>NC_053495.1:60819184-61128350 GCF_905171775.1 Rana temporaria | reverse complement strand
AAAAAAAAATGGTGGGTTAGTATTACCAGATTTCTCAAAATATCCACAAGCAGCCTCCCTGATTAGGATTATAGACTGGTACCACAATAGGGAGGATAAACAATGGGTTAAACTAGAGGAAGATATTATAAGAATCCAACTTAACCACTTCCATACCAGGCACTTACGCACCTTCCTGCCCAAGCCAATGTTCAGCTTTCAGTGCTGTCGCACTATGAATGATAAATGCACGGTCATGCTACACTATACCCAAACAATTTTTTTATCATTTTGTTCCCACAAATAGAGCTTTCTTTTGGTTGTATTTGATCACCTCTGCAATTTTTATTTTTTGCGCAACAACTAAAAAAAGACCGAATATTTTGAAAAAAATAACGTTTTTATTTTTTTCTGTTAATTTTTTTGTAAATAAGTACGTTTTCTTTTTCAATTACAGGCACCGATGAGGTGGCTCTGATGGGCACTGATGAGGTGGCACTGATAGGCACCGATGAGGTGGCACTGATGGGCACTGATAGGCGGCACTGATAGGTGGCACTGGTATGCGGCACTGATGGACCATCATAGGCGGCATTGATGGGTACTTATGGGTGGCACTGATGGGTACTTATGGGTGGCACTGATGGGTACATATGGGTGGCACAGATGGGCACTGATAGGTGGGCACTGGGCATGGATGGGCACTGATGTGCACTGAGGGGTGGCACTGATGGACACTGAGGGGTGGCACTTGTTAATTTACTATTTTGCCAATCAGTGCCCATGTTGCCAGTCAGTGCCCATTTGTGGGCACTGATTGGCATCTATTGTGCCTATTTTTTTACATGTGGATGGCCATGGGGGATGTACCTGGCCATCCACGTTGCCCCGTCCCTGGTGGTCCTGGTGGTCATCAGGTCCTGGTGCTCCCCCTTCCCTGGTGGTCTAGTGTGGGCATCCGAGGGGGGGGGGATGCACTGATAAACAATCAGAGCGAAACCCCCCTGTCAGGAGAGCCGCCAATCGGCTCTCCTCTACTCGCGTCTATCAGACGCGAGTGAGGAAGAGCCGATCATCGGCTCTTCCTGTTTACATCGTGATCGGCCGTGATTGGACACGGCTGATCACATGGTAAAGAGCCTCCGCCGGAGGCTCTTTATCGAGATCGGAGATGCAGGGTGTCAGACTGACACCCAGCATCACCGATCGCCGCGCTGCGAGCCCCCATGGGTGCGCACCGGCATGTTATCCTGCTGGACGTCTATAGACGTCCAGTCAGGATTACACAACCACTTTCCGGAAGTCAATTATCTATTGACTGGGCGAGAAGTGGTTAAAGCCCTCCCTTGGATAAAACCTATTTTAAGACCTAGAAACAAAAAATTAACAATCTTTACAATAGCTACATTAAAAATATGGGATGCTGTCACGTACCTGATGGTCGAGCCCGGCGTGCAAGGAGTGGCAGCCCTTGCTCCTCTGGTCACGAGACCCCTGGTAGAGCAGACAGGGGGCTCGGAACTGCAGAGTCGCACAAGCGCCGATTGCAGCACTGGTGCTGGGCTGGGAGAGGCTTCTGAGGCTCCGGACTCCGTAGGGAAGCAGGTGCAAACTGGCGGCCGTGGATGGCAGGTAGAGGCACGGGAAGCAAGAAGAGCAGCAGGAGCGGGGGAGGTGTACTGTAGTACAGCAGAGACAAGTCCCAGCAGAAGGATCCGCTGACAGGTAGTGGATCAGGTGCGGGTGCGGCAGGCAAGGCAGAATAAAAGTCCAGGCAGGGTTGGCAACAGGCGGGCAGCAGAAGGCACAGTGGGTCTGGCAGGTGGATAGTCAAACAAGCCGTGGTCAGGGCAGGCGGAAGGCAAGGAGAACCAGGTGCAAGCCGGGTATACAGGAACAGGTTCAAGCAAGAGTAAGGGTACAGGTATCACAGGAAGCGCTGTAGACTGGTCAGCAAGAGGTGCAGGGATCAGAACCCTTTTGAATCCAAGTTTGGCGCCAGAACGGCGTCCTCACGTGCCCGCACACCGCCGCCCCCGGTGCACGTGCCCGGACGCTTTACGGTGACGCGATTGCGCGAGCCCGCGCGCACAGCCGCGCCGTTACCGCAAGTGTGCGCACCCGTGCGCGCCGAAGCGCCGCTACTGCCATCTGGTGGGCAGGACTGCTCATGACAGATGAAGAATTAAAAAGGGGAACCTATCCACTATGATTGGACCTATGACTCCCTTGTTCTCCAATCCAGAATTTCCGCCAGCCTTAGCAACCACAAAATACTTAAAATAGTACATACCGGAGAACGCAAGGGTGGCCCAGATCTTAGTGGAAGGGACAATACCATCAATTAAACACATATAATATATTGCAACATGGAATTATCTTTAAAGGGGTTGTAAAGGTACATTTTTTTTCCTAAATATCTTCCTTTACCTTAGTGCAGTCCTCCTTCACTTACCTTATCCTTCGATTTTGCTTTTAAATGTCCTTATTTCTTCTGCTGACTTTTAATATTAGGACACTTACCTGTCCAGGAGTCCAGCGCCGTCCGCAGCAGAGGATGAGCGATCGCTCGTCACTCTGCTGCCCCCCGCCATTCTCGGTGAGGGAACCATTAAGTGAAGCGCTCCGGCTTCACTGCCTGGTTCCCTACGGCGCATGCGTGAGTCGCGCTACGCCTGCCGATTGGCTCCCACTGTGTACTGGGAGCCGAGTGTTCCCAGAACACAACTGGGGGGGGGGGGGGTTATGGGAGATGACGTCATACCCACAGACTGTCTGCCGGAGACTGTGTGGCCGGAAGTGGGTGCAAATACCTGTCTTTAGACTACCCCTCCTTTGGACTACAGGAGAGTCAGGATGCCCACTAACACACAGCCTCTTTTCTCTGTCTGCAACGTAGAGAGCGTCCTGACTCTCCTGCATTCCAATGGAGGAGGCGAGCATGACACTCCACACCAGGGAGAAAGCCTTGCATTACTGTGTGGAGTTACAGACAGAAGAACAGGAAGTGAGGATTTCTCAGAAGAAATAAGGACATTTAAAAGCAAAATCAAGGGATGAGGTAAGTGAAGGAGGACTGCACTAAGGTAAAGTAAGCTATTTAGGGAAAAAAAATTGTACCTTTACAACCCCTTTAATAAATAGATCAAAAACTACATTTGAAGAAATATTAACAGATGAACAAAAGCCAACTAAAAAGATATCTAAGATATATGACCTACTACTCCCCTCAGGACCCTTCAGAGAGATAACGGGAATGAAAAAAATGGGAAAAAGAAATAGGGAGATCAATATCGGAGATAGATTGGGGGGAAATATTTGAAACAATTCATAAAACATCAAATAGCAAATAAATTTCAAGAAAGAAATGACAAAATAGCAATGAGATGGTATTGGAGCCCAGTAGACAAACAGATCTATGTTGGAGATGTAAGGTTGAAAGGGGGACTATGGAACACATTTGGTATGAGTGTCATATGGTGAGAACTATGGAAAAAAGTCAGTGAAATATATCAAAACATTTCGGGAATAGAAAGGAACCTAAATATAGATATCTCACTATTATCTCTGATACCAGAATCAATAAAGAGTATTAAGAAGAATATTTTCCATCATATGACATCAGCAGCCAAAACAATAATAGCTCGCAAATGGAGAGAAAATAAAAGTCCAGATATAGGAGAATGGATATGTGAAATGAACGAAATACAATATATGGAAAGACAGATAAGGGAAGAAGGATACATAAATAGTCAAATGCCAGAAATATGGCAGAAATTGGATGAATTTCGGCTCTCAAAAAGAATGAAAGATTAACGATTATTTATCAATGGAAAGTAAGGGAAAATATGAAGGGGAAAAGTAAATAAAATATAAAATGAGTATAGGGAAAGAGAGAGAATAGTGGGATCGTGTTTATTTTTTATTTTTTGTGTGTGTGTGAGGATGAATGGGTATGGAAGATAGTAGAATATATGTAGGTTTATGGTGTAGTAAAGGTTCGTTTTTTCATTTTCTAAATAGGTTCCTTTAACCACTTGCCCACTGGGCCTATTTTGGCACTTCTCTCCTTCATATAAAAATCCCAATTTTTTTGCTAGAAAATTTATCAGAACCCCCAAACATTATATATTTTTTTTAGCAAACACCCTAGGGAATAAAATGGCAGTCATTGCAACTTCTTTTCTCGCACAGTATTTTCGCAATCATTTTTCAAACGCTTTTTTTGGGGAAAAAAAAAACAGTTTCATGAATTAAAAAATAACAAAACAGTAAAGTTAGCCCAATTTTTTTGTATAATGTGAAAGATGATGTTACGCCAAGTAAATAGATACCTAACATGTCACGCTATAAAATTGCGCTTACTCATGGAATTGCGCTCACTCATGGAATGGTACTTAAAAATCTCCATAGGCGACACTTACATTTTTTTTACAGGTTACTATTTTCGAGTCACAGAGGAGGTCTAGTGCTAGAATTGTTGCAAACGCTCTAACGCACGCGAAGATACCTCACATGTGGGGTTTGAACGGCGTTTACATATGTGGGCAGGTCTTGCATGCGTGTTCGCTTCTGAGCGCGAGCTACCGGGGACAGGGGTGTTTAAAAAAAAAAAATGTTTTAATTTTAGTTTTATTTTACTTCATTTTTTACACTTTTTTTTTTTATCGCATCTATTCCTATTACAAGGAATGTAAACATCCCTTGTAATAGGAATCACTGTGACAGGTCCTCTTTATGGAGAGATGTGGGGTCAATAAGACCCCACATCTCTCCTCCAGGCTTACAAGCATGAGTTTGTGAAAAAAAAATCACCGATCACATGCCGACAGCCGCGATTGCGGCTTTGTTTACTTCCGGGTACCCGGGTGTGACGTCATAACGTTGCGCCTGGGCCTCCGACGGTCAAGATGGTGCTTCGTCACATATGGCTACCCATCACATTTGGCTACCCGCTTGAGTGCGCATGCGCGACGCCGCCATATGCGTTCCAATACTTTTACAAATGTGATGGGTAGCCGAATGTGACGAAGAATATAGCTAGAGAATTTAGCTGAAAGGAATTTGTGAACGTTTTAATAATTGCTTTTCGATGAGAATTTGGCATTTGTAAAAGTGTTGGAACGCCTATTGCGGCGTCGCGCATGCGCACTCTAGCGGGTAGCCAAATGTGATGGGTAGCCATATGTGACGAAGCAGTGGCAGAAAATAAAACCTGACAGGGTCCTTTGCTCCAGCTAACATGGAAAGAAAAACAGTTTTGCCTAAAGTTCTACTAATGAATAATGTAGCCGCGTATACTGGGTTGCCCATCCCTCAAGGGTCCAGTTACCCGCTGGGCTCCCCTTTCGCCCAGCTGACTCCTTCTATATTATTCATGAGCCGCGTGAATCCTTATTTACTGTTCCTCGTCACTGGGAGGACTCCGCATAATATTCAGCCGCTATCGCTCCGGGGGGCGTGTCACCAGGAGCTCGCTGATGCTGATCTCATTCAACAACCACCAATCAGAACAGGGAATGGGGCTGAAGGGGCGGACCGTCCTCTAGACTATGGTAATGGACTGCGGGACGTTAGTCAGTATTTCCAAGATGGCGGCTTCTTCAACGTCGCAGCCGGAGATGAACCTGTGCGAGTCCCCGGTGCCAGCGTCAATGTTTTCCCCGGAGCCTGACGACGAGGACTCGGACTGCAGCGTGGACGGAGAGCCGCTGAGGAACGGCGAGGCGGAGGCGGACCTCACCAGCAAAGTAAGTGCAGGGAAGGAGGAGAGGGTGACAGCTGGGCCCCCGGTAAAGTGAAGGGACAAGTGGACGTGTCACTCCGGAGAGGGCGGGGATGGAGGCCCGGGCTGAGTGGAGCTCCTATGGACACCTCTGGGTTGTTTGTTCCCAGCCATAGAGGTCTGCTCAGCCTCCTAACCTCTTCCTGGCTGTATTGGGGGAAAATGATACCTGCTAAAGGGGAACTCCACCCAATGACTGCCCACCCCCCTCTCTGCTGCCCCTTTAACGTTCTGATAATACGCCGATCACCTGTAACATTTATTATAGAAGTGGGTGGAATATATTGGGAAGCGAGTGAACATGTTGTCCCTGAAGTTGAAACCAGAAAATATGGCAAGCAAAAGGACTTGAGCGCCTCTCAGAAACGCCAGATTGTAATGGCTAGACCAGTATTTCTCAACCTTTTTCCAGTCACGGCATCCTTTAAAATTCTGGCCAGTCTCGCGGGAATCCATTATAAAATGAATCGTTTTTACAGAACACGGCAACATCCGCACGTAGGAAACCCCAACCTTAGAGATTTATCCTTCTAGATCAGGGGTCTTAAACTGTGCGCCCTCCAGCTGTTGCAGAGCTACAAGTCCCATGAGGCATAGCAAGGCTGACAGTTACAAGCACGACTCCCACAGGCATGATGGGACTTGTAGTTCTGTAACAGTTGGAGAGCCACCAGTTTGAGACTCCCTGGTCTAGAAGGATAAATCTCCTCTAATGTTTGGAACTACAAGTCCCATCATTCCTCTGCCTGTGGAAGTCGTGCTTGTAACTGTCAGCCTTGCAATGCATCATGGGACTTGTAGTTCTGCAACAGCTGGAGGGCCACCAGTTTGAGACCCCCTGATCTAGAAGGATAAATCTCCTCTAATGTTTGGAACTACAAGTCCCATCATGCCTGTGGGAGTCCTGCTTGTAACTGTCAGCCTTGCAATGCCTCACGGGACTTGTAGTTCTGCAACAGCTGGAGGGCCACCAGTTTGAGACCCCTGTTCTAAAGCAATTGCACATTTACACACTGGTAATGACTAGTATTCCAATGTTTCTCCTCTCCCGCTAATGTGACCCCAGTGCTGATGGAGAGGGACAAACAAAGATGCTGTAGAGCAGGGATCTCCAAACTATGGCCCTCCAGCTGTTGCAAAACGACACATCCCACGAGGCATTGTAAAACGTTGACCTTCAATGACATGACTGAGCATGATGAATTGTAGTTCCTGAACCGCTGGGTGGCCGTAGTTTGGTGACCCCTGCTGTAGAGGCACACAATGTCCTCCTTATCAACAAATGACTTCGTTGCTCGACAGTTCTAATGGGACACAATGAAAACCTGTGGCTTCGTATAACTAAAAAGCAGGCTTCACCTTTCTGCTGGACTGTACACAATTTGTGCCCAGTCTTTAGACATTTGTGCCAAGGCACCCATACAAAAATCCTGAAGGCACCCTAGTTGAAAAAGGCAGAGCTTGACAACAGGTTGGGAGGAACACATACTGCAGCTCTTGTAGGTGGTCAGGACCTACCAAAGGTATTTCAACAGGAAAACTGGTGAAACGGCATCGGGGTCATGGGTGGCCATAGCTCACTGATGTATGTTGGGAGTGAAGGCTGGCCTGTGTAATCTCATCCAATAGAAGAGCTGCTTTATCTCAGATTGCTGACAAAAGTTTAATACCTGGTTTCCATAGAAAGGCATCAGAACCCACAGTGCATCAGTTTGTTGTGTATGGCGATGCGTAGCCCCAGACCAGTCATGGTGCCCATACCCACAGCAACCTACACTGCACATGTGAACATCGGAACTGGACCATGGTGACATTGCATGGAGGAAGAGGTGGCCTGGTTTGAGGAACACAATGAGTTTGAGGTATTGACCTGGCCTCCAAGTTCTATAGATCTCAATCCAGTTATGCGTCTGTGGGATGTGCTGGAAAAACAAGTCGATCCATGGAGGGCCTACCTCACAACTTACAAGGATCTACTACTCTACAGCCTGATGCCAGATACCACAGCATACCTTCAGAGGTCTAGTGGAGTCCATGCCTTGATGAGTTATGGTGGGTGGTCATCGTGTTATCGCTGACTGGTGTATATGTACAAGCCCATTGGGTCCAGCATTGTCCTGCTTTCGCTTTTCTTTCATACGCCAGATCTAATCGCATGCCACTGGTTTTTCTTCTCATGGGGAGCTGGTAGTCTCTTCTAGTTCTTGCCGCTGGCCCCCCAATGAGGCAGCACCAGATATCGCACATGGGCAGACAGATCTACCGTTGTGTCTGTTTACATAATATTCTATAATTGCCGAAAAGGCAGAGATGTCGTCGCAGCCATCCGGGAAGCTGGCAGGTGTTTAATATGCTCTTAACATTTGTATTGCTCCTGAGTATCCTTCAAGTTCTTTTAATAAATCCTTTTCAACTATACTTCACTATGGTGTTTCCTTGCTTTTGTGCTAATATCTCTCATGTGAGATGATCCAGTGGCTGTGTGGGGCATTTCCCTTGGAAGTGTGACAGGCTTGTGGCATAGCTCCAGCTCTCACAGATGGATATCTATTGATCTGGGTCGTATTTGTCCTCCTAACCTGCTGTTAGAGCTCTTGAGTTGTGGGGTCTAAATATTTGGTAAGCTGTTTTGTTATAAGGTGTCTGGTGCCCTTTTGGTTTGAAGATTTTTATATTCATTGGACCATTTAAATAGGATTTTTTTTTTTTTTTTTTTTGATGGCGCAACACTCATTTTGGTGATGACTTCTGGGGTACAGAGCTCTCATATGAAGAGGCACGAATTTCCTACATTTGTAGAAAAATATGTAGATGGATGTGGCACCATATCTGTCTGCATGTGTGGGATACGGCGCTGTATCCTTTATTTATTTTCAGTGGAGGATGGGGCTGTGTTGCACAGCAGGGGGTCTGGTGCGTCACCATTCCAGGTCCAAATTGTTTCCTTATTTTGGACCTGAAATTGAGCCAAAGGCACACAGGTCCCTTCTGCTGTGCATTCTGTGGCCACCCCAGAGATATGTGAACCGGCTCCATGGAGAGCCGGTCACACACTCCTGTCGTCATGTGAAAAAACTTCCAATTTGCATAGGTGTGAATCCAGCCTGAAAAGTGTTCCTCCTGGGATTTGTGACCTCATTATCCCAGGATGCTGCAGGTGGAAAGAAAACATTATCTTTGCCCTACCTTGAATGGAGGCTGGGAGTGTTTTTTTTTTTTTTTTTTTTTTTTAAGCCACACAAGGGACCGTAATTGCCATACATAAAGAGTGTTCCTTGTGCTGGTGCTGGTGCTAGCTGCTGTGCTAGGTTGAAACCTTCCATATAATCCCATGTTCCGCCACAGTGGTTAATATGAGTGGCTGCACCTGTGACGGGCACTTATCAGAAGTGCCGACTATGACCGCCCTCCTCCATTCAAAGAAGTTGTACTATAAGTTCTTGCAATGAAAAACATTCCATGATTGGAAGAGGCAGTCTTGTCACCCTTCATAGAACTCTTTTCATTGTGGGAACTAATGGTACAGCTTCTATGAATGGAGACGGGGGCAGGCTTAGGTGGCACTTTTTGTCTCTTAGGTGCAGCAGCTCAATTAACCCCCACAGCTCTGGAAGATCACCACGACAGGGGTATCTGGGGGCAGAGAACATGGGCTTTTAATCCAACACAGCAGCCACCAGCACATGGGACACCCTTCCTATGAGAAGTACAGCCCCGGTGTGCTCCTACTTCTCAGGCCTGATGACAAACTGAATAATGAGCAACATGTTAAATTGGTCTGGCCATCAGAGTTAAAAGAACAATGGGTACAAATGGGTTAATTAAAACCACACAATACCTCCAGCCGGTGCTCATGTGAGCTCTCCTATCTTCACTTTGCATACATGTAAAGTAATTCCATGTTGGATGCGCTGTATGCCTGAAGATCTGGTCGTGCCAGATGTATGATAATTACCGGATTAATGTTAATTGCAAAGCGTTTCCAATGCCATTTGTACCTCTGCCTTTTTTATAATGTCATCTAACGAGTTGTACAACGTTTTTGCCTTGTCTCATAATTCCTCATTGCGCTGGCACTTTGTGAGCTTTGCAAAGCTGATGACTTCATAAAATGTCTATAGCACAGTGTTACTTTGTGAATTGATTCTTCCCAGCTTGCATAATGCTACACATGAATGAACTGACCGTCACCATGAGGCCACTTGCTGTTGTTTTTTTTGATGTTGGAGATCAGCTTTTCAGTGTATGAATGGATTGTTGTCCCTATAGGTTCCACAGCTGTCATTGAATGGCTGCACTAGATTGTTGACAACTCGTATTGATTTTTGGCTACCTAGCAACATATTCGTGTATTTGAAGTTTTGTTTTCTTGATGCAATCTACAGCAATAGACAATGGCCAGTCCAAACAATACTGGATAAGCATGGCTGATGAAATGTGTTTGCAATAAAATGATAATTGTGGGTGGAGTGGAATCCACATTCCGCTTTGTGACGTCTCTAAAACTTTTTATTGTTGTTGTGTCTATTTATATCGTGACAGCCAGGGATAGTACAACTCAGGATTGGTCATTCTGAAGCATTTCAGTTGCTCAGAAACTACTTGTCTAAGCAAGCTTTACCAACCAGTACTGTGACTGGGCATGCTTGAACTTTTAGTTCCTCAGCTGTTTGGATAAAACATTGTTCTAAAGCTTTTCATGTATTGTCATGAATTCTGTTTCCTTCTTATATAAGGAGTGCCAGTCAAGGTATTAATATTATTAAGTACAGTTTTTTTAATGGCGCAGGGAAAAATTCAAACCATGTCAATATTTATTGCTGTGTCTGGTGGGTAGCATCACCCACTCTACATCTCCTGGTGACCGGTGTTATTGTCACACCAGCATTTCTCAAACAGGGTGCTGTCCTAAGTTCATTAGGAGTGCTATGTCTATATTTTCTTATAGCATAATGCCTTACTCCATTGTGAAAATAATGAGGACAGACTCTGATGTGAATGGGAGGGCTTTGGTGAGCTCGGTTGTAACGGGGACCCCATTATAGACCAGGGTTTCCCAAAATTTTGCAAACTCTCAAGAGGTGCTGTGACTGAAAAATGGTAGGGGAACACTGGGATAAAAAATAATGGAAGAAATAAAATCCCAAGTGAACCTCCTTCCAGCACTTGAGACGGCTCTGCCTACCTGCATGAGGGTGTAGCGTACAGGGTTTATGCTGGAGGATGGAGATGATATCACTTATTGACAGAAAAGCAGAGGTTTTCTCTTCAGCCTTATTGTGTGTGTGTGTGTGTGTGTGTGTGTGTGTGTGTGTGTGTATATATGTGATATATATTATTCCCCGAGTACTCAGGGAATGCTCTGATGCTTCACCCGATACCTGGGCAGTCAGGGTGATCGGTGCGGCAGGGGAGTTGCAAGCACTGATCTGCCCCCTTTTCAGCTGTTTTGGTTAGTTATACAGCGGTGATCAGTGCTTGTACCCCCCCCCCCCCCCAAAGCCGCACTGATCACCGCTGACTGTCCCCCTCCATGCTGGTCTCCCCCTTAATTTGTCAGGATGGAGAGCGGAGGTAGGAGCCGCTAAACCCGGCTCCTACCTTTTCCGAATGAACAGAGTCGGTGATCACTGACTCTGTCCATTCACATAACTGAGCATTGTAACCTGTGTTTACGATGCTTCAGTTTATGAATGGAGAGGAGCTTCTCTCCATTCATTTTAGCTGAGGCTGCTGAGAAAGGGACTGGGGAATCTGTGTCCTTAGTCCCTTTCTCTGTCTTAAAGGTTAGATGTCAGGGGTCTGTTAAGGCCCCTGATATCTCACCAAAGACCACCAACAGGGCTGATTAAAAAAAGAAGAAAAATTGCAATAATTTGTTTAAATAATAAAAATGTAAGTAAATAAAAAAACAGACAATCTACTCCCCCCCCCCCCCCAAAAAAAAATCACTGTAAAAAAAAATAAAAAAAATACTGTCACATGACATTGACCACTTAAATACAGGGCTTTAATACACGCCTCCATACCGGGCCTATTCTGGCACTTCTCTCCTACATGTACAAATCATCATTCTTTTGCTAGAAAATTACTCACCCAGGACCCCCAAACATTATATGCAACTTTTTATCTTGCATGGTATTTGCGCAATAATTTTTCAAACGCTTTTTTTTTTTTTTTGTAAAATAAAAAAGGTTTCATGAATTAAAAATAACGATAAAGTTAGCACAATTTTTTTGTGAAAGATGTTAGGCCGAGTAAATGGATACCTAACATGTCATGCTTTAAAATTGCGCACACTCGTGGAATGGCGCCAAACTTAGTTACTTAATCTCCATAGGCGACGCTTTACTTTTTTTTAAAGGTTACCAGTTTAGAGTTAGAGAAGGTCTAGTGCTAGAATTGTTGCACACGCTCTAACGTACGCGGCGACACCTCACATGTGTGGTTTGAACGACGTTTACATACGTGGGCGGGACTTGCGCGTGCGTTCGCTTCTGAGCACGAGCTATCGGGGACGGGCGCTTTTAATTTTTATTTTTTATTTACTGTGTGTGTTTGTTTGGTTTTGTTTGTTGTGTGTGTTTTTTTTTTTTTTTTTATCGCTTTTATTCCTATTACAAGGAATGTAAACATCCCTTGTAATAGGAATAGTGTGTGACAGGTCCTCCTTTAAGGAGAGATGCGGGGTCAATAAGACCCCACATTTCTCCTCCAGGCTGGAAAGAATGAGATTGTGAAAAAAAAATTCACAGATCTCATTCTTTCTAGCCGCAATTGCGATTTGTTTACTTACGGGTACCCGGGCGTGACGTCATCACATCGCGCCCGGGCATTCTGACGGTCATCTCTATGCCTTCCATCCGGCGCACGGCGATCATCTCTCTGGGCCCCCGATGGCACAGGAGAGCCCCGGAGAAGCGGTGGTACCGCCTATAAGAACGGCGGTACCGCCTATAAGAACGATTAAGCGGCGGTACCGCCGCTATGATCATTCTTGTGGTGCGCAGGATCGCCGCCGGAAGAAAATATCTGAGTGATGGCTCTAGGTGCAGGCATCATTCAGATATCACCGCACAAAGTACAGGACGTCATATGAAGTCCTCCCGGGATAAGAGATCCCCTTTTTGGACGTCATATGACGTGAAGTGGTTAAAAAAAAAAAAAAAAAAAAGTATCGGTACTTGTACTCGATCTCAAAAAAGTGTTATTGGGACAACCCTAAAATATTATTTCTCTTATCGTCCATGGACGGACACAGCTCCTTAAATCTTGACAAGTGGGTTATGTTCCCTGTTTACAGGAG
Organism: Rana temporaria; assembly: GCF_905171775.1. Taxonomy (NCBI): domain Eukaryota; kingdom Metazoa; phylum Chordata; class Amphibia; order Anura; family Ranidae; genus Rana; species Rana temporaria. The sequence continues at coordinate 61,115,280 of NC_053495.1, read as the reverse complement.
AGGACTAGGCAGAAACATGTTAAATAGTTAAATACATGTTACATTAACAGAGTTGAACAGCCCCGCCCAGGGGGCGGTCCCTCCAGACATAACCCTCCTCACTGCAGCTTGCAGCCTCAGTTTCGTTCTGCCTAGCAAAGGAGAAGGACGTATGGCTCCCTTTGGGCCCAGCGCCCTGAGGAGAAATTTTATTTTATTTTACTTTACTTTTTCTTGAAGAATCTTCTTTCAACTGTTGGCTGAGAGACAGGCTGGATATTATAGATCCTTGTAGTCTACTCAGTCCGACCAGCAAGCGTGGGCACACCTTTGCAAAGAGGCTTGGTCTGCCACGCCATACCTCATGACTCCTGAGGTGGCCGGTGAGCTTTGCTCCGAGGTCCACATATGACTGAGCTGTGGTGTTGTCTCAATCACAGTGGACCGGGCCGACAGCTACCTCCATTGCGGTTGTAGGTCTGTCAGGAATGCGTCAGCGAGTCCTCGCTCGGACGGGTAAGTACAGTCCCTCCTGCTTCGGTGGGTTGGTACAGCTGGGCATTCCTGGGGTTTGGGGGTCCCTTCTCCCTTCCCTGCTCCTTTCCCTTGCTGCATTGCTAACATTGCCGCTGTCAGGGAGGAGGGGGCCTTCCTGAGGGGACTGTGTTATCTGGCCTGTGTTTTTTCTTTTTTGTATTGGGCTTTCCTGTGAGGTAAAAAGCCTTGTGATGAGCACAGATGTTTATGATTATACTTCAGCAGACGCTGACTGATTGGTGACACCTGTAATGGTTTTGCTTTTTATGCTGTATCTGTGACTTGTCCTTAAATAAAACAGCCCTATGAGGCTTTTCCTGTTTAAACACAGGTCCCTGCAAAAGTTACCTCACGGTTCTTTTCCTCTCACAGGCAGCACTGGGCAGTCTCCTCCTGAGGGAGTCCCCTGGTTACCCCTGGTCAGCGCAGCAAGTGAGTGAGAGGCCCTGTATGGGGCTCTAGGAGCTTTTGTCTATTTGTATGGACAGGTGTGCATATTATAATACACACTATGTAAATATTGGAGTCAGTATCTGTGTCCTTCCCCACATGCTGGTGGTGGCAGCAGGTGTTAGCACCTGTGATTCCCACAGAGTTTTTATTGTTAGTCCTGGACACAGTTTGTGCCAGGGTGGGGGTGGACTGCGGGCGGGCGGTAAAAGAGTGCCCCCTTCCCCCGTTATCCCCTGGGGAATGCTCTGTTATGGAGCCATGGACTAGGTACCTAGTTAAAAAAAAAAAAAAAAAAAAAAAAAAAAGGCAGAATAAGGCATTTATGGGTGCGCTTTTTACTGCTGCAAGGGACTCTCCTAAGCTGCATAGTGCAGCTGGGTTTCCGCCGAGGGCTCGGTCTTTTTTGGATCACACAAATCAGACCGCTGTGTAGGTTTTTTCCTTCTGTGCCCTTCTTTGATAACTTCTGAGATGCGGAATGAGAAAAGCCACTGAGGGCTTTTGTAGTCCCTCACCGCCGGGCGGGAACCCCTACTTGTATGGATCTGACTGATAGAAGATCCGAAGTACTGACCCGTTCCATGTTTACCATGCTGGGGTCTGGCTTGCGGCCTATTGTGGCCACTACACTGGGGTCTCAGTGGTCGCTGGCGCTATTTTTTTGGGAGATTTTTCAATTACATTGAAAACTCCCATTGGCGCCCATTTTGTCGTAGCCACGCTATGGCGCAGCTTACATTGTGCTGGCCTTTTTCCTGTGGCCGCGTTCTGAACGCTCGGCGGCCATCTTGGAGTAGTCCTGACCCCTAGTGCTGTATACAACTCACAGAGTGAGCATTTTGCACCAGACAGTGGAGGAGCACCGACTCTCTCCTGAGGTTATTAGCCTAGCGGACCAGCTGGTCCAGGGCCTCATATAGGTCTGTGATGCTTCATTGAATGCTGCGCCCTTGTTATCCAGGGCGTCTGTTTCAGAATGGTTTTATGCACACGGTGGTGTAGTGCTTAACTCCATTACTTGGCAGCAAAAGAGTCATTGGTTCAAATCTGCACACTGACGCCAATCTGCCTGGAGCTTGCATTGTCGCTCCCTGTGTCTGTGTGGGTTTCCTCCGGGTACTCCGGTTTCCTCCAAAGACATGTGTGCATACACCTACATAATATACATACACACTATGTGTGTGTGTATTATTTAGGGGCAACCCTCCCAGGCCGTCAAAGGCCCAGCTGGGGGACTAATCTGTCCCTGGGTGCATAAGCCGATCACGCCGGCACCCAAATCCTGCCAATGTATATAGCCTTCCCTCCCTGTCTCTAGGTGGGAGGGGCGGCTTGCAGGTTCACAATTCAGTGAAACCTCCCTGCTCTACGACTAGTGGGTCTGCGAGGTGGTCTCTTCGGAGTACTAGATAGGGTTTCCTCCTATCCACAGAACAAAGTTCTGTCCTTGTGTCTTCCCCTCCCGGCACGTCGGTCTGCCTTGGGCAGTGTGGGATTTGCTAAGCTGCAAGGTAATTTTACCTTTCCTGCAGGACGAGAGTTTTGGGGTTTTCTATGGGCCTCAGGCCCTAAATACCTTTGTGAACGTCGGGTAGTTCCGCATGGAATCCATTTGTTCGGTGGTAGCTGCGCTTCATCCGGGGGATGTCCTGACGTCCTCGGACATCAGGGACGCATACATGCATGTCCCGTTTTGCACATGTCACAGTGTTTTTTTCTGTGCTTCGTGATGAGAGAAGGGTCTCTGTCAGCCTGTGGCCCTCCCTTTTGATCTGGCGTCAGCACCATGGGTTTTCAGCTAGGAGCTCGCACTTATTTGAATTTTGTTGGGACAGCGAGGCTTTGCCTCATTGGCTACTTTGACGACTTTCTTCTGAGAGCAGCTTCTGTCTCCGACCTAGTGGATAGGTTATTCCCATTCAGACCCTCCGAAGATTCGGGTGGATGTTAAACGTTTAGGCCAGAAAGTGTAGCTCAGTGGCAGCAAGCCTGCCCTACATGTGTGCGACCCAGGGTTCAAATTATGGGCATGCTAGGTTCCGACTCAGCGTTGGAGTATCTAGTGTTGATCCAGACTCCTCAGTGGCAAAGGTCCTTCTTCCCCTGGAGAAATTGCAGACTCTTCAGTCTGCGGAGAAGGTATTGGCATCACGCAATCGGTCTTCTCTCCGGGCGCCTGCTGGTTCATGGTCTGTGGGTAGCCTACTTCAAGGTGGTACAGTATTCCCAGTTCCACACCCTGGTTTTCCAGTGGAACTACTGTCCAGGTGGTAAAAATCTCTTGTCTCTGAAATCATTAGATTCCTGTGCGCCACCTAGTCAGAGTCTCTCTGAGTTGGTGACAGAGATTCCCGACTCTTCGGTCCGGGAAGTTGTTCCTTCCTTCCAGTGGTCGGTGTTTACGACGAATGCCAGCTCACGGGTTGTGAACCTGGAGGTTCACAAAACTGGGGGGTCCAGTCGGCCCTGAGTCGCTGGACTTGCGTGGACCTATGACCACACCTCCTTGAATGTGTCTGGTCTCGGTAGCTACCCAGGGTCGGGCCTGGCTAGTGCCTGGTGGAAGACCGCCTGGGAATACCAGGTGCTGTCTACTGTTCATTGTCCTACTATTTTAGGCGATCAGGCTATGCTTCTCCTTGTGGTCGACCAATCTGGTTTCAGCCGGACAACGCCACGGCCGTGGCTTCAGTCTACCATCAGGTATGCCGGCAGGCAGACTACTGGAGTCGCCAGATGCTGGACCAGGGCGACTGGTCTTTGTGCTTGGGGTGTTTCGGCTCCCTTGCAGGAGGTGAGCCTCACATGGCATGGATCTCCTGGCAGCTTGTCTCCGCCGCAAGGGTGTCAGTTAGTGGCCAGGTCTAGTGATCTTGTACAGACGCGTCAGTCGCGCTGGTGGCCCTGTGGGGTCTGTATCGGTGATTTTTTGCCATTCCTCCATGGTAGTTGCTTCCTCGGCCGCTCCACAGAGTGGATGCTGAGGAGATCCCGATGATTCTAATCGCTCCAGATTACTCTCGGCGTCCTTGGTACGCTGATATCGGGCGCCTGGTAGCGGAGGCACCCTGGCGATTGCCAGGGCAGGAGGTTCCTGTCTCAAGGTCCCATACTTCCTCCTGTTGTACAGTCACTGACTTGCTTAACATGGTTATTGGAAGCCAGACTTTAGGTGACCAGGGTCTGTCTGACTCGGTCATCTCAACAGGGCACCGTAGTCTTCTTCCGGAGGATCTACCGTCGCACCTCTCTTGGTGCGAAGGGATGGAGTGACGTCCACGGGCGTACTTTCAATGTCCAGGGTCCTGCTGTTTTTAAAGCTTGGATTGGATCTAAAAATTGCTTAAAGCACCGTTTGGGGGCAGATTTCAGCCTTGGCTGTGTTCTTTTAGTGGCCTTTTTGCGGCCCGTTCCCTGGTGGGTCCCCTTTTTTTGTGTGCAAGGGGTTTGTCATATACTTTCCCCTCTTGGCCCATCTCTTCCCCCATGAGTTTTGACTCTGGTGCTCTCGGTTCTTCAGGAACCTTCCTTTTGGAAACATCAGAGAGATTTTCTCTTGACACTATCTCAGAAGGTGGCCCCTTTAGTGGCCTTTACCTCTGTTAGAGGGGTTTCTGAGTTGGCGGTCTTGTCTTGCAAGCCGCCATGCTTGATCCCCCATAAGGATTAGGTGATGGTGCGCCCGCGACCTTCCCTTCTTCCGAAGGAGGTTTCGGCCTTTCATACTTTAGGCGTGGTACGCGCTTTGCGGGTATACCAGCCTACTACGGCTCCATTTCGGAGCTTCTGACTCTCTTTTGTGTCGGTGTCTGGTCCACAAAAGGGCCTGGCGGTCTCGTCGACCACCATTTCTCGGTGGATCGGGCAGGCCGTCATACAGGCCTATGCTCCTAAGGGCGGGCCCCCCTTTCCGGTCACGGCACTTTCGACCAGGGCAATTGGTGCTTCCTGGGTTTTTTTTTTTTTTTTTTTTCCCGACATCATGCGTCGGTCTCACAGGTGTGCGAGGCGGCGATTTGCTCGTCCGTTCACGCTTTTTCCAGAATTTACATGGTTGCTGTGAGTGCATCTTATGATGTTTTTTTTTCAGCCGCTAGTTTTTGCCGGCGGCTGTTTAAAGTTGCACCTCCTCCGTTGAGGAGCTCTGCTTGTTTTGGGGTGAAGTTAAAATTGTTTTTACTGATATATTTCCCACCCCTCGTTTTTTGACACTGCTTGGGGACGTCCCACTTGTCAAGATTTAAGGAGCTGTGTCCGTCCATGGACGATAAGAGAAAATAGGATTTTTTGTACTCACCGTAAAATCCTTTTCTCTGAAGTCCATGGACGGACACAGCTCCCACCCCTCCTTTTTAGGTTTGTACTGCTTGTTACGAACTGAGGCTGCAAGCTGCAGTGAGGAGGGTTATGTCTGGAGGGACCGCCCCCTGGGCGGGGCTGTTCAACTCTGTTAATGTAACATGTATTTAACTATTTAACATGTTTCTGCCTAGTCCTCTCCTGTAAACAGGGAACATAACCCACTTGTCAAGATTTAAGGAGCTGTGTCCGTCCATGGACTTCAGAGAAAAGGATTTTACGGTGAGTACAAAAAATCCTATTTTATATATATATATTACAGTAAAGTTGGGGGTTGTGTAGCACCTGCTATTAAGAACAGTCCATGCCAGAAATGCAATTTCAGGGCTTGTTGGCCCACTTTTATTTAAGAAAAGTTCAAGAAAACAAAAGATCACAGGTTTTTCACCGTCCGTACAAAATAACTTCAGCCTCCTGGCTTATACATACAGCAGTGTTGCTCAGGCCTTCCGCTTCAGGCTCTTGTCTGTCTTCTACAGACTAATTCCCTTTGCCAACACCGTCCATACAGGTAGCAGCCCCTCACTGCTCTGACCCTCAGACTTGGGTCTCTGACTTTTACTGTGCACACCTGCACTCTCTGGCTTCTCCCTTGCAAGCCTCGTCTCCTCGGGAGAGTGGAGCCCAGAATGCTGGTCCTTGGCAACTTGCCGAGGTTCCAGAGACCAGTTTTTGGGTATCTGGGGCCATGGACCGCTTATGTTTCGGACCCTAATTATGTCCTTTCTTTGCTGGAATTGGCAGAACCATCTTTTAAAGCCCGTAGGTTGCTGAGTTCTTAGTAGGCAGAAAGTCAACCACCCCCCCCCCCCCCACCGATTGGCGGTAGTAGCCGGAGCTCAGTTATATTGACGGCTTCAGTCCGAAGTGGTGTGGATGCAACCCCTTTTAAATCTACAGGTACAATTGGGTCACTCCCCCCCCCCCCTCTTTTCTTTCCCTCCTCTCCCCCCTTTTTTTATTTGATATTTTTGTCAATCGGGGACTATGTTTTTTGCAACTGGTGGTTGTGTGGCTGGGGGTCTCTGTGTTGGAATGTTGGTCCCCTGTTATGGGGGCACCTGCCATCCTGCCTGAGTGTAAACTGTCTCTTGGACCCCTAGGTGCAGGGGGGGGGGGGGGGAGGGTGGTTTGATGGAGGCCCTTGGGCCCCCCTCCTCTGCCCCGACTACGGGCCGTGGGAACATGTTTAGGTTTCTTTTGTGCTCACTCATCGGGGCACTCGGGTGGACAACCGCTGGACAGATTGTGATGTATGTTTTCCCTTTTTCTTAAGAAATCCTGATTATACAGAATGCTGGTCCTCACTCTATCGGGCCCACACACACCTGAACAATCAGTGTGCCGTTGAGTCTCAAAACCCGGATCCAGGACTAGGGATTTCATCCCACCCTACCACTTTTTGAGTATAAAAATGTACTTGGTGGTCTTTCTCCAATGGTCTATTTTATTCACTCCGGCTACTGTAATTCCCGTAAATGTTTCCCATTTTTTTTTTCACAGGTGTATGACTCTTAAGGTCTGATTTGCGCTACAGTCTATTTACCATGGTTTCCAATGTAAAATGTTCTGTAGTGCAAAAAATGCATAAGTGTGAATCCAGCCTAATGGAACTCCCAGACTAGTCTTACTTTTTTGCAAGCTGGTTTGTACTTTTGAGCCTCTCCTTTTCTGTAGGGCTCACTAATCCACCTACTTTAACCCTTAATCACTGCGCTGCAATATCGCAAACTGAATTGCAGTACTGCCAGCCAAATGGCATATTGTATTTATTCTTGCAGCTTGTGTACATATCCTTGTTCAGGGGGACAGTTTCCCCCCCCCCCCCCCACACGGTCACATGCCTAAGGCTGCATTCACACCTGAGCATTTTCAGCTCCTGAAACGCCCAACCAGCAAAACCCCATTAATTTCAGTGGCACCTGTTCACATCTGAGCGTTTTGTCACCTGAAACAAGATGCCTGATGCTCAAAGTACACAAGCGTGTGTGTGTGTGTGTTTTCCTCTTTACTATTGCTGAGATGTATGCAGGAAGCCCATAGAAAATGAATGGGTACGCAGCGGGCTGTACAAGTTGGCGTTTGAGAGGTAAGCAGGGACTGCACTGACCCAGAAGCACAGGCTCTATGGTGACTGGCATCTTTCTGCACCTGATCAATGCTAGTCAGTGCAAGGACACAAGCCCGTTCACCCCACTATATTAGTGTAAATTGCATGTAAATGCAAACATGCTGTATTTTTCTGCAACGCATTGGTTGGCACTGCAGGTCACCACATTACATTGCAGAGACTTGACTGTAGAGTAACTCTGTACACTGACAATAAAATTGAAACCATATGATATGCTAAAGCAATGTATCGCACTGCTCAGCAAAAATGATAGCAGCTGCATAGAGGCTGATTGCAGAGATCGGGTCTTCTGCTTACAGTGCAGAAGTTATCCGGGGAAGTTTGTCTCCAACTCTAAGGAGTGGGTTGAGGTAGTATTCTAACCATATACTATCAAGTGTTTTGTTCCAGTGGCATCCTTCTGTTTGCTCAAATGATTTGTTTGTTTTACTATTTCTAAGAGTTATTAGCGTAACTTTACTGTAGTCCTCGTCTTGATCTGGCCATACACTGTATGATTTTTGGCTGGTTTTTGATAAATCCACTGAAATTCGCTTTGCTGTTGGCCCTCCTGCCCCCTCCCACCAGGCATCCTTTGATGCTGAGTGGAAAATTGTGCAGCCCTGGCTAACCTGCGATTCGTTTTTTTTTCTGGTGAGTCTTCTAGTGTCTTCTCATAAGGTTTAAGGCCTTGTAGTCAGCCAGGTCTTCAAGGTGAGTTGTGCCAGATTGGAAATCATTCACACTGTATCCCTGCTCGTTGGCGCTTGATAGTAAAGGTGGGGTTGGATTGGTGCCTGACATTGCTCTCACTGTTTTTTCTCTGTTTCTGTGACAGTGGAGGGGATTCGCTTTCCTTTTTCCCCCTTCATCTTCCGGGACGGCTACTTGAGATTGGCTCTGCCTTCTACAGGAAACACAAATCGGACTCCATTTTAAAAGGCCCCTCCCTTGCTTCTGACCCTCAGCAGTTTTGTGTTTCCAGACCCCCCAGGAAGTGCAGATCAAAACTTTGGTAACCAGGTCCCCATCGCCCTCAAGTCTGCAGTGCATCCTGCCTAGGGTGGACTTGGGTGAAGAGGATGAGTGGGAGTTGGCTTTCTGATTTCCGTTCTCCTCGCCGGGTGTACACAAATGGCGTTGGATGACGCATTTTGGTGTAGTGGCTAGATGAAAGTGGCTGGACACGTTTTCCAGACGCTGGATTTTTATTTTTTATTCAGAGCTAGCCATGTGAGGACAGGCTGTCTGGGGGAACGCTGCTAGAGGCACAGGCAGGCTCTTGGCCAAGCGGCGTGACACGCGGAATTGGCACTCCTTTGTTAGAAGATCCTTCTCTGTCTGCTAGGTTTTTTTCCTAAGGCCCCTTTCACACTGGGGCGTTTTTCAAGCGAAGCCTCATCTGCAATCCCAATGTGCTGGTAAAGCACCGCTAAGACCCTAACGTTTTAGGGCGTTTTTGCAGTGCCTCAGTGTGAACGGGTAAGGTGTTTTTACAGCGCTTTCAATTCATTTCAATAGAGGGGCGTTTTTGGAGCGTTTTTTTTTTTTTTTTTTTCAGTGTGTGAGATATGACAGAGCAGGGGATATTTTCCACATTCAGTGAGCTTTTTTTTATTTTTTTATTTTTTCCGCTTTGCTTGTTTCCTAGGCTGACAAACCTAAGAAAGTGTGGGAACTGTAGGTCTAAGCTTTCTAAAAAAAACTGTAAAAAGCTTTTTATGTGAAGAGAGTGTGTTTGTGTGTTTGTGTGTGTGTGTTTGTTTTTTTTTTTTTTTTTTTGTGCCAGCTTCTGATTCTGTTGCCTCCTATGAAAGAGGTGGCTTCCTCTTTTCAGTCCTTTAACGATAAGTTGGCAGACCTAGGTCCTTCTTTTTTTTTTTAATCAGAAAAGTTTTTATTTTGAAAAAATAAAAAAGGTACAGTAGCAGTACAGAATACCAGGGATGTACAACCCGGATAAACAACACAAAGAAGATAAGCACCTTCACAGTACATAACTAATCAAACCCATAGCCTATGGATGATACACATTCCTGATGACGGTGCTAAAACAGTATTTCCATGAACCTGGCATTCCTTCTGTAGGCAATACAAGCCTGAGAAAAATACAAGGCAAATAAACAATAATCAAATAAGAAGAAACAAAGAAAAGGTAAAAAAAAGAAAAAAAAGAAAAAGAAAAAGGGGGGGGGGGATCAGCCCAGCCTGCTGCCAAAGGTACCCTGTTTGTCACCCCATACATCTCATTACCTCCATAACTCAGTTTTTAAAGAGATGAACCCATCCCATTTTGGTAATCCTCCAGGACCTCATCCAATCAGTAATCTATCAAGGACCAGTTGTGGGGGGGCCACTTCCGAGGAATTCAGCCACCCCTGCCATATGGTGTCAAATTTGTGCGGTGCCTTCCTATGTATGTACGTGTTCTTTTCTCTGATAAGAATTCTACTGACCTCCTGTATCCACTGCCGGCTCGATGGAACCCGGGCAGACAGCCAGTATCTCGCTACAAGCTTCCGTGCTAAGTACAGAAGCCTAAGCAAGGCAGTGTACACAGGAGGCAAGTATAGGTCCTCGTCAATACCCCCCAGCAAGCACACAAGTGGGCTTGCCGGCAACTGGACCTGATAGGTAGAGTTAGTGATTTTGATCACAGCATTCCAGTACCTCACTAGTTTGGGGCACCTCCACAACATGTGGATGAGGTCACCAGGGTGTGCCTGACATTTAGGGCAAACGGGTGAATCACGTCTACCCCATTGGTGCAATTGTACTGGAGTTCTATACACTCTGTGGAGAATGAACAAATGCGACAGTCTTTGGGCAGCTGAGACCGAAACCAAAGGCCCTGTACTCAATATCTGTTCCCATTGCTCCCCATCTATTGGTCCTATGTCGTTTTCCCATTTCCCTCTACAAGGAAGAACATCGGGTGCCTGTAAGGGTGCCAGTAGTTGCAGGTACGCTCTAGAGATAAACCCCTTCTTCTCAGCGTCGTCAAAGACCGACTCCAAGAAGCGGGATTCCTCCCGTCGCAATGTGGAACAATGGCTCTGAGATCGAATTGCATGAGCTAGCCTGAGATAGTGATAGTGCGACCCTTCCAATAAGGGGAATTCCTCCCTCAGCCTTTCAAAAGACTTCAGGGCCGCTCCATCAAAGATCTGGCGTAAGTATTGAATACCCGCAGCCTCCCATCTGGAGCAGTCCTGAATCTTGACTAATTCGGCATAGAACCTGTTCCTCCAAATGGGCGTGCTAGGCAGGAAACCAGTGATCCCCATCCTTTTCCTGACAGCTTTCCATAATTTTTTTAAGAGGCAGACCGTGGGGCCACCGTCCGGGACCCCAGGGAAGCCCATCTCCATGTGTGACATTGCAGAGTACAAAGTGGTGGGGTCAATGAGCAATGTTCTAGAGGGATCCGTCACCGTTGATTGGCTCCACCCTACAAAGTGCTGCAATTGAGCCGCATAAAAGTACGTCTGTGCATGGGGGACAGCCATTCCCCCCTGATCTTTAGGGTATTGAAGGGTGAGGAGTTTTATTCTGGCCACTCTGTTGTTCCAGATAAGTGATCGGAACTGGGAGTCTATTCGTTGAAACCAACATTTTGGGATCCACATTGGGGCATTATGTAAGATATACAGCAGCTGAGGGGCCCAAACCATCTTAATCAGGTTTACCCGTCCCGTAACCGTTAGAGGCAGCTTACACCAGGCCGAGCATTTAGTTTTAAATTTGTGCAGTAGAGGCTTAAGATTTAGGAACACATAGTCTGTTGGGTCCCTGGTCACTACAATTCCTAGGTACTTAAAGGAGTCTACAATTTGTATCCTGGATGCTATCCCTGGCAATTCCGATGGTGGGTTGTCGAGTGGAAGGAGTACCGACTTATGCCAGTTAATGGCAAATCCAGAGAGCTCCCCGAAAGTCTCTATGAGTTGCATCGCAGCAAGCAGGGATCCCTCCGTATCCCCCAAATACAGCAGTGCATCATCCGCATACAAGGACAGTCTAGTCTCTCCATGCCTGCGTCGAAACCCCACTATATCAGGGGAAGTGCGTATTCTAGCAGCCAACGGTTCCAGTGCTAGGGCAAAGAGCAGGGGTGATAAAGGACACCCCTGCCTAGTGCCCCGAAACAAAGGAAAGGCCTCCGACATCTCATCATTTATCCTAATTCTCGCTGACGGGGCCGCGTATAGAAGTTGTATCCATTTAACAAAGTTCTCTCCCAAGCCAATTCTATTCAACACTGACCAAAGATATCTCCACTCGACGCTGTCAAAAGCTTTGGCAGCGTCGAGCGAGAGGATCGCCCTATGTCCCGAATTCTCCACCGGCAACTGGAGATTCAGGAAAAGTCTCCTGATATTCAGTGCTGTGGAGCGTGCTGGGATAAATCCAGACTGGTCCACATGGACCAGCCTAGCTATCACCTTGGACAGCCTTGTAGCTAAGGCTCGCGCTAAAATTTTAACATCAGAATTCAGTAATGATATAGGCCTGTACGAGTCGGGCTGCAAAGGGTCCTTGCCCGGCTTAGGAAGTACCACCACCACAGCCTCACCCATAGAGGGTGGCAATCTACCTGCCTCAAAAGATTCCCTAAGCACCTCTAGTAACCCCGGTAAAAGTGTTCCACTATACCTTTTGTAGGTTTCTATGGGTAGCCCATCCGCACCCGGTGCTTTACTATTTGCCATTTGCGACACAGCCAGCGACAGTTCCTCCAATTTAAGTGGGGCATTCAGCATCAACACTTCCTGGGCCGTGACCTTAGGTAAGGTACAACGGTCCAAAAAGCTAGATATCGCCTCCTCGGTGGGATCCACCTTGGACGTATATACCTCCTTGAAAAAGTCTGTAAATACAGAGGCAACCTGGGCCTGATCACTGACAGTGTCTCCAAGCGGCGTTTGAATGGCGGCAACATGTGTTTTACCCTGCTGTGCTCTTGCTATAACTGCTAATAAGTGCCCTGTGTTCTCCCCTTCATTAAAATAAGTTTGTTGTATAAAAAAGCGTTTGTTTTCTGCTGCATTTAATGTGACTTGTTGATACATTGTCTGGGCCTCCAACCATTTCCTTTCCGTAATGTCTGAGGGATCCCTAATATATTGAGTCTCTGCTTCTCCAGCCATATTCATAACTGTATTTTCCCATTCTTTGGTTTTAGTCTTAATATTGGAGATCTGTTTAATGATGAGCCCCCTCAGGTGAGCCTTCAGGGCATCCCACAGACCTAGGTCCTTCTACTCTGTTACTGTAATTCAGGAGCCTTCAGTCTCGGCTAGATCTTTCCCGCCCTTAGTGTCCTGGGAGAGAACTCGGTATCTATATCCGACGAGGAGTCTGTGTCAGTCTGTTAGTTCAGCTAATTTCCTTTTTTCTATTGAAGATATTGATGAACTGTTAGGGTCCGTTAACACGGAGCGGACCGTTTCTGTGTCCGCTCCGTGTGTCCGCCAAAGCTCAGCGGGGATCCTCCGTCAACCCCGCTGAGCTGTCGGCGGATAGGGCGGTCCCCGCACACAGTGCAGAGACCGCCCTGTCTCTGCTCCGCTCTCCCCTATGGGGGATCGGATGCAGACAGACCGTCTGTCCGTCTGCTTCCGATCCGTTCCGCCAAACGGAAGAAAAATAGGGTTTCTTCCATTCGCAAAAGCGGATCCCGACGGACGCGGATGTTAGCGGATGCGATCCCATAGGGATTCATTACAAGTCCGTTAACGGACTTATAATGAATGAACGGTCCCTTAAAGGCAGTTTATACTTCTTAAAATGTAGAGGGGCCTGCAGGGACATAAACCTAGGTCTTTTTTCGTAAATCATTCTCTCAAACAAGGTGGATTTGATTAAAATCTAGTTGATTTTAAATCACTAGTAAAAAGGCTTGATTTTAAGTTGTTTTTGTTTTTCTCCTAAAAAAAAAAAAAATGGCTTCCTTCCTTAGTACAGTCCTTCTTCTTTTGCTCTTAAATGTCCTTATTTCTTCTGAGAAATCCTCACTTCCTGTTCTTATGTCTGTAACTCCACACAGTATGGGCCCTTTCACACGGGCGGATCAGTAATGATCCGCTCCGTGTGTCCGCTTTTTGCTCAGCGGGTATCCTCCCTAAAATCCCCGCTGAGCCGTCGGCTGACAGGGCGGTCCCCGCACACTGTGCAGGGACCGCCCTGTCTTTTCTCCGCTCTCCCCTATGGGGACCGTGTGTCCGTGTTCAACCGATCCGCTCAGCAGACGGAAGAAAAAATAGGAATACTTTTTGTCACACTGTATTTGCGCAGCAGTCTTACAAGCTCACTTTTTTGGAAAAGATTCACTTTAAAAAAAAATAAGACAACAGTAAAGTTAGCCCAATTTTTTTGGGCTTCAAAATTGTATCTGCTCGTGAAATGGCGTCAAACTTTACCCTTAAATCTCCATAGGCGACGTTTTAAAAATTCTACAGGTTGCATGTTTTTAGTTGCAGAGGAGGTCTAGGGCTATAATTATGGCTCTCGCTCTAACGATCGCAGCGATACCTCACATATGTGCTTTGAAGTTTTCATATGTGGGCGATGCTCACTTATGCGTTCGCTTCTGCATGTGAGCTTGTTTTTTATTTAACCACTTAACCCCCGGGTCATATTGCTGGTCAAAGACCAGGACACTTTTTGCGATTCGGCACTGCGTCGCTTTAACTGACAATTGCACGGTCATGCGACATGGCTCCCAAACAAAATTGCCGTCCTTTTTTCCCCACAAATAGAGCTTTCTTTTGGTGGTATTTGATCACCTCTGCGGTTTTTATTTTTTGCGCTATAGACAAAAATAGAGCGACAATTTTGAATTTTTTTTTATAAAAAAAAAAAATATATATATATATATATATATATATATATATATATATATATATATATATATATATATATATATATATATATATATATATATATATATATATATATATATATAGGAAAAAGAAAAAATCGCGCCAATCTATAAAACCTATGTGACAACACAATTAGTGTAGTGAATAAATGTCCAAAAAAGAAAAAGAAATAATGTCCCTGTAGCATGTGAAATATACCACACTAGCATGTGTGGGAAACATTCAAATCCTTATTGGAATAACCATAATAGTGAGTTATATTAAAAGTCCAAATAGCTGTGAAGTTTCTTGGGACAAACAACACCCGGTGCACAAATGATTGAGTGAGCCACCACCACATGGACTGGGGCTTACCAGAACACATATAAATAACAGCGTTATTTAAAGATTGCAGCAGGGGTCTCCAAGGGGTATGGTCACAACACAGGATCAATGGATGTACAGCATATATCTTTCACTGGTATCTCCACGGAGGGATAGGATAAACTCGTACTGACAGACTCTCGGACCGTAGCAGGAAACAATGGCATGTCATGCAGAGAGAAAGCCGCACAGCGGCTAATACGTCCAAAAAAAATACGTCCAAAAAAATACTTTTATTAAAAGTGTAAAAACCTACTTACATCAATTGAATGAAATATAGGCACATAAAAACAGTTTGCCGGCCGGCATAGATGGGAGCCCTTCCTCCTTGTATAAACGCGGTGACGTCACTGCACGCCTACGACCCAGACGCGTTTCGTTATAGGATAACGTTTTCAATGGGATGGGCTCTGCAGTGATTCACCGCTTTAAATAACCAGGCCTCGCTTTGATCGCCAGGAACCGGAAGTGGCGAAAACGCCATTTTGGATTTGGGAAAATGAAACAAAACGGCATGCCTAAACAGGGATGCCTAGAGTGGAAAAGACAGGGAGATCCATGTCATATGAGGACAGGATTATTTGAGAATTAAACAATATGTATGTGAAAAATAATAATGAACCTAATACTAGTAGTCTTTATTTAATCGTGATCATTGAACCAACCAAAAATTAGTACCTGCATTGCGGACTAAAAACACTGACTCCCCCATGTGGGGAAGCGTGGAATTACGTGCAAAAATAGAAAAATTATTATATTTCAACTTAAAAAGGCAAGAAGGAGAAATTAATACCTCCCTCGCCAAATGTGATCAGAACACACAATAATAGAACACTAAAAAGTGTTACATAGTGAATATACACTAATAAGTGCTAAACTTCAAATAAATGAACAATAATTATATGTTCAAAAAAAAAAAAAAAAAAAAAAACGACATTATTGTTTATC
This sequence comes from Rana temporaria, assembly GCF_905171775.1. Taxonomy (NCBI): domain Eukaryota; kingdom Metazoa; phylum Chordata; class Amphibia; order Anura; family Ranidae; genus Rana; species Rana temporaria. Next base: position 61,099,647 of record NC_053495.1, on the reverse strand, counting down.
AATAAAAATAGTGACAACAAATAATTATGAGTAAGTGTAGATTAATTAAATATAAACAAATACTCCCAATCGTATCTAATAAGGTGAATATCATTGGATTCTCAGGGTTAGTGGTTGTATATTCGAGAACAAAACACCATCCTGGTGAGATCAAAGCTAGGCTAAATCAATAACCAAAACATAAAAATATAAAAATATATATACACATATTATTAATAAATTTATAACAGATCAAGCATTATTAATGAACGCATTCACGTCTGTATCCACGTTAAGACCATGTGGCATATAACATTTAAGGCGATGTATCCAAGCCATTTCGAGCTTGGATATTTCCCTCACCAAGGAGCTACCTCTCCAGTTGGGCTTATAAATATCTATACCCAGGAATAGAGTATTCGACGGGTCTTTATTATGTTTCAACAAATAGTGTTTTGACACTGAATGGTTTTTGAAGCCAGTAATAATGTTGGTAATGTGTTCGTTTAAACGAACGCGTAGTGGCCTCTTGGTCCTACCTACATATTGCAGGCCACAAGGGCACTGCAATAAATAAACAACACCCGTGGTCCCACAGGTGATAAAAGGCTTTATAAGATGTTCCTTGCCAGTGGCAGTAGATGTAAAGGTGGTAGTACGTCTACTTCTGCACGAGTTGTTGGTACAAACCCTACAGCGTCTACATCTATAGAAACCTGTTAACTGGTCAAAAAAACTTGAAGTTTTACATGGAGGGTTTAAAATATTGGGGGCAATACGATTACGTAAAGAGGGCGCTCCCCTAAATATGACCTTAGGCTTCTCTGGCAAAAGTTCTTTAAGGACAGGATCATTTCTTGCCAGGTGCCAATGTCTATTTATCAGTTGTTTGATACCTCCATGTTGAATGGAAAATGTAGTGATGAACGGGGCACAGCCCTGAAATTGCTCGCTTTGGTCTCGTGGCCGCTCAACCAAGAGTTCCTCTCTTGTTCATTTATTTGAAGTTTAGCACTTATTAGTGTATATTCACTATGTAACACTTTTTAGTGTTCTATTATTGTGTGTTCTGATCACATTTGGCGAGGGAGGTATTAATTTCTCCTTCTTGCCTTTTTAAGTTGAAATATAATAATTTTTCTATTTTTGCACGTAATTCCACGCTTCCCCACATGGGGGAGTCAGTGTTTTTAGTCCGCAATGCAGGTACTAATTTTTGGTTGGTTCAATGATCACGATTAAATAAAGACTACTAGTATTAGGTTCATTATTATTTTTCACATACATATTGTTTAATTCTCAAATAATCCTGTCCTCATATGACATGGATCTCCCTGTCTTTTCCACTCTAGGCATCCCTGTTTAGGCATGCCGTTTTGTTTCATTTTCCCAAATCCAAAATGGCGTTTTCGCCACTTCCGGTTCCTGGCGATCAAAGCGAGGCCTGGTTATTTAAAGCGGTGAATCACTGCAGAGCCCATCCCATTGAAAACGTTATCCTATAACGAAACGCGTCTGGGTCGTAGGCGTGCAGTGACGTCACCGCGTTTATACAAGGAGGAAGGGCTCCCATCTATGCCGGCCGGCAAACTGTTTTTATGTGCCTATATTTCATTCAATTGATGTAAGTAGGTTTTTACACTTTTAATAAAAGTATTTTTTTGGACGTATTTTTTTTGGACGTATTAGCCGCTGTGCGGCTTTCTCTCTGCATGACATGCCATTGTTTCCTGCTACGGTCCGAGAGTCTGTCAGTACGAGTTTATCCTATCCCTCCGTGGAGATACCAGTGAAAGATATATGCTGTACATCCATTGATCCTGTGTTGTGACCATACCCCTTGGAGACCCCTGCTGCAATCTTTAAATAACGCTGTTATTTATATGTGTTCTGGTAAGCCCCAGTCCATGTGGTGGTGGCTCACTCAATCATTTGTGCACCGGGTGTTGTTTGTCCCAAGAAACTTCACAGCTATTTGGACTTTTAATATAACTCACTATTATGGTTATTCCAATAAGGATTTGAATGTTTCCCACACATGCTAGTGTGGTATATTTCACATGCTACAGGGACATTATTTCTTTTTCTTTTTTGGACATTTATTCACTACACTAATTGTGTTGTCACATAGGTTTTATAGATTGGCGCGATTTTTTCTTTTTCCTATATTGTTTGTGTTATGACACGTTATTGCTGCCTTTTTTTATATTCATTTATTTAATCACGTTGTTTTGGTTAGCGCAATTTTTCTTCTAAAAATATATATATATATATATATATATATATATATATATATATATATATATATATATATATATATATATATATATATATATATAAATTTATATTATTTTTTTGCTATAATATCCCCCAAAAATCTAAAAAAAGTTAGGAGCCAGAAAACGCGCCCCGTCCCGACGAGCTTGCGCGCAGAAGCGAACACATACGTGAGCAGCGCCCCGCATATGTAAACGGTGTTCAAACCACACATGTGAGGTATCGCCGCGATTGGTAGAGCGCGAGCAATAATTCTAGCCCTAGACCGCCTCTGTAACTCAAAACATGCAACCTGTAGATTTTTTTTTTAAACGTCGCCTATGGAGATTTTAAAGGGTAAAAGTTTGTCGGCATTCCACGAGCGGACGCAATTTTGAAGCGTGACATGTTGGGTATGAATTTACTCGGCGTAACATTATCTTTCATAATATAAAAAAAAAAATGGGGATAACTTTACTGTTGTCTTATTTTTTAATTAAAAAAAGTGTAATTTTTTTTCACAAAAGTGCGCTTGTAAGACCGCTGCGCAAATACGGCGTGACAGAAAGTATTGCAACGATCGCCATTTAATTCTCTAGGGTGTTAGGATAAAAAATATATATAATGTTTGGGGGTTCTAATTAGAGGGAAGAAGATGGCAGTGAAAATAGTGAAAAACAACATTAGAATTGCTGTTTAACTTGTAATGCTTAACTTGTAATACCAACGGCCACCACCAGATGGCGCCAGCTCACATCTGGTGGTAATAACTTGTAATACCAACGGCTCACCACCAGATGGCCCCAGCTCAAAAAAAAAAAAAAATGTTTTTTTTTTTTTTTTTTGCCCCCCTTCCAAGCCAAGTCGCCAGGACCCTATTTCTAGTCGCCATGGCGACCTGGCGCCCGGGATTTGTCGATCCCTGTTATAGCGTGCTATAAAAATGCATTGATTACTATAAAAATGCCACTGGCAGTGAAGGGATTAACACTAGGGGGCGAGAAAGGGGTTAATCATGTTCCCTGGGTGTGTTCTAACTGAAGGGGGGGTGGACTGACATGGGGAAATTACAAATCGCTGTTCATACATTGTTTGAACAGACCATGGGTCATTTCCCCCCCTGACAGGACCGGGAGCTGTGTGTTTACACACATAGCTCCCGGTTCTCGCTCTGTAACGAGTGATCGCGACCGCCGGGCACGCGTGTCAGGGGCGAGCGTGCGTGCCCCTATTGGCTGCTCGGCGAGATGACGTATAGCTACGTGATCTCGCCCAGCAGAGCCGACCTACCGCCGTATAACTGCCGCGGTCTGGTCGGCAAGCAGTTAACTTTATTTTATTTTTTGTTTTTTTAAAGCAGTTTTAAAAAAATTAATATAGGGTCACTTTTATTCGTATTACAAGGACTGTAAACATCCAATGAAAGCAGCATGACAGGTCCTCTTAAATATGAGATCTGGGGTCAAAAAGACCTCAGAATCTCGTACACCCTGTTCCAAATGATTATGCAAATTCTATTTCAGTGTCGCAAAGATTAAATATTTTGTTTTTCAGTTTCACTCTTGGATGACATTGTGTCTCGGGGCTCTTTTGATCACTGAAAACAATCCCGGACACCTGAGATAATTTGCCAGGTGAGCCCAATTAAAGGAAAAACTACTAAAGGAGGGTGTTCCACATTATTAAAGAGGAAGTAAAACCCCCCCCCCCCCACTTTTTTTTTTATACTCTGCAAGATAGTCATAATGAGCTAGTATGCACAGCATACTGGCTCATTATGATCGACTTACCTGAGCGCAAAGCTCTCCTCTGCCGCTGCCATGTCTCTGTGTTTAGGACGGCTATTGTTAGTGCGCCTTACTACAGGTAAGCCCTAATCTAGGCTTACCTGTAGGTGTAACTTGCAAGGGCTGTTACACTTCTCTCTATCAACCTGGGATTCTACAACCATCCACTGGGAGTTGTGGTAGTTCCCTTCACGGGACATCTACATGCCCACGGACTGATGTTAACCCCTCCTCATCAAGATTCAGCTGTGGTATCGTTGTACACATTTTTATACCAGTATCATATTTAGCTACATGTTTTTATGACTGCTTTTGCTGCCGTTTGGTATTACTCGCACCATTTTTACAGTTTATGTAGCTACATCGATTTTATCTCCAGTGCAATATTTATTTTGTTACCTACTTGAAGACTATAAAAGTTTTAATGCTATTCCCATCGAGCGCTGCCTTTGTGTGTTTTTTGTATCCTGCTATCCATTTTTCCAGTGGTTGGTAGCTGCACTGGGAATCAGCCTGCAAGGAGATCAGCTAAAAGTAGTTGGATCTGTATGTGCGTTTTTATAATTAATCTAAATTAGTCGATTAAAAAAAATAATCGATTAATCAAACACAAAAATGTTGATCAGTAACAGCCCTAATTTTTTTACTACTAAAGGCAGCGGCGATCAGCCTTTTTTTTTTTTTTCTCGTGACTGCGACATTATGGCCGACACATCGGACAATTTTGACACCTTTTTTGGGACTATTGCATTTTTATAGCAATTTTTGCTGTGAAAATGACATTGTTTACTGTGAAAATTACAATTGCAGTTTAGGAGTTAACCACTAGGGGGCGCTGTAGGTGTTGTGACCTCATATGTGTTTCTAACTGTAGGGGGGCGGGGCTGGACGTGTGACGTCACTGATGCCTTTCCCTATATCAGTGAAGAGAAGATCAGTGACATTGTGAAGAACAGGGAAGGTGTGTTTACACACACCTCTCCCCTTTCTTCAGCTCCTGTGACCGATCGCGGGACACAGGCGGCGATCGCGTCCGCGGCTTCAGACCGGGTCGTGCGCCCACGCACTTAAAGGGGACGTACGTGCCTGTGCCATTCTTCTGACGTAAATGTGCAGGAGGTGGTCCTTAAGTGGTTAATGTGCTTTGATATAGCACTTTGGGAACATCTAACTTCTTTTGCAATTACCTTTTTTTGAGGCTTTCCCTCCTTTTTGAGGGTTTCAATGGTTTTCTGCACAACTGTCAGGTCAGTCCCATGATTGTAATTCCTTCTGAACCAGACCATTTAAGGCCCCTTTCAGACGTCCGTTTTTACAAGTCCGTTAACGGACTTGTAATACATCCCTATGGGATCGCGTCCGTTAGCGGATGGAGCATCCGCTAGCTTCCGCGTCCGTCGGGATCCGCTTTTCCGAACGGAAGAAACCCTATTTTTCTTCCGTTTGGCGGAGCGGAACTGATGCAGACGGTCTGTCTGCATCAGGTTCCCCATAGGGGACAGCGGAGCAGAGGCAGGGCGGTCCCTGCACTGTGTGCGGGGACCGTCCTATCCGCCGACAGCTGAGCGGGGATCCCCGCTGAGCCGACGGAGACACACGGAGCGCTCCGTGTGAAAGAAACGGTCCGCTCCGTGTGAAAGAGCCCTAAAGGCCTTTGCAGGTGTTATGGCTTAATTGGCTGATTAGAGTGGGACACTTTGAGCCTAGAATATTGCACCTTTTCACAATATTGTAATTTTCTGAGATTGTGGATATGGGGTTTTCATGAGCTGTAAGCCATAATCATCTCAATTGTGACAAATTACGGCTTGAACGATCTCCTATATTGGTTTCACCTTAAGTTGCATTAGTGAAATAAATGAACTTTTGCACGATATTCAATTTTTTTTTTTGGAGTTTCACCTGTATATAGTCGTCGGGCGGTCGTGAAGTAGTTAAAGAGCAACTGTCATTTGTCTCACAGCGGCTTCTCCTCTGACCTGCTGTTCACCGACAGCCGCATTCACTTTTTTATGGGAAGCCTGGTGATGTGGCAGTGATTCAACAAGGTGAGGGATGTGGCAGCAGCAGCTGAGTGGATGCCTGCTAACGGGCACTGCCATTATGGATCTGAAATTACAGGTGCTCTTTAAATGTTTTTTTTTCTTGTACAAAGGATTTTATTGAAAAATTATAAATCAACAGTACAATGCAAAACAATTGTGGACACAGCCCAGTAGGAAACATAGGTGTAAAAGTAAATAATAAAAAAAATGTATAATAAACTACCAAAAACTGAAAGATCCTTTCAAGGCACAGTTAGAAGGATCCCTTGGGGATCCAAGGGTGGTCAGCGGGAGATGACAAGACAGTTAAAAGAAAATTGTGTTAGGCCAAGTTAACATGCCAGTGGTCTCGCAGGACCATGAGTACAATAAATAACATGAAATGCCGGACGGTAACAATTAAAAAAAAAAAAAAAGTTGTTTAATTTTTTATTTATATTCACCCTGCTCTGAGACATAATCCTTTGAGTGGAAATGACCTAAGACCCCTTTCACACTGAGGGCGTTTTGCAGGCGATATAGCGTAAAAAAAAGCGCCTGCAATCCGCACTTAAACTGCTGCTCTATTGTGCTGGCAGGGCGTCAGAAAAAGTCCTGTCAGCAGCTTCTTTGGAGCGCATTAGGAGTGGTGACCTCACCTCAAAGGGCAGCACCGGCAATACGCCACTGTAGCGGTTTTAACCCGCTAGCGGCCGAAATGCGCAGAATATCGGGTTAAAGTAGCAGCATTTTACCGCCGACGCTATGAGCGGCATAGTGTGAAAGGGGTCTAAAGGAAGGTTGTTCCAGTCTAGAGGACATAAGGTTTCCTTTTCAGTTTAATTTTGAAGAGGTGTTTTTCAAATGTCCAAGATTAGATGCTGCTATGTTACAGGTGTCTCAAAAGTCAGATTGCTCATTTTGAGGATTCTGGGGGTGCTTAAGGATCAAATGGACAGGAAGGCTGAGGCTCTGCTGCTTAAAGCATGGGATGCCTCAGCTTTTTCTCTTGGTTCAGCCCTTGCATTCACTTGTCGCTAGGAATCTGGATGTATGGATTCAAAGGCTGGATGAGCTAATTTCCTCCATCCTGTGGAGGAAGTCGGGGGAGTCTTTCCCCCTTATTGCCAAGTCGGTCGTGTTTCTGGCTGATACGACAGCAGATACAGCTGGATCAGTGGTGAGAATGTCGGCACAAGACGAGCCATCTGGTTGAAATCCTGGGAGGGGGATCTAACTTCCAAGAATAAACCGTGTGGGATTCATTTTGAGGGCAAGCTCTTATTAGGTTCTACCTTAGACGAGGTCTTGGCTCTTTCCTCAAAAGTGTTAACGGTCCCCATCTTCTTGGAGGAATAGACCTCAGAGTAAGACACCTTTTCGTAGCTTCCAGAGCAAAGCAAATTTTCAGACCGGTGGTTAACAGACCAAAAATGGCCATTTGACAAGGCAAAAGAGGGGGGGGGGGGCACTCTTTGCTGCTTCAGCCCCTGCCAAGAATGCCCAGTGACGCCAGGTTGGTGATGGGAGGAATTTTGCCAAAGAATGGGCAGAGGTCCTCCAAGAATCTTTATCCCAGAGGGTTACAGGTTGGAATTTACACACGGTTTCTTTTATTTTTCTCCATCTGCTCCTTCACTTACCTCATCCTTCGATTTTGCTTTTAAATGTCCTTATTTCTTCTGAGAAATGCTCACTTCCTGTTCTTCTGTCTGTAACTACACACCATAATGCAAGGCTTCTTCCCTGGTGTGGAGAAGGCCTCTTGAGGGTGAAGGGGGCGAGCAGGAGTGTCAGGACGCCCACTAACACACAGCTCCTTTCTCTATCTGCAAAGTAGAGAGTGTCCTGACTTGCCTGCTCGCCCCCTCAAGAGGCTTTCTCCACACCAGGGAAGAAGCCTTGCATTACGGTGTTGAGTTACAGACAGAAGAGCAGGAGGTGAGCATTTCTCAGAAGAAATAAGGACATTTAAAAGCAAAAGCGAAGGATAAGGTAAGTGAAGGAGGACTGCACTAAGGTAAAGGAAGCTATTTAGGGAAACTTTTATTTTTTCCTTTACATCCCTACAGTGGCTAAATCCTTTTCTCTGGACCCCACCTAAGGCTGCATTCACACTACAGCGTTTTGAATCGTGCACAGATTTGCAGTGGATCTGCCCGTGATTTGACAGCATCGAGTGTAAATGACAAAACACGGAACTCGCATTTGAGATGCCATTCATTTGCATGCCACCTCAAATCACGGTGCACGATTGTGCTGCCTTCACCGAACACTGCCATTGCAGAACACATCGCCCAAAAATAGTTCAGGAGCTACTTTGGGTGACGTGCGTCCCGCCATTGCAGCGCGACTTATTGTGTGACAATAGCGGCAGACCCGCATTGCGATTTTTGAGGTATCATTCAAATGAATGGCACCACGAATGCGAGTCCCGTGTTTTGTCATTCAAACCTTGGGGCTGTCAAATTGTGGGCAGATTCGCAGCAAATCTGCCCACGATTCAAAAAGCTTTAGTGAATGCAGCTTAAGGGTAGGTGGGATTGTACCCTTCGATGCCAATTTTAGTCGGCATATACCTGCTGTGGATTTCCAGTGTCCCATCTTACAGGAGTACTACTAGTATGTAGAGGGAATGCTAGCCCTTTTTCTCTTGATGGTCAGGCTTTCAAATTCCTTCCTTGTCTCAGTTTGGTAGTATGATATCCTCCAAAAAGGATAATTTTACCTCTAGGGTAGGCCCCTTGTGTGAAAAGGTGGTTCTATTTGACCTTACCTGGATGCTATCATCAAAGATTCTATTAGTGGAACAGAGCATAAGCATTAGATTAAGGGAGTGGTCAGTTGAGTGTGGGCCTTTTACTTTGTGCTTTTGAATTTTTCACCGTGCGAGACCCGTGGACTCTGTCTGCCAGTGTCCCGCGATCATGTCCCGGAGCTGCAGAACGGGGAGATGTAAACAAGGCCTTTCCCTGTTCTGCCTAGTGACAGAACAGTGATCTACTGCTCCCTGTCATCAAGAGCAGTGATCACTGTCGTGTCACTTGTAGCCCAGCCCCCTACAGTTAGAATCTCTTCCTAGGACACACTTAACCCCTTCATCTCCCCAGTGTTTAACCCCAACCCTGCCAGTGTCATTTTACACAGTAATCTTCATTTTTATCGCACTGAACGCTGTATAAATGACAACGGTCCCAAAATAGTTTTGCACACCCTTTTTACCATTTCTTAAGACGCATTTTAAAATGGACAATGAATAGTCTTATTTTGTTTTCTGTACAAATGCACACACATAGAACACCCCCCCTCCCTCAAATCCTGCAGTTTGGGGGAAAAAAAGCCAAAAAAAATGTATTCCCACTGAACAAAACTAATTGATTTGTGTTTATTTTGTATGAAAACACTGACCATAATCAAAGTTCTTTGTACATAGTATAAATTTATCAAAATCTCCTCTTAATTTTAGCTTAGCTAAAGAAATTTAGCAAGTGATTTGCTACTCTAAACCAGACAAGATGCATTTTCTTTCCAATGAGATCCTAACAGTAGCAGGTGTGGCATGATGTTAGCTTTTTTGCTACATAAATATTCTTCTTCCAGTTTTATAAATGTAAAACCATGATTATTCATCAATGGGTTTCATGGTTTTATAAGCGCTAGGCTTTTTTTGGTAAATGGTCCATCTCAAGTGAGTCCCCTTGCCCAATATCATAGTTCTTGAACTGCATTACATGAAATTGCTGCTCACTATGGCATCTTCTCTGTTAGAGAGATGGTATTTAGAAATATTTATTCCAAAATGGCAATAATCCAACAAGAAAACAAAACATCTATTTTGTGCAGAGTCTGGCAGCAAAAATGGTTAAAGCGGGAGTTCACCCAATTCGTTTTTTTATATTTTCCCCCTAGCTTCATGCTCGTTTTGTCTAGGGGAATCGGCCATTTGTTTTAAAATATGATCCGTACTTACCCGTTTTCGAGATGCATCTTCTCCGTCGCTTCCGGGTATAGGTCTTCGGGAGCGGGGGTTCCTTCTTGATTGACAGTCTTCCGAGAGGCTTCCGACAGTCGCATCCATCGCGTCCCTCGTAGCCGAAAGAAGCCGAACGTCGGTGCGGCTCTATACTGCGCCTGCGCACCGACGTTCGTCTTCTTTCGGAAAATCGTGACGCGATGTATGCGACCGTCGGAAGCCTCTCGGAAGACTGTCAATCAAGAAGGAACGCCCATACCTGGAAGCGGCGGAGAAGATGCATCTCGAAAACGGGTAAGTACGGATCATATTTTAAAACAAATAGCCGATTCCCCTAGACAAAACGAGCATGAAGCGAAGGGGAAAAATGTGTTCGCTATGGGTGAACCTCCGCTTTAAAGTAGAGTTTCCATCCCCAAATTTTTTTTCATTATTGTGCTTATTAGACCTAAAAAAGAAGGGAAAAAAATGTTTTTACTAACCTGGAAATGCCTGTTGCTATGCGGTCCCACGAAATCTGCCTTCGTAATCACCTAGGATTCTGACGTCCTCTCCCTCGACTCCTCAGCACGCTAATACTCCTGGGAAATGTGTGTCGTCATTTCCCAGGCTGCAGTGCGCTACCCCATTATAACTCCCCATCCAAGACTTCCAGGAAGTAAGTGCTTGTGGGCTTCACAATGCCCACAAGCAAAATGACAACGGTGTGCGGCGGATGGTAAAATAGTAAGTGACCGGATTTATATTATAAAAACGCATGATGAAAGGACATGCATTTAAAAAATGCTAATTGTGGTTGGAACCCCGCTTTAAGAGTGCATACTATTCCAAAACAAGGAAATGTCATCTCACAGAATAATATAACCAACAAAAATCACAGTCTAGTTTTCAATGAGCCTGTTTCAGGGCGTGCCTATCAAAATGTCCTGTCATTTTATTTGTCTCTTCTTTCACCCTCATAGCATGTCTTGGTAAGCCCCAGTGGAGAGCAGTATGACAGCCTTTTACGCCAGCTACGTGAGCGAATGGATGAAGGACGAGGGGAGACGATATATGTTGTTGGTCAAGGATCTGGTATGTTGATAGTAACTACATGTGTAATGTCGTGTTTTAATGTATGATATGTGTACAGGTTATATTTTTTGCTCCAGCAGTGGACTCCTTTTCGGTGCCAGGGACCAATTTTCCAGGGCCCAGTGGGTGGATTTTTGTGGCGCGGCTAAATCTGAGTGATATTGTTGCCTTTCACTGATAGGGTTTTAACAGAAATCTCTGTGCATTACTGTCAAACCTCTGCGAATGATCTGTATTTACAGATCATTAGAGAGGTTTGACTGCACAGAAATTTCTGTTAAAACCCCACCAGTGAGTGGATCGCTGCACAGAGCTCCTCCCCCGAGCACCTCAGATCACCAGGCTCTTGCATCCATGTGTTTTCTGTGCCCCAGGGCGTCAGGAGAGCAGCCACCCCTCTTCCCCTTCGGAGTGGCTACAATGAGGGGCTTTTATATTCAATAGGCGCACAGCAGGGCGTGAGTGAACGAGCAAATGGAAGCTCTGCCCCTTGTGAATAGGGGCTGCTTTCCTTCTGAATTCGGGGCACAACAAACTCATACAGATCTCCTGCGGCCACCAGTAGCCGCCGAGTCCTGCTTGGGTCTTTTTTTTTTTTTTTTCTTCCTTTGGTCGGGGTGGATGGTATGGCCTGACGGCAGGGTGTCTCCTGCATGGCCCATTGAGACCTCCGTACTGCTGTTGTATCGCCAGTAACTTTTCTATGTTTTATCACCTACTCTTATCTTTCTGATGTGGTGAGGAGATAACATTTTATCATCAAATGCAGCACATGGAATTGTGGAATTATCAGACATGTAGGGTCTACTTATGTCTACAGGAGGTTTGGACAATGGCAACACAAACATTGAGAACCTATATAATATTTAGGGTTGTCCCGATACTAGTATTGGGACCGATACCAAGCATTTGCGCGAGTACTTGTGCAAATGCTGCCGATACCTGAGGTAGGAGGGAGAGGTGGGTGAGATGGGAACAGGAAGTCAGCGGGCGCGCAGGGGAAATCACTCACTGTACAGGGATGGCAGCGGTGTGCACTCCTCCTGCACCCAGCATATTCTCTTCCCCGTCCGACAGATGCCTTCTAGTGCCGCCCCGTCGTGACATCGTTCAGCAGTTCGGGAGGAGAGGAAGAAAGTACTGCGGGGAACAGTGTGCATGTGAGTAACATAACATGCCGATCTGTTCTCTCACACTCACACTCTCACTGTCTGCATAGCCCAAGAGCGGCTCTGCCCCCCTCCCCCGGCTCGACTCTCTCACTTCCCTCCCGGGTCATGCTGGTAAGACATGAATGATGTCTTAAAGAGGGCAGCTCTCTGATCTCTGGAAGTCTCTAAGGAGGGGGGCTTTGAGCTAATGGGTGTCTCTAAGAGGGGGTACTGACTGCTGATATAATGTGTGGTAACCAACCATTAGATGAGCAGCACCCCCCTTGGAGACCCCCATTAGCTGACAGCCCACCTTATATCAATGCCCCCCCTTATCATTGCCGACTATCTTTGTCCATCATTGCCGCCTATCTGTGCCACACATCAGTGCAGCCCTATAAGTGCTACTTCATCTGTAGGGGAAAGAGACCGCCGCTCCAGATGAGTGCACCTCGTGAGTATGGACTCAGAAAAATCCAGTGGGTGCAGGCAATGCACGAAGCATGAATAGAAGCAAAAAGGTATGGACAGCCGCACTCCGATAAATGTAAAAAATAAAAGCCTTTAATCCAGTAAAAAAACACGGCACAAACAAACGGCAAACGGTGGGATGAGATACTGACACGTTTCACATTGTTATACAATGCTTAACTTCATCTGTGCCCATCATTGCCATCAGTGAGTGCCAGCCATCAGTGAGTACCACCGGTCAGTGCCAGCCATCAGTAAGTGCCACCTGTCAGTGCTATCTTTCAGTGCCAGCTATCTGTGCCATTTTTCAGTGCATGCCACCTATCAGTGCTGCATAATCGGTGCCAGTCATCAGTCTGTGCCACCTTTTAGTGCCCATCAGCCAGTGCCATCTATCAGTGCGTCACATGACATTAAAAAAAAAAAGTATCGGTATTCGGTATCGGCGAGTACTTGGGGGAAAAAAAGTATCGGTACTTGTACTCGGTCTTAAAGTGGTATCGGGACAACCCTAATAATACTGCTGAAAATCGGATACCTCTGGGAGTGTCCTACTCTGGCAACAGTCGCGATGAATGATGTGGCTGTGTGGGCAGAGTACCGCACTGTTTTTAAATTCTGACAGCGGGTGCAGAGAGAAGATTCCACATTTGCTGTCATAGGAAGGGGCATTGTGGGTCTGGGGGAGAGGAGGCAGGAGCTAGAACATGTTTCACCCTAAATATGGGTAATATGATCCAAAGCTGAACCATTTCTCTAATTTTATAGCCATAATGCAGATTTCAAAGTGTGTTGTGAAAAAATACTCCAAGGGTTAAAGAAACCGGGGGGGGGGAGAGAAACTTTTGCTTCAGGAGCTGGCTTGAAGCACGGATATTCATTTTCCCTGCATATTAAAGTATTCTTTAGCGACTTGGGACTGCAAAGTCGCATGACAAGACATTTCCCATTATTTTCAATAACCATTCATATACAGTTGTGCTCATACATTTACATACCCTGGCAGTTTTATTTTTTTGGCCCATGTTTCAGAGAATATGAATAACGCAAACCTTTCTTTCACTCGTGGTTAGATTTTGGCTGAAGCTATTTATTATCAAACTGTATTTTACAGTGTGTTTTTTTTTTTTTGTTTTTTTTTATAAATCCTAATGGGAAAAAACTACCCAAATAACCCGCTCAAAAGTTTACATACTCAGGTGATTTTGGCATGATAACATGCACACACGATTGACAGGGGTTTGTATGGCTATTTGAGGTAACCATCCACACCTGTAAAAAGTTTGCTTGTAATTAGTGTGTGTGTGTGTGTGTGTGTGTATAAAAAGGTCAATGCGTTTCTGGATTCCTGACAGACCCTTGCATCTTTCAACCAGTGCTGCACTGACATTTCTGGATTCTGATTAATGGGGAAAGCAAAATAATTACATAGTTAGTCAGGTTGAAAAAAGACACAAGTCCATCCAGTTCAACCACAAAAAAAATAAACAAACAAAATAAACACAGTACAATCCCATACACCCAACTCCATTTCCACAGTTGATCCAGAGAAAGGCAAAAAACCCCAGCAGAGCATGATCCAATTTGCTACAGCAGGGGAAAAAATTCCTTCCTGACCCCCCACGATTCAATCGGATTTACCCTGGAACAACTTTACCTACAAATCTTAGTACTCAGTTATATTATGTACGTTTAGGAAAGAATCCAGGCCTTTCTTAATGCAATCTACTGAGCTGGCCAGAACCACGCCTGGAGGGAGTCTGTTCCACATTTTCACAGCTCTTACTGTGAAGAAACCTTTCCATATTTGGAGATGAAATCTCTTTTCCTCTTTTCCTCAGTGTTGACCGTAAAGTGAATAACTCAACACCAAGTTCACTATATGGACCCTCTGTCTCTGGACTCCATACCTCTCTTAATACAAGAAAGGACTTTGCTCGCTTTGGAAACCGCAGCTTGGCATTGCATGCCGTTATTGAGCTTATGATCAACTAAAACCCCCAGATCCTTCTCCACTACAGATCCCCCCCAGTTGTACTCTCCCCCCCCCCTAGCATGTATGATGCATGCATATTCTTAGCCCCCAAATGCATAACTTTACATTTATCAACATTAAACCTCATCTGCCACTTAGTCGCCCAATTAGACAGGGCATTGAGGTCGGCTTGTAAATTGGAGACATCCTGTAAGGACGTTATTCCACTGCATAGCTTGGTGTCATCTGCAAAGACAAATGTTACTTTTGATCTCAGACCCAATATCATTTATAAATATATTAAAAAGTAAGGGTCCCAGCACTGAACCTTGGGGTACACCACTGATAACATTGGACCCTTCAGAGTGAGAATCATTAACCACGACTCTCTGAATTCTGTCTTTCAGCCAGTTTTCTATCCATTTACAAACTGATATATCCAATCCTGTAGACCTTACCTTACACATGAGCCGTGTGTGCGTAACTGTATCGAGCGATTTTGCAAAATCCAAGTATATCGCGTCCACGCCTCTGTCCAAGGTTTTACTTGCCTCTTCATAAAAGGAAATCGGGTTTGTCTGACAACTTCTGTCTTTCATGAATCCATGCTGTCTGTTGCTTAAATAGTTTTTTTTTCCAGCAAGAACTCATCCATGTGGTCTTTTATTAAACGTTCCAGTATCTTCCCAACTATAGAAGTTAAACTAACAGGTCTATAGTTACTTGGTAAAGACTTTGTTCCCTTTTTTAAATATGGGCACCACATTGGCCCTGCGCCAATCCAGTGGTACTATTCCTGTCCTTTAATGAGTCCCTAAATATTGGATACAGTGGCTTTGAAATTACAGAGCTCAATTCTTTTAGGATCTGTGGGTGGATGCCATCTGATCCAGGTGCTTTATCCACCTTTATTCTGTCTAAATATTTCTGGACCATATCACTTTTGAGCCATTGTGGATTTGGGGCTGTGTCACTCCCACCCTCATTATGGACATGAGCTCCCCCCATGCTCCATTGTATACACAGAGCTGAAGAAAGCATTTAATAAATTTGCCTTCTCTTTGTCCTTGGTCACCCACTCTAGATTATTTTGTAAGGGGCCTACATGCTCAGACTTCACTTTTTTACTAATATATTTAAAGAACTTTTTGGGGTTTGTTCTACTATCTTTTGCAATCTGTCATTCATTTTGAATTTTTGCATCCTTAATTTCCTTTTTACATATCCTGTTATATTCTTTGTAACATTTAAACGACACTAGTGTTCCTTCATTTTTATGTTTTTTAAAAGCTATTTTCTTATTGTTAATAGCTTTTTTAACTTTGACCGTGAGCCACAAAGGTTTTATTTTTTAGCCTTTTAAACTTATTGCCCATGGGAATATACTTTGCAGTGAGGTTCCAAACAGTCTTTTTGAAGAATTCCCACTTCTGTTCTAAATTCATCGGTGCCAATATTCCCTCCCAGTCTAAGTCCCGAAGAGCAGCCCTCATCCTTGGAAAATTTGCTCTCTTGAAATTAAGTGTTTTTATCTTTCCTGTATGTATTTCTTGCTTATAGTTAACATTAAATGAAATCATGTTATGATCACTGCTACCCAGGTGTTCCTTTATCTGAACATTACTAATAAGCTCTGCTTGGTTTGAGATTACCAAGTCCAACAGAGCATCATTCCTAGTTGGGGCCTTAATAAACTGGACCATAAAATTGTCCTGCAATAGGTTTTTAAATTTTTGTCCTTTAACTGTCCCAGCAATGTCATTATTCCAGTCAATTTCTGGGTAGTTAAAATCCCCCCATTATTATCACCGTCCCAGCCCTTGCAGCACTTTCCATCTGTGCAAGGAGTTGAGTCTCCACCTCCTCATTAACATTGGGTGGTCTATAACAAACTCCAATGATTAACTCTGAACTACGCACATCTGTATGCAGTTCCACCCATAATGCTTCAGCCTCATCACACTCTCCATCAACCGGGTCCTTTTTCACGCTTGCTTTTAGGTTACTTCTCACATAGAGACAGACCCCTCCACCTTTCCTTTTTACCCTGTTTTTCCGAAAGAGAGCATAGCCAGGAATATTAATAGCCCAGTCATGTGAGGATTGAAGCCAAGTTTCAGCAATACCGATTACATCATGGCTCTCCTCATGCACCAGAGCTTCCAACTCGCCTGTTTTGCTTGGCAGACTTCTGGCATTGGTGAACAAACACTTAAATGTATTGTTACATTTTTCTCTGGTGTTTTTCATATCATTTTTAGTAGTACAAATGGCACTATAATTTCCAAAGGCTGTTTGCAACATGGGAACTTTCTTGTCACCTGCCATAACCCTCCCCCCAATTGTCAAAGGATCTGGGGGAAAAGGTAGTTGAACTGTATAAAACAGGAAAGGGATATAAAGATATCCAATAAATTGAGATGCCAATCAGCAGTGTTCAAAATGCTAATTGATTAGAACTGAGGGGTTCTGTTGAAACCAAACCACGGTCAGGTAGACCAACTAAAATTTCAGCCACAGATGCCAGGAAAATTGTTTGGGATGCAAAGAAAAACCCACAAATAACTTCAGGTGAAATACAGGACTCGCAAAAATGAACACTGTATTTAAAAAAAATCTTGACTCAGTTTGCGAGTGTCTTGCAAAAACAAGCAGGATTCAAGCCAACGCGGTGTGCAATACAGTGTTTGGCCTGAGGTGGGGGGGCACCTGAGCCGAGCAGAGCCGTTCGAAAAATCTCGGAAATACTCCATTCCTGAGCCTTTCTAAGGATTTCCGCGTTCAGTCGAGGTGTCCTTGGCCCTTTACGGGCGTTTCTGAGGCTCTCCGCCCCCCCACCACCACCTCTTGCCACATGCGGTATTGCATGCCATTGAAGTCAATGCGGAACACATTATTTTCGTTTCCATTGACTTCTTCAATTGAGAAACTCACTTTGATATGTGAGTACTTTGGATTTACGAGCATTCGCCTGAAACGGATTATGCTTGTAATCCAAGGTTCCACTGTAGTATGCAAATGCCACAAAGTATCCCTCATGCAATACGCCAAACAGCACAGAGACCAACCTCGATCCTTCTGCCACAAAGTCATTTGGAGCGATGAGACCTAAATTGAGCTTTGTGGCTACAACAATAAATGCTACATTTGGAGAGGAATCAAGGCCTATGATGAAAGGTACAGAGGTGGATATCTGTTCTCTTGGGGATATGTGTGCACAGGAAATTTGGTCAAAATTTTTGACAAGATGAATGCAGTATGTTGTCAAAATACTGGAGGAACATTTGCATTCATCAGCCAGAAAGCTGTGCATGGGACATGACAATGATCCAAAACGCAAGCCAAGTTGACCTGTCTTTGGCTACAGCAGAATAAAGTGAAGGTTGTGTAGTGGCCGTCTGTCTCCTGACCTCAATATATTTGAGCCACTCTGGGATTAAGAACTGGGGTACGATCGGGGTCCTTTGGGTTGTTTCTGCTAGCATTATGGTTTAACACAGTTGATGAGGAATGTCTTCAGCCAAACACTAACCATGAGTGAACATTTTTCCCCGTTCATCTTTCAGGACAACCACCATAGAGATCCTGGCTCCTCCCTTCTCGGGAAAACACCGCCTTCAATTTCAAGATTTAAGCCTCATCCTCCCGCAGCCCCTCCAGTTATGGTGTTTCCTCTGGCGGGGAGACACCACTATGGAGGCTGAGCTTTTCTGAGAGGGAGGCCAGAAGGGGGTCTGGGGATCTTCCCCCCCCCCCCCCTTTTTTTTTTTTTTATTTATTTATTGCGGCCGGGTCGGCTAGGGAGCTGGATTACCTTTTCGGCCGCATGCTGTGCGTCCCACAAG
This sequence comes from Rana temporaria, assembly GCF_905171775.1. Taxonomy (NCBI): domain Eukaryota; kingdom Metazoa; phylum Chordata; class Amphibia; order Anura; family Ranidae; genus Rana; species Rana temporaria. The sequence continues at coordinate 61,081,112 of NC_053495.1, read as the reverse complement.
GGGAAGATGAATGCTGGGAGGTCCGTGATTCTTGTGCCCAAGGGGGCACTGTGGGAAGCGTATCAAGTCCCCCCCCCCCCCCCTGCATTAGCAGCCAGCGTAGGTTCTCTGGAGGCCGGGCCAGATGACGGGCGACGTCAATTCCAGTTGGGCGGGCACTTCACCTGGAGCCGCATCTTCCGCTCTCGGACGCGACCTAGACGGACAAAGCGCCGGGCTGGTGCAGCCTTTCCTGTATGCTGTACAGACAGTGGTCAGAGTCCACAAAAACCTTGCGGTACATGCTTTCCCTTGAGGAGGTGGATGATCTCTTAGGAGCCATCCTCACCACTTTAGGAATTCAAGAGGAAAAGATGGTGTTGTCGCTACACGATCAGATGTACAAGGGCTTGGGGCAACAGAAAGAGGGTGTTCCTGATCCACTATGTTTTGATTTGATGCCATCAAGAGAATGGCAAGAAAAAAAGACAGCAAGGAGAAGCCTTGTGGCTTAAGATGTGGCAGGGAGCTAGTGCGTCCACAATACAGCTCTGTGGGATTCCTCACAGGGGATTTGTTATTTGAACCTGGTTTGGAAGCCGTTTTGGATGGGACGGCCGACAAGAAAAAGGCCTTTCCTATAAAAAAGAGATATGGGTAACGGGCTAAAGTTTCGCCCTCAAAGTCGGAAGCCCCAAAAACCAAACAGCAAAAGGTTTGGGGACAGAAGGGAAAAGGGCGTGGGGGGGGGCCATTTTTCGCCCTCCTGAACAGCCCAAAAAGACCCAGTTACAGGGTCACGGTGGGAGCAAGGTTGGGGGGTCTTCCTACCACAGTGGAAGATGATCACCTCAAATCAGTTTGTGTTGGATCATCAGAAGAGGACATCGGTTGGAGTTCTTAAATCCTCCCCCCTCAGACTCTTGGTCACCGACCTTCCAAAGTGTGTAGAAAAGTCACCTGCTCCTCTTTCCTCCCTATTGGAGTTAGAAGAACAGGAGGCGGTAGTACGGGTCCCAACCCTAGAGACGGGCAGAGGCTTCCATTGCCACATCTTTGTGGTCTGCAAACCGTCGGGAAAATTCAGGCTCATCCTGAACCTGAAGCCTCTGAACGTCTGTCACTTACAGGAGATTCCGAATGGACTTGATTTACTCGGTGAAGGCCCTTTTCGCCTCGAGGCAAAATGCCAAAGCAGGTCTCTTTTCCCTGAACGGACGGGGCGTTGGGAGTAGATGCACTGGCTCAGACCTGGGCATTATCCAGGTGCTATGCCTTTCCCCCCTCCTGTACTGATTCCAGCAGTATTGAGGAAGTTCCAGGTAGAGAGTACAACCCTCATTTTTGATTGCGCCACATTGACCCAGGAGACAGGGTTTTCCATCTTGAAGAGCCTGGCTGTAGAACCTCCCTGCATTCTACCAGCCCAGGAGAATCTTCTTGCTCAAGGTCCAATCTGTTGTCCTCACGTGGAACCTTGCAGCTTGGCTTCTGAGGAGGAATTGCTGATGGGCAAGGGTTTCTCGGATTGTCTAGTCGCCACTCTTCTAAGCTGCAGGAAAAAAAACGCAGGCTATGTACCAAAAGGTTTGGAAACGTTTAAATAGCTGGTGCTCAGAAAGCTTTTGACATACGCAGTTCTGTAGCAGTGTTGGAATTTCTGCAGTCTGGGGCAGACAAAGGCTTAGCCCTTAGCACCTTGAAGGACAGCGTTTTCCTGGAAAAACAGCTAGCGATGGATCCGTGGATAGTAATTTTTTTTTTTTTTTTTTTTTTTTTAAAAGCCTTAGGCAGACAGAGGCCAGTCATAATCTCCTCCTTTCCTGTGTGGGACCTTTCCTTAGTTTTACAGGGGAACCGTTTTGAGCCGCTGGGGTCCTGCACGTTAAAGTTGATCACCCTCAAGACGGTGTTTTTGGTGGCGATCACTACAGCAAGGCAAGTGAGTGAACTCAAAGCCCTCTCTATTAGGGCTCCCTTTTTTCAGGTTTTTCCAGATCGTGTTTTTTTTTATTTTTTTAATTTCATTATTTATAAACAGGGAAATGGGTCCACAAGAACCACCACGGCATTACATCAATAATCAGAAAGGCAGTACAGCAATATTTTTAGTACAAATGTACACAATAACAGGTTGGTCTATACATTGCCGGCTAGCACCCGATACCATCACCAGGGGTCCTATGTTCCTTCAGCCATCCAAGGGCATGGTTAAATGCCCACCGGGACCGCTGGTAAGCTCACGTGTGTGAAGGTCAGGTCGGTTGCCATGGCCTCGTAAGCCCATTCCCATTACATTTTCAGCTTTATCAAGGGAACAATAGTAGAGAAGGAGATTGGAAATGGAGAGCTTGTCAGCCCTTGCAAAATACAGAAAGAGGTGCCACAGGGGCACCAAGCTAAGAGACAGACGTAGATTAGTGCGAAAGGTAGAAAGGGAAAGGGAGAAGAGGAGCAATGAGGGAGCGGGATGGGGTAGAAGAAGAGGGATGGAGGGCGGGGGGTAGGTGGGAATGAATGAGGGTCCCACGAACATGGACATTTGTGCCCTCTGCAACCCCAGAGGGCACCCCATTTCGGGGTCATCTTCCATTCCCCATGTGTGGGAGCTTCCAACCTACAATATCAATGAGTTCAGATTGAGGCTTTCCACCTCTAAGGGCCTGACCCCTATCGGAGTATTTAAAAATATTCCAACCCGCCAGGTAGCCGTATACGCCTCCTGCCTATCCTGGCTTGTTAGAATTAGATCTTCCAGTTCATTGATCTCATCTACCTTCTGCAACCATATGGCGATAGTCGGGGGGGGGGGGGGTGCTGTAATTGCCACTGGAGTGGAATACAGGTCTTGGCCGCATCCAGCAAGTGTCGGACCACAGACTTCCTGTACACCTTCGTGGGGGCAGCCGTCGCGTGCAGGAGGAAGAACGCTGGGTCGTCGGATCTCACGATCCGTGAATTCCTGCGTTATCCGCCTGACCTCGCCCCAGAAATTCCGAAGGCGAGGGCAGGCCCAAAAAATGTGCAACAGCGTGCCCCTTTCCTCCAAGCAACGCCAACATCTGTCCGACGTCTCTGGGAACATTTTATTGAGTAGACCTGGGGTCCTGTACCATCCGGTCAGGATCTTGTAGTTAGTCTCCTGTATCTTGGTGCATATAGAAGACTTTGTGAGGGAGAGAATTTTCTCCTTCATCTTGTCCGTGAATGTGCGATTCAGAGCCCTCTCCCACCCGACCAGGCCCGGAAGTCGGTCCTTTACCTTCGGTAGAATCAGCAGTTCATGCGCTAGAGACAGCGTGTGAGGCAGGGCTCCCGACTCCGAGCACCATTCCTCCAACGAGGTAAGGGACTGATCTGTCGCTGGGGGGGGTGTCATTGTTCCAAGAAAGTGGCTGAGTTGCTCTGCCCTTAAAAAGGCCTAAGTGGTAATCCCCCCCCGGGTCTACTAGTTCCACTTTCGTCTTCCGCCGCCCCGTCACACTAAAGTGGGATGCCTGATAAAGGCCCCGAAATCTCCCATCCCGCAGCCCCGGGTCAAAAAGTGGGTTACCCAGTATCGGGCGTAAAGACGAGGCCCGAGAGGTTAGGTGTGTCCCCGTCAAAAGTCTCTCGCAGACCGCAAGGGTGTTTCCAATGAGTGGGTGACGCCTGATGTCTCCACACCAGGGGGCCCGCTGCAGGGGAATCCCGCACTGGGCTTGCTAGATTGTGTGGTTTTTAAAACGGATCCGGCCTTTTTGCCAAAAGTGGCCTCTAGTTTCATAGAGGCCAAGAAATTATTTTGCCTACCTTCTGTTTGAATCCTGTAAGGGAATAGGAACATGTTTTTTCATAATTTGGACATTAGGCGGTGCGTCCTTCAGTATTTAGATGGCACAAGACAATTTTGGAAATCTGATTCCTTTGTGTTTTTCAGGGACTGGGAAGGGGTCCAGAGCCTCTAGACGCACAATAGCCAGATTGTTGAGGTCTGCCATTGTTCAGGCTTATCTGATAGGAGGGTTGCAGCCCCCGGATGGTAGTGGGGCACATTCCACCAGGGCAGTGGCGACTTCTCAAGCAGAGTGGGCTGGTGCTTCTCTAGAGCAGATTTGTAGTGCTGCAATGTGGTCCAGCTTTACTACGTTTTGTGAAGCACTACAGATTGGACCTGCTGTCAGCCAAAGACCAGGCCTTTGATCGTAAAGTGCTGCAGGCAGTAGTCCCACCCTAAGGTAAGGTGCTCGCTTATCCTCTCTATTGTGGCTGTCCTGAAAGACGAACAGGGGGAAAAATGGAGTTGCTCATCGGTAACATCCTTTTCCAGGAGTCTTTCAGGACAGCACCGGTACCCACCCAAATGATTGGATATCTGAGAAGTCATCGCATGAGACCGTCGGGTAAGATAAAAGTTTTGTATGACGTATTCTTGTGTCTCCCCAGTTGGCCGGAGGTACTCTTGAAGAACTGAGGGGTCGGCGGCAGGATGAGGCTTAAATCTTGAGATTGAAGGCGGTGTTTCCTGAGAAGGGAGGAGCCAGGATCTCTATGGTGGCTGTCCTAGAAAAGGATGTTATCGGTAAGTAACTCCAGGGTATGTTAACTTGTGAGCACAACTGTGCCCTGTACTACTTTGGTCTGACTTTCATGCGCGTTGAGGTCCATTTTCCTCAAGTTTACTCAGGCATTTCCTGAAATCGCAGCACAATCATGTGATTTTGAAGTTGCGGTTGTGTGAAGGGGGCTTTGGCAAAACTTGTGTAAGCCACAGTGTACTCTGTATTGGGCCTCATGCACACTGGACATTTTTGGATGTTTTTCCAGCAGTTTTTGGCTGTGTCCCCCCCCCCCCCCCCTCCCCTACAGTCAAACTCCCCATCATGTTATCCTATGTGTCCATGTACACATAGGCTGTTATCAGCAGTTTTTGGCTGGGGTGTTTTATGGCTTTTAAAAAAAAAAAAAAACTAGTGGGTTCTGATAAGGTTTTCAGCTGTAAAAATGCTTTAACGTCAAGTGCTGATAAACGCTCAAATGGTGCTCACCAGCGGTTTTTGATCTCTTGAGAGAAAAAAAAGAAACGCTATTGAAAAACTCAGTTAAAGCTACCTGGCGTTTTTAAATGTTATTTTAACATCCAGTGTGCATGAGGCCTTAATTTGTTTTTCCTGTACTACCTTATTTTTCATTTCAGATGGTACAGAATATGGGTTAAATGAGAGTGATATGGAGGCATCTGTGGCTACAGTAGCTAGCATGGCAGAACAGATTGGTGCTGACATGATCCTGCTGCGAGAGCACCAAGAGGTTGGAGGTAAAGTACGGGACTACCTGGTGCGCAAACGAGTGGGAGATGATGACTTCTTGGAAGTAAGGTGAGATTACCTATTCAGATGTTTGGTGTGTCTGTGTGCTACATTTATTTTTGGTGTTGTTTTGTGAGGAATTTGGTCCATATTGGGTACAGCAATTAAAGCTGAACTATGTGCATACATAAAGGCCCAAATCAATACATCACCTCATTAAAGTGATCTAACTTCTTTTTATTTTTTTTCATAAAAATTGATTACTTGTTCTGTGCAAGGACATTGCACTGAGTGGTGGCTTGCCTCCTCTTTTTTGATCTCCCACTGGTACTGTCTGTTGCACTTTTTCTTCAAGTGCACAGGGCTTGCTGAGGGAGCACCTGTGTGGGTGCGCTCCTGAGCCGGGCTGTGTACGTCCATAAACACTTGATGTTTCTGGCCACACACCTCCGCTCCCTCCTCCTAAGATTTGACTGCCAGCAGTAGGAGCCAATGACTTCCACTGCTGAGTCTGAGCCTCCTATTAGGAGAGGAAATCAGGGCTGCAGTCGGCACAGCGCTTGATCGAGAGTGGACTCGGGGTAAGTGTTTAGGGATGGGGGAGAGAGGTGCATTTCTCTTTTTTTTTTTTTTTTTTTTTTTCCCATAAAGACCTGGCCATTTTTTGCGATGTAGGACTGCATCGCTTTAACGAACAATTGCATGGTTGTGCGATGCTGTACCCAAACAAAATTGAAGTCCCCTCCCCCCACAAATAGAGCTTTCATTTGGTGGTATTTATTCACCTCTGCGGTTTTTATTTTTGGCACTATAAACAAAAAAGCGTAAATTTTTGAAGAAAACCCAAGTATTTTTTGCTATAATAAATATCCCAAAAGAAAAGACCTGCATGCCTTCCTTCCTATTCCCATCTACAGTAGCCTCCGTTTAGTAATAATAAGCCATAAGATCATAAAGAACAGAGGGGAAGGACCTGTGTCTTGTACTAGATTCCAGGAGACTGATTTTACTGTTGTGACAAATACTATTTTTATTTTCCTTTGCACATGATTGTAGATGCAAAGCAGACCTTGTATCAAAATGCTTTTTTTTTAAATACCCACTCTTTTAAAATATTGGGCTATTTGCATGTATTGCTTCTGTAGTGAGCTGCCTATTCTGCACTACAATCCCAAGCAATGCTCTCAGCTTGGAGTTCTCTCCTTCTGAACTACAGACAAACTCCCTCTTATCTCCTGTAACATAAGACGGGATGTTCTATACTCCAGCAGGAAGGAATCGGGTAGGGCTTACACTGCTTGGTTTCAATGCAGCGGAGGCAGTGGTGTGGTTTTCTACAGGAAGTTTGGAGCACAATCGATTTCTGAATGATCGATGGGTATTTATCTCTACTTGCAGACATGCACCTCTTTTTTAATATTTCAGTCTTTCTTCCCTTCCTTATACATTTATACCTATGTTCTGTGAATAGTAAAAGTGCTCAAAATAAGTGTATGTCTTACTGTGTTCTGTTGTAGGGTGGCTGTAGTTGGCAATGTGGACGCTGGGAAGAGTACAACTTTTAGGAGTTCTGACACATGGAGAACTCGACAATGGCCGTGGTTTTGCCAGACAGAAACTCTTTCGGCACAAGCATGAGATTGAGTCGGGCCGCACCAGCAGTGTGGGAAATGACATCTTAGGCTTTGATAGCCATGGACATGTTGTAAACAAACCAGACAGTCATGGAGGTAGTCTGGAATGGACCAAGATATGTGAGAAGTCTTCAAAGATCTCATTACTTTTATAGACCTTGCTGGCCATGAGAAATATTTTGAAGACCACTGTATTTGGAATGACTGGTCACCTACCAGATTTCTGCATGCTGATGGTGAGCTCAAGCTTTTGAATTTTGTGTTCAACATAACTTTTTTTTCTTTTGAGTAGTAACAGAGTTTTGTGTTTTCCTTTATTCCTCTTTTGCAGCAACAAAATTATTGTATTTGCCATTACCTTTAAAGCTGACTCCAGGGGAAACAAAAAATGTTCTCACAGTGGGGCTTTTCCTGCACTGCACAGGTTAAGTGCTTGTTATTCTCGGGTTACCAGTATAAAGGACTTTCACTTGTCCTATCCCTTACTCCCCTGGCAACAGTTCAAAGGCCTTTCTACTAGTAACCATGGCATAAACATTATCTAGCTTTTAAAGTGGTTGTAAATTCTCACGTCTACCCAGTGACAGATTAACCTCAGATGATACCAAGATGAAACAAATCCTCCTACGTAAGTTTTACTTTATCTGAAGTCTTCCCTTTTTCTACATCCCTTCAAAAGTGCTGAATTTAGATGAAAGAATATTATCTGTTCGCTTCACACACGACACAGGACAGAGGACGATGCAGAGCTTTGTTTACAACCACTTTAAGTTACGCTTTATGTAATTCATTATGCATTTTTAGCAACACTTGTGTAATTTCCACCAAACTTTGTTGGTAAACATTTCATTGCTGCTGGTCTCTAATTCTCTGCTGTTTCTTTGATCAACTCTTTTTGGAAATGCGCCATTAATATCATTGAGTTCACAGTGGAGGTAGAACATGGTTCACTAGTGGTGGGTTGGTTCACTCAAAGGGGCATTAGGCTCCATTCACATCTAGGCGTTGCTATTTTACAGGCATTATTTGCAGAGTTTTACAAGCGTTTTTGTACAGGCGTTTTCAAGTCGCCAATGTAAAAGGAAGGTTAAAACGCTAGCAATCTGCCAAAAAAGAACCTCATGTACTTTTTTTGAGGGCTGGTCATTTTCGCTTTGGGTGACAGAACGCACAGATGTTAACAGGGGCCATTGAAATTAATGGGGATTTGTCTTGTTGGGCGTTTTTGGAGCTGAGGCTTAGAGCAGAAAAACGCCACAAATGCCTGAGTGTGAACAGAGCCTAAAAAGCCAGAATAGCATTAAAAAAGGGCACCCAAAGAAATTTTTCTTTTTTATTTCAAGTAAGAACTCTTGTCATAATTTTTGTTACACAATTGAGGAAAAGGGGGAGAGATATCTTAAAGGGCCGTAAATTAAGTATTCTGTAACACAAAAAAAAATTCTAGCTAACCAGCAAAAGATTATTAATTGCTATAAATTTTCCAAATAGGATACGAGAGTGAAAAACAAAGTAAATTTGTCTTTTATTGAAACCAGATAAGCCAAGTCGAGGGCAAAAACACTCGGTGACTGTAGATATATCGTCCACATATATACAGTATTTTAATTTTGAAGCTTTAATAACAAGGATCCAGGTTGTAGTAGACTGGTCTTGCATTGCTGACATTGGGTATACTGTAACCTACATATTGGGTGTTGGATGCGATGAATGGTAAGGGCTCTAGAACATTGCAATTTTGGTGTTTGTACATAGATTTAACTTTCAAAAAAAAGCTAATTTTTCCACACAGTTGGTAGGCTCATTACTGTAATCTAAAATGGTGCATTTTGCTAGATTTTTTTTCAAAACACTTCAACAGATTCAAAGATATGCTGCATAGTAAAGATTTATTTCGATTTTTTTTTTTTTTTTTTTTCTTTTTTCATGTCTGGCTAACATTATGTGGATGAGTACACTGAATCATATTGGTACCAAGTGCTTCTGCACATATACTGGTAGATTGTAGAATAAATATAGCCAACAAGGAAATAATTATAGCATTTTCTTCTTGATATTGCAACATGGGTCCTTTTGCATTAAGGTGTCAAAAATAACTGCTATACATTCATGTAGAATGATATCTATTTCGACAATTTTATGTACAGCCTTTGTCCTTTTTGACTTGGGGTACTTGGTTGCAAAAAATGTTTTGTTATGAGGAAAAATATTTTATTGTGGGTGGTTGCTCTGGTGATAAATGGAAGTCCCTCACTTTGATATGTTCTCACTTGCTGTTGTATCTACAGGACAGGAAGTGGAGGGGAACTTGTTTCCTATATTTTCTAAAATGAAGGAGGTGGGGTTTGCTTTTTAGATGCTTCCGGAAAACCTCTTTGGTCCAACAGTAGTGATATTAAGATTTGACGAATTGCTTTAAAACTACATTTCTCTTTCGTTCATGGACGCACACAACACTCTCTTGACAAAGGTAGGTATTCAGCCTTCAACCAGGAGAGGACTAGGCAGAAAACAGGTTAAAAGTTTAAACGCATCAAAAAAACTGTACATTACCGCCCCGGGGGCGGTCCTTCTATGTTACAACCCCTCTCCTGCACCATGCAGCTCGGTTATTTTTTTCTGCTAGTGTAGGAGTTGGACATGGCTCCTTCAGGCCCATGGGTTCTGGAGTTTTTTATTTTTTCTTTTTGTTACCTTTTGTTTCTGTGATCTATTAGCAACTGCCGACTGGGTGACAGGCTGGATCCTAGATCCTTGTAGTCTCCCCAGTGTCTGCCTTTAGCTACGCGCTGGGCTGTCCACGACATGCCCCGTGCTTCCAGTGGTGGCTGGTGAGCTGCGTGCTCTGGGGTACACACGACTAGGCTCTATGCTCGATTCAGTGTGCCTGGCCGACAGTCACCTCCATAACCATGCGGAAGATGAGCTGTCAGGGATGCTTCTAGCGGGTACGGTAAGTAGTAATTCCCTGCTTCTGTGTGTGGGGGGGGGGGTCGTGGCTGGACATCCTGGAGTGGCTGTTTGGAGGGTTTTCCACCTTACTTCCCTCTGCTCCATCCCTATACTGGGGCCAGACTAGCTGTGTGATTGGGGTTCCGCCTGGGGGTGCTCCATTCGATCGTGGTGGCTGCTCTGTCCTTCTCCTGGGGGGTAATTTGGCTGTTCCCTGTAGGGGGGGCCCCTCTGTGGGGTCCGCGTGTGTGTTTTTGCGGCCTACTGTGTTTTGCCAGGTGCCGCCGCTTTGGCCCCTAGTGCTTCTCGGCGGTCCGCGCACCTTTTTTCCATGGGTGTGGACCGCTCGGCGGCCATTTTGGCCTCTAGTGCCATCCTCCGGGGACAATTCTAATGCAGAATCTGGCCCGGCTACAGTTCATGGGCTGGATTTTGATGCGTCAGGGCGCAGACAGCAGCCGTTCAAATAGTGAGGATGACTCCAGGTCAGCACGCGAGAGGGCCCTGGTGAGTGAATCTTATCACTTGCGGTACGAGATGCACCGAAGATGGAGGATTCTGCGGAAGCAGCTTGAGGCGTCGGTCCCCTTTTGGGTTCCGCAAGCCGGTCCGCACGGCCAAGGTGTTTCCTTGTGTTTCTTATCTTGATAAGCTCTTATACAAGGATTGGGGAAAAACCACAGAATGTTTGTTTTATTTTCTCTGCCCCAAAAAATTTGGCGGCCCGGTACCCCTTTGAGGGGAGTTTCCTGAAGAAATGGACCTCTCCTCCAGTAGTGGACCTCCCGGTGTCCAGACTTAACAAAGTAACCACGATTCCGGTGGAAGGGGCCCCTGCTTTCAAGGATCCTGCGGACAAGACTGATGAGGCAATCGCCCACTACCTATACATGGTGGTGGGCTCTGCAGTGCGTCAAGCGGTGGCTGGGGCTCTGGTGTCTCAAGCTCTGACTGACTGGGCTAAAATACTGCTCCAGAGGTTAAAGGCTCGTTGGGTGCCTCCAGATGAGGTGGCCATGGCCGTCCAGCTAGTGCAGGGCCACAAGTTTGTCTGCTTGTCTGTCCTGGATACTATTCCTTTGCTGTCTATGGCCTCAATCTATGCGGTGGTGTTGCGCCGCTTGATCTGGCTAAAGTGTTGGTCGGCAGACCAATCTTCCAAGAAGGCCCTGATGGATTTGCCCTTTTAAGGGCGACAGACTTTTTGGTGCTTCTCTTGACAATATTGTCAAGAATGCCACAGGAGGTAAGAGCATGCTGCTCCCGCAATCCTAAAAGAATCGGGAGCCAGTTTTTCCGTCCGCCCAGTGTTGCGGGGTAGGGTAACGCTCCTAGGCCGACAAAGCCACTGCTGAGGGTCAGAAACGACCCTTGTTTCGCAAACCCAACAAGCATGCGGCGTAACCTCAGTCTGCATGAAGGTTCTGCCCCCCCACCCAGCATCTCTCGGGTGGGGGGGGACATCTTTGAGAATTGCCGACTCGATCCATCTCTGATCTTCTGACCGGTGGGTTTGCAAGGTGGTTTCCTCGGGGTACAAGATGGTTCTCTCTCGTCACCAAGCAGATTTTTTTTTTTCTCCCTCCAGCTGGCGTGTCTGGAAGCCCTGTTCAGGGGGTTGATCATACCTGTTACGGCACAGGAACGGTCTCGGGGGTTTTACTCTAACCTATTCATAGTGCCAAAGGAGGACGGGGGGTCTGTCCTATCCTAGATCTCAAAGCCCTTAATTGCTTTGTGAGAGTGCAAAGATTCAGGATGGAGTCAATTCGCTCTGTGGTCGCGGCTCTCCATCCGGGAGACTTTCTGGCGTCCTTGGACATCAACACTTATTTGCATGTCCCCATTTGCACCAGACATCCGATTTCTGCAGTTTGCGGCTGGGGAGGATCACATTCAGTTTGTGGCTCTCCCCTACGGCACCAAGGGTGTTTACCAGGGTTTTTGGCCTCCGGTCTTGGCCCTGCTAAGACAGCGTGGCATTGCTATCGCTATCGTGAGGTTACTTGGACAATCTGCTTCTGAGGGCCACTTCAAGCTCAGAATTGGAGGAGGGCGTGTCTATAGCCTGTCAGAACCTCCGAGAATTTGGTTAGGTGTTTAACACCCAGAGTTGGTCTTGGTCCCGACTCAATGGTTGGAATACCCGGGGTTGATTCTGGATTCCTCGTGGCGAGGGTGTTTCTCCCGGTGGATAAACTGCATTCTCTCGGATAGGCGGTGCAGCAGCGGCTAACATCCAAAGATGGTCAGTTACTCCGTTTTTTTGCATACGGGTCCTGGGTCTCATGCTTCTTTCGAGGTGGTGCTGTATGCTCAATCTCATGCACCTGAGGGCTGCAGAAGGAGATTCTGCTCAGATGGGACAAGAGTCCTTCGTCCCCTGTTTTATCAAATCCGGGTGAGCCACCGGGTCGGCTCCTCCCTGGTGTGGTGGCTCTTCTGTCCGTGAAATCGTTCCTCCTCCTTTCACTGGACGGTGATCCCCAACGACGGGACGCCAGTACTTACCGGCTGGAGGGGGTTCCAGTTGGGCCCAGGGTCGCTGGACTCTGGAAGAATCCCGCCTGCTGATCGATGGTCCTGGAACTCCAGGTGATAAAGCTTTGCCTCTGCGTGGTCTGAGACCTGCAGGGGGCCCGTTCAGGATACAGTCGGACAACGCCACGGCGGTGGTGTATGTCAATCAACAGGAATAAGAAGCGTGGCGGCAGCTTTAGAGATCACTCACATCCTGAGGTGGGCAGAACGGAGTGTGCCGGCTCTATCGGCCATATACATTCCTGGCGTGGATAAACTGGCAGGTCATCGTACCCTGAGTCGTCAGATGCTGGGACCAGGGAGAATGGTCTCTGCACCCGGATGTATTTTCACCTCATCTGCCAGAGATGGGGCACGCCGGACATGGATCTCATAGCGACTCGTCTCAATCGGAAGGTATTGATGTTCGTAAACAGACGCGTTTGTGGTACCGGGGGCCGGTATCGGCTGCTTTATGCCTTCCCTCCTGTAACACTTCTTTCCACATCTGCTTCGCAGGGTAGAGGTTGAAGGTATCCTGATGATCCTAGTGGCTCCGGATTGGCCTCGGCATCCCCGGTACGCCGACCTAATGCGTCTGGTGGTAGACGTTCCCTGGCGTCTACCGCTGCGAGAGGACCTTCTGTCACAAGTGTCCCCATTCTTTATCCTGCTTTACAGTCGATGGTTTTAACTGAAAGCCAGGTGTTGAAGGACGAGGCCTGTCGGATTCGGTGATTTCTACCACGTCGAGGGTGCTGAAATCGGCTTCCAGGAAGATTTACCATCGCACATGGAAGGCTTGCATCTCTCGGTGTGAAGAGATGGGATGGTGTCCCACATACCTTTTTGGTTTCCAGGGTCCTGCTGTTCTTACAGCGTGGGGTGGACCAAAGGCTTGCTTTGAGTACGATTTTTAAAAGGCAGATTTTTGCCTTTGCCGTTTTTTTTTTTTTTTTTTTTTTTTTTTTTAAAGAGACCCTTGGCGGCTCACTCTCTAGTGAGTACGTTTGTGCGGGGGGTCGGCATGTGGCTCCTCCATGGGACCTGAACCTGGGTCCTCTCGTGCTTCAGAAGCCCTCAGTTTTGAGAACATTGGGGCGATTCCCTTGCGGACATTGTCTGAGAAGGTTGTCTTCTTGGTGGCTATTGCGTCTGTCAGACGTGTTTGTCCTGCAAGCTCTCCGTTTTGGTCTTTCACAAGGATAAGGTAGTGCGGCGCCGCAGCCTACCTTTCTTTCCTAAGGGTCGTTTTTGGCTTTTCATCTCAATGAGGACATTGTACTTCCATCCTTGGGTCCTCGCCCGTCACTTCCAAAGACTGCGTTGCACTCTTTGGATGTTTTTCTTGCTCTGCGGATGTACCTGTCGGCTACTGCTCCGTTCCGGAGGTCTGACTCACTGTTTGTTTCGGTAGCTGGTCCTAAGAAGGGCCTGGCGGTTTCGTCGTCCACCATTTCTAGGTGGACCAGTCAGATCGTGATCCAGGCTTATGCCCTAAAGGGACGGGCGCCCCCCTTTTTTTACTTTCACCGGCGCATTCGACCAGGGCATAATTGCCTCTTGGGCTTTCCGACACCAATCGTCCGATTCCCAGGTGTGTAAGTCGGCGACTTGGTAGTCCGTTCACACTTTCACAAAATTTTACAAGGTTGATGTGAGTGCGTCTTTGGATGTTTCTTTCAGCCGCAAGGTTTTGCAGGCGGCTGTTTTAAATGTTGCAACTCCTCCATTGAGGAGCTCTGGTTTTTTGTGGGTGAAGTTTTGTTTTAACACTTAACCCCCGGACCATATTGCTGCCCCGGACCATATTGCTGCCCAAAGACCAGAGCACTTTTTGCGATTCGGGGACTGCGTCGCTTTAACTGACAATTGCACGGTCGTGCGACGTGGCTCCCAACCAAATTGCATCCTTTTTTTCCCACAAATAGAGGTTTTCGTTTGGTATTTGATCACCTCTGCGGTTTTTATTTTTTGCGCTATAAACAAAAATTAGAGCGACAATTTTGAAAAAAATAAATATTTTTTACTTTTTGCTATAATAAATATCCCACAAAAAATATAAATTTTTTTTATTTTTTTTTCTCCTCGGTTTAGGCCGATACGTATTCTTCTACGTATTTTTCTACATATTTTTCGTAAAAAAAAATCGCAATAAGAGTTTGGTTTGCGCAAAGTTATAGCGTTTACAAAATAGTGGGTATTTTTATTGCATTTTTATAATTTTTTTATTTTTTTTTATTTTTATTTTTTACTAGTAATGGCGGCGATCAGCTTTATTTTTTATATATATATATATATATATATATATATATATATATATATATATATATATATATATATATATATATATATATATATATATATATATATATATATATAAAAAATAAAGCTGATCGCCTGAATAAAGCTGATATATATATATATATATATATATATATATATATATATATATATATATATATAATATTTATATATATTATGTACTGCGACATTATATATATATATATATTTTATGTACTGCGACATTATATATATATATATATATATATATAATTTTATGTACTGCGACATTATATATATATATATATATATATATATATATATAATTTTATGTACTGCGACATTATATATATATATATATATATATATATATATATATAATTTTATGTACTGCGACATTATGGCGGACACTTTTGACAAATTTTTGGGACCATTGGCATTTTTATAGCGATCAGTGCTATAAAAATGCCACTGGCAGTGAAGGGGTTAAGTATGTCCCTTGGTGTGTTCTTACTGTGGGGGGGGGGGGGGGGGGGGGGGGTTTCTCACTAGGGGAAACACTGATCTTCTGTTCCTACATTGTATGAACAGAGGATCAGCATCCCCCCCCCCCCCCCCCCAACAGGACCGGCAGCTCCCGGTCCCCGCTCTGTAACGAGCAATCGCGGATGGCCCCTGGCGATCGGGCACGGGACTCGGGGGGCGAGCTGTTCCCACATAATAATAATAATAATAATAATAATAATAATAATAATAATAATAATAATAATAATATTATAATAAATATAAATTATATTTATTTTATTTACACTGCTTTGGGACGTCCCCACTTTGTCAAGAGTGCTGTCTGTCCATGAACGAAAGAGAAAATAGGATTTTTGTACTCACCGTAAAATCCTTTTCTGAGTTCATGGACGGACACTGCACCCACCCCACCTTTTTTATGTTTGTACTGCTTTTTGACTAACTGAGCTGCATGGTGCAGGGAGAGAGGTTGTACCTAGAGGGTACAACAGGGTAACAGGTTTTCTGCTTAGTCCTTTCCTGGTTGAAGGCTGAATACCCACTTTGTCAAGAGTGCTGTGTCCACTAATGAACTCGGGGGGGCTTGGCCATGTGTTTGATGCAAGGGACCCAAACTATGTTCAGAACAGTGAAGATCCAGGAGGTGTATGTAGATTACTAAAATCTGCTGGAGTCAAGTCAAACTTCAGTCTTGATTGCATTGCTGACCCCTTTTTTCTGCACTTTCCACTTGGATCCAGTAGTTTATTTTTATTTACAGTGCCTTGAAAAGTATTCATACCCTTTTTGATATTTTCCTCATTTTGTCATATTACAACCAAAAATGTAAATGTATTTCATTGGTATATTAAGTGGTAGACCAACACAAAGTGAAACATAATTGTGAAGTGGAAGGAAAGTGAAGGCTTTCCTAACTTTTTACAAATGAATATCTGAAAAGTGTGCCATGCATTTGTATTCGGCCCCCTTTACTCTGATACCCCTAACTAAAATCTAGTGGAACCATTTGCCTTCTGAAGTCACCTGATTAGTAATTGGTTCACTTGTGTGTAATTTAATCTCGGTATAAATACAGCTGTTCTATGAAGCTCTCAGAGGTTTGTTGGAGAACCTTAGTGGAAAAACAGCAGCATGAAGGACGAGCAACACATCACAGGTCAAGAATAAAAAAAAAAAATCACACGCTTTGAACATCTCATGGCGCACTGTTAAATCAATCATTCGAAAATGGAAAGAGAATGGCACAACTGCAAAACTGACAGGCCAGGCAAGGAGAGCATTAATCAGGGAAGCAGTCAAGAGGTCCATGGTCATTCTGGAGGAGCTGTAGAGATCCACAGCTCAAGTAGGAGAATCTGTCCACAGAACGATTAGTCGTGCACTCCACATATATGGCCTTTATGGAAGAGTGGCAAGAAGAAAGCTATTGAAAGTCATAAGTCCCGTTTTTACAGCTTGTGGAAAGCCATGTGGGGGACAAAGCAAACATGTGGATGAAGGGGCTCTGGTCAGATGAGACCAAAATTTAACTTTTTGGCCCAAAAGAAAAACTGGCGGAAAACTAACACTGCTCATCACTCTGAACACACCATCCCAACTGTGAAATATGGTGGTATGTTGCGGGGATGCTTTTCTTCAGCAGGGACAGGGAAGCTGGTCAGCGTTGATAGATTGTCCTGTATTTGGCTCAATCTTAGAAAAAAACCTGTTATCTGCAAAAGACTGGGGCAGAGGTTCACCTTCCAGCAGGTAAATGACCCTAAACATACAGCCAGAGCTAAAATGGAATGGTTTAGATCAAAGCATATTCATGTGTTAGAACGGCCCAAAGTCAAGACTTAAAATCCAATTGAGAATCTGTGCCAAGATTTAAAGCGGGGGTTCACCCTATAAACAAAAAAAAAAATATTTTTTTCTTCTAGCATAAAATTAGGCATAGTAGCGTGAGCTACAGTATGCCTGTCTTGATTTTTTTCGCCCGGTACTCAGTGCAATCCTCTATAGAAGATTCCGACTCCCAGCGGGGAATGGGCGTTCCTATCCAGACGGAGGATGATTGACGGCTGGCATGTCACGCTTCTCCGGAAATAGCCGAAATAGGCTTGGCTCTTCACGGCGCCTGCGCATAAAGAGCCGAGACCTACTCCTTCTGTCTTCGGGGACCGTGACGTGCCAGAGCCGGCCGTCAATCATCCTCCGTCTGGATAGGAACGCCCATTCCCCGCGGGGAGTCGGAATCTTCTATAGAGGATTGCACTGAGTACCGGGCGAAAAAAATCAAGACAGGCATACTGTAGCTCGCGCTACTATGCCTAATTTTATGCTAAAATGTTGCTATGGAGGGTAAACCACCGCTTTAAATTGCTGTTCAGATGCTCTCCATCCAATCTGACAGAGCTTGAGACATACCTAAAATGACTTTTAGCTGTAATTGCAGTTAAGGGAGGTTCTACATAGTATTGATTCAGGGGGGCTGAAAAACAAATGCATGCCACACTTTTCAGATATTTGTAAAAAAAAAAAATTAAAACCATTTATCATTTTCCTCCCACTTCACAATTTTATGTGTCACTTTTGTGTTGGTCTATCGCATAATATCCCTATAAAATACATTTACGTTTTTGGTTGTAACATGACGAAATGTGGAAACTTTCAAGGGGTATGAATACTTAGACACGTTTCACCTACAGTGCCTTGAATAACGGATATCTGCAAATCTCTGACTAGAGCAAATTGGTAGAACACTTGAAATGTAGTATTTCAGTTTTATGTTTTAAATGGTTATTTTGTATTTAAAGGATATCTGAACCCAAGAACACAAATGTAAATGTCTTTATTGTACATTACAGGATACAGGACGGTATAGAGGAACACTGCATAACCCCTTCCCACAAACATTAGGGGTATCTTTTTTTTTTTTTTTTTTTTTTTTTTTCTCTTTTGTGCTTAGACGGTTGTGTTCTTTTTGCTCTGAAACAAACCTTTCTGTGTGTGTGTGTGTGTGTGTGTGTGTGTGTGTGTGTGAAAGAAATGGGGTGGCCTGTAATGTGCCTTTGTGCACTAGACTGCTAGGCAATCACTCCTTGGTACCCGTAGTGAAGTATTGGTGGAAGCTGCAGATTTCTTTTTACAGGTCCAGGGATTTGTTCACACTTAAGTTGTCCCCTTGTACTTGAAGACTGCCGTTAGTGTATGCCCACTGGGAGGGAGGAGTCTGGTGTAATCCAGCCCCTGCATCATCCACGCGCGGTGTAGTTTTGGGCCTTTGAGAAAACCCTGTGGTGTGTGTGTGTGTGTGTGTGTGTGTGTCTCATTAGGTAGTATTTTTACAAATAGTTAATTTAGTGCCACCAGCCACAACAATTTGGTCACAAATGACAGCAGGTCGATTGCCATTTTGAACTCAAAACCATTTCCAGAGACTCGGGATATGCGCTCTACGGAGTCTGCACAGCGTCCTTTTCTATAGGACCCTAATATCTGCATGCGGGACATAACTTTCAGTCAGAATATGTCCCTTGTGCTTTTCTGTTGTTGAAATTCTCCTTTATTCATACCCCATCCCCGCCACCATGATCATCCAGTGAGCAGAAGTGTGTAAAATGGTGGGAATAGTCACAGGGTCTCCTTGTGAGCTATGGCATGGACAGGCAGATAATTGAAAGGTCCATCCCCTTCAGTCCATAGATCCAGTTTCATTTTATAGAAACTATGTAAGTGGCGGAGCTGGGGTTAAAGGGCAGACATTGTTGGGCACTCTTGATGAGAACCTGTCGCCACTTCGTTTATATATATATATATATATATATATATATATATATAATATATATATATAATATATATATATATATATATATATAATTTCTCTTGAGCTTACGTTAGTAGAGTCAGTCTAATTTGGCTAATGCATCTAATACTACCTCCTCCCTAGATTGGCAGTCCTGTGCTCCTACGGTAAGTGGAGACACCTTAAGGCAGGAAATGTTACTGGACAGGTCACAATCCCTTAAGCCCAATTTTACCTACTTAACTGTCTGGCTTGCATGGGGCAACAGGACAGTCTCTATACCAGCACATTTGCCCACACCCCTGGAGTCTCTGGCTTGGTGCCCCTATGATGGAAGGTCATAATGTATGCCAGCTTGTCAAGTAGAGGACTCCTCTCTCAGTGCAAAGAAAGTTAATCTTATGAACAACATCCTGGAACTTGGAGCAGTTTTTTTTGACTGCTGGGTCACTCGGTCTGGATCTCTCTGTTTAAAATAGAACCAACTGTGGCTTGGATGGAATGTCCCATTCCAAGCTTATCCCAAGTTCATATTCCAGGGTTGGCAAACTGGCAGTTGTCAACGTTTGAACTATGGGGGAATGATTTCGTCCCCTTAAGGCGTTTCAAGACCTCTGTCGATCAGGATGCCAGACGTGGACCCTCTTGCTTTCATTTGTTCACCATAATATGCTGTGGTTTCTAGGTGACAACAAAATTTGTCCTGTCTTCTTTGTCCCTCTCCTTGCCATCCTAAGAAAGGCATTCTCCACTATATGTGGGGGTATACTGCGCAGGTCACGACATGTTAATAAATAATGATGATAAAATGTGCAAAAAATGATTAAAAAATGCTGCTACAGCAAAAAATGTCAGATATAAACATTGGTAACAAATAAAATAATAAGCTGCGCTACATAAATCATCTACTATTCAAATAAATAAATAGTAAAAAACAAAAAAATTGCTCAAACACCATAAGTGTGCACAAAATCACCTGTGCAAACACAAAACCGTGACCTTAATTGTTCATAAATTAATGTGAATAGCAATAGTCCATAAGGAATCCAAATTCCCATAAGGTTCCGAAGAGATTTCTAAAATAACGGTGCCAAACAAGTCCAAAAGAAACCGTGGATAGATGAAAAGCCTCCACCTCTTATCTCTTATCTGCTTACCGACTCAAGTTGATCTCTGGAATGAGATCGCATGCGCTCTCACTATCCGCCCGTCCTTCCGGATAGCAGCGAGGTATACTGTGGTGACGTCGGCACGCCACTCCTCCCTACGCTTCGTCAAATCGCTGACTTCTTCCAGGGGCCCGGCAGGCTACAGCATTACTACACACACTTTTTTTTTTATTCTACCTCATGTGAGTGCAATCTGTTTTTATCCAATAAATATATGTGACGTTATTACACTATGTCAGCATCTTTCCTTTTTGGGTCATCCATATTGGGGAGATTTGCTTGAGCACATAAAGGTGGAGTACACATGAGAACATCGATTTAAGAGTCTCCAGGAAATTCCAAGCAGGGCTGCTAGCCACATGCGCATGCGATGTCATTCCAGAGATCAAATTGAGTAGGTAAGCAGATAAGAGGTGGAGGCTTTTCATCTATCCTGCTTTCTGGCACGGTTTCCTTTGGACTTGTTTGGCACCGTTATTTTAGAAATCTCTTTGGAACCTTATGGGAATTTGGATTCCTTATGGACTATTGCTATTCACATTAATTTATGAACTATTAAGGTCACGGTTTTGTGTTTGCACAGGTGATTTTGTGCACACTAACGGTGTTTGAGCAATTTGTTTATTATTTATTTATTGGAGTAGTAGATGATTTATGTAGGGCAGCTTATTTTATTCTCCAATATCTGGATGTGGTGTACACAGTTGAGCTTTCCTCATCTAAAGCTTTGTTTGAACAACCAAATCTTTGTCATTCCTGAGGGTCCTAGCCTGGGATAACATGCAATGCATCCCTTTCCCCCATCTCCATTTGTAAACTTCTTATTCAAACCTATGTGATCTCTATTAGATCTGTTGGTGCTTTTTTGGCTTTCCAGCATCGGGCATCTTTCTCAGATATGCAAGACTGTCACTTGGTCATGTGTTCAAATTTTACCAGTTTGTATGTTCGCCTCTTCTGATTCTAGCTTTGGTCATAAGGTTCTTCAAGTGATCCTGTGAGCCCTCTCAAACCCTTTTTTCTGTTATGTGGGCTTTTTAATATTTTTCTGCATTTCCCAACACTTAAGTTGTATTGCTTGGGATGGAGGTGTGTGTGTGTATATATATTATTAAAAAAAAAAAAAATACATTGCGTGACACAGGGTCCTGTCCCACTGTTATGATCTGCTCTTACCATTGATTGCTTTGAAACTGAGGCTCCATTGGAATGGGGGAGGGTTTATTCAGTGCTGTTCTAACAGCTCTGTTTTGTTAGTGTCGAGTATGCTGTTCCTGGATACTGTCCTGTAATGAACTTCCTCAAAAGGGTTTTTACAGGTACAACAAAAATCTTTAATATTTTGCAGGTTAACCATTACTTAGATGTGGTGACTGCACTTCTTTACTAAAAAGAAAACGAATGCAATCACCATGTCTAAGGACTGGTATAAGCTAAATTATATAATGCCTTGTCTTTTGGGTTTAGATACACGTACTTATTTTTTTTGTCATTACAGAAAACTTATTTGGTGAACTGAAGAATATTTGGGTAATCACTTTTTTTAACTCTTCCTTTCCACAGGTTGGCAGCAATGCTGGCATAGTAGGCATGACTAAGGAGCACCTCGGTCTGGCGTTGGCATTAAACGTTCCAGTCTTTGTGGTGGTAACAAAGATTGACATGTGTCCAGCAAATATATTACAAGGTGAAAAGATCATCAATTTTTGTGATGAGTTCAATAGTAAATGGGGATCAGAAACTGTAGATCATGTGTTTTCCTGATAAAGCATAATGTGTATTACAAAACATTTTGAGCCTGGTTTTCTACAAAATAGTAAATATTCATCCAAAATTTACTGGGTTGAAAAAAAGCCTAAATTAATACTTTAATACTATTTAATAGATACACTACAGAGTACATGCTTAATATTCATGTACCCTAGGTTATAGGCTAGTACCTTCGGGTGATTGGACATTGGCAACGTTTTTGATGACATTCCTCCTGGGTATATGCCCACATATATAAGTGAAGCCTGGACCCTATATAGAGACCAGCGACATGTACAGGTCACCCTGTTTCTCTGACACGCTGTAGTCCCACAGCAAGTATGGGGCATAATACCTCCATCAATTGCTTTACGCTATGTGTATTCTTAATAGTGGGTGGTTTATATGTTTAAACTATCAGGGAACCTGAAATGTGTTTTTTGAAACGTTTTCACTAATACAGCGTTAAATTTTTCAAACTTGATTCTAATTTTCAACCACTCGGCTTAATCTAAGGTAGATGAGCAGGTGTTGCATCACGCCACAGTTCACACAGTTTACTACCACTTTTGCCTAAAGCCTTTATAAGGTGTGTGTGTGTGTGTGTGTGTGTGTGTGTGTGTGTGTGTGTGTGTGTTTTCTCCTTTCTTCCTTCCACCCTCTTGCCAGAAAGCATTTGCTACAGGCTGTTCTGCACCCGGATTGCAGCACACTATATCTTGAACATGCTCAACTGGAGATGCCTGTAAAAGGTGCCACACATGTATGCCCTTTTTGGTGGACATCACTTTATTTAGCCACTTGACAAATTTATTAAAGATGTCACAGAGAAAGGTCCTTCCTCGACATCAAAATGTTCAAAATCCCTTCTTCAGGGGCCTCAAAACTCCCAGGCTACAACTGCTAAAGCCCTTCCTTTCAGTTAAAGACCTGCAACACAAAGTGTACACCAAGGCCCCTCTTCCCTTTTTCTCTCGGCCAGATGACCCAGGCCTGAGGCTTCAATCAGTGGTTTCAAAGCTAAATATAGCATTTAAAACCTGTTCTCATACCAAAACGCATCAGGGGCATTCATCCTATCCTGAACATAAAATCCGTAAACGAATACCCCCTGGTTCTAAAGTTTTAATATGGAATCTACAAGATCAGTTATTGCCTCTTTGTGACAAGGAGTACTGGCATTTGTAGACAGACATCCAAAAGGCCTATTTGTATTTTCCATTTACCAACTTCATTAGTGCTTTCTACGTTTCGTAGTAGGGGACAAATGTTTCTAATTTGTCACACTGCCATTTTGCGTTTCACACTATTGATTAGTGCTTAGTCATAGCTAACATATAAGAAAATGCACTAAAAATATATAGTATCGGACAAAAACCATGTGGTCAGCACCAACAAATGGTAAATTGTGCCCAATCAATGAGAATCAATCTCGGATGCTCATTGATTAAAACTTAAGGGTGTGAGCATGCTTTAGACCATTAACCCTTCACAAGTATAGAAAATTATGGAAAAATGTGAAACTATTGTGAAAACAAGGAAAAAATCCTTGTGTAATGTATATGTAAAATTGTAAGTGTTTTAACATTATGAATCCAAGTATGCATAACTGTATTAATGTGGAATAAAGTGTATATATGTAAAACTGGGAATAAAGCCCACTTAAACAGTTGGCATATAAATGTCAAAGTGATACCTATAAAATAATTTTTATTATCCACTATAAAAGCATGAACGTGTATCCATTGTAAAACATGACCGTGAATAAATACAATTGTGATCTTTGTATGTGTAAGACATGTGAATACATAAAAGTGCAAAATGTGCCAATTTGTAAATCTTAAATTTAAATTTTAGATGAATTAATTAGTGATGTGTTATGTAAAGGATTAATTAAAGATTGGCTATAGTCTCACTGTAAAAACTTACTAAATATGATGTATAACATAATTGGGCACAATTTACCATTGGTCGGTGCTGACCACATGGTTTTTGTCTGATACTATATATTTTTAGTGCATTTTATTATGTTGGCTATAAATAAGCACTAATCAATAGTGTAAAACGTGTCGGCTGCCTCCCCTATTTTTGCTGTGATGTGTGGTGTTTAAAGCTTTTTTTTTCCAATGAAAGTCAACCAAAAGGATTTTTTCATAGTGCGGCTGGCTGTCCAGACATTCTTTCTAATTTATCTGAAAAAGTCTACAGGACTACTTGGATTCTTCAGGCTTTTGGTTCCCTAATTAATTTCTTAAATTCCGCTCTCCAGCCTTTCATTTTCCTAGAGCATTTAAGTCGCGTTCTTGACAGTCCAAGCAAGTGTTTTTTCCAGAAAACAAACTGGTCTCTCAGATCTCCTGCTTGGAACTTAAGATTAAAGAAGTGTCGCTCTTGGATTCTCTTAGCATTCTGGGCCTCTTGCCTTTAAAGCCATTTTATTAACTTGATTCCATTAAAGGCCTCTTCAACTCATCTTTTTGTGATGCCTTTTCTCCTATGCAGCCAAGCACAGAGCTCCCTAGGTGGATTACTTCAGTTGTCGCAGCTTGGACCAAGGGGAATTAACCCTTCATCCTGATATGTCATAAATGGAGGGACTGTGAAAGGGAGTATTCTGGTCTCCACGTTCAAGTTACCTGTAAACCGAGGATCCTTTAGCATCAGAATTGAATGTTCTGACGGTTCCCTGGACCCAGTTCAGGCTAATCTGTGCCATTCCTCTAGTGTCAATTCTGCCTCGACTACTCAAAATGGAACGAGAGAAGAAACCAGTTGGGAGAAATGGAGGGGTCTCTGAGTCTGTCCTCACATTTTATAAAAGCAAATCAAGCCACTTCCAGAATGGTCTTTTTTTACCTTACCTGGAAATCTTTCTTTGGTGTGAACACAGGCATTCCAATCCCAGAGATTACTCTGTGCCTTGCATTAACCTTCTTGCAGTTGGGGCTTGGCCCTATGTACTCTTAAGGGACATGTTTTGGCCTTGTTCATTCTTTCTCAAACATTTTGGCTTCACTTTTCCTTTTATATAGACCTTTTATTCAGAGTATGTGTTGTATCAAACCACTCTTACAGCTTCCTGTGCATCCCTGGGACCTTCATTTTGGTGCTTTCTGCCCGGCAGAAACTAGCCTTTGAACTCCTCAGCAAACTGTTGTTTGTTTT
The DNA here is from genome assembly GCF_905171775.1 of Rana temporaria. Classification (NCBI taxonomy): domain Eukaryota; kingdom Metazoa; phylum Chordata; class Amphibia; order Anura; family Ranidae; genus Rana; species Rana temporaria. Next base: position 61,056,061 of record NC_053495.1, on the reverse strand, counting down.
TTTTTTTTTTTATGCATTCCCCATTATTTTACAAGGACATTAGTTTTGTGCCCAGAACTGTAATTTCCCCCTAAAGTGATGTTGGCATTTCACCTCAACAGAGACCTAGTTTTTCCTTGTGCCCTACTCCAAAGCACCCAAAGGAGACTGCTCTGGATGTGGTCCTAACCATTAGTGTGTACTTCAAAGCTGCAGCTTCTATCAGGAAGATGAACTTGATTTTTATTTTTTGTCTTAACCTCAGGACATCCCAAGGGGACATTGTTTCAAGATCCACCATCCCCTAGGTGGATAAGGCAGCTAATCTCTAGAACTTGCACCCTAAAGGACAAGGCACCTCCTGGACTATTATATGCTCACTTGTGCAGATTGGTAAGAGTTTCCTGGGCATTCAGACATCAAGCCTCTGTTTCCCAGCTTTGTAAGGCCACCACCTGGTCTTTTGCACATACCTTTACAAAGTTCTACCAAGTTGACGTTCAGTCTTCTGCGGATGTAGCTTTTGGCCACAAGCTTCTTGGCAGCAGAACTCTTGAGTTGGGTCTGTTGCTAAAGTTTGGGTTTGCCTTGTTTTTGGCCCACACATTTATATTGCTTGGGGACATCCTAGGGTGTGGATGAATGATCAAGCCTGTCCTGAACTGTACTCTTAAAGCGGGGGTTCACCCTATATAAAATTGCATAAAATTAGGCATAGTAGCGCGAGCTACAGTATGCCTGTATTTATTTTTTTTAGCCCGGTACTCACTGTGCAATCGTATATTGAAGATTCCGACTCCCCGCGGGGAATGGGCGTTCCTATCCAGAGGGAAGGTGATTGACGGCCGGCTCTGGCACGTCACGCTTCTCCGGAAATAGCCGAAATAGGACTTGGCTCTTCACGGCGCCTGCGCATAGTCTGTGCGCAGGCGCCGTATAGCGCCGAGACCTACTCCGGCTGTCTTCGGGGAGCGTGACGTGCCAGAGCCGGCCGTCAATCACCTGCCCTCTGGATAGGAACGCCCATTCCCCGCGGGGAGTCGGAATCTTCAATATACGATTGCACAGTGAGTACCGGGCTAAAAAAATAAATACAGGCATACTGTAGCTTGCGCTACTATGCCTAATTTTATGCTAAAATCTTGTTATGGAGGGTGAACCACCGCTTTAAGATACAGAATTTACAAGCAATTCAGAATTTCTTTAGCCCCCCGCCCTCTGCGAATGATTCTGGTCGTGGAATGGCAGGCTGCCTCTGAATGAATGGTTCATACCATTAAATGTATAAGGGGATATAAATGTACGAAGCGGAAATTTCCTCACGGATTGAAGGCTGTTTAACTTGCAAAGTGGGTGATGGTAAATTAAAGCGGGAGTTCACCCTAAAAAAAAATTCTAACATTGCATGGAGCCGACCTTTGAGACTGACAGTATGCTGTTGTGTTTTTTTTTTTTTGCGTACATACCATTTTAGGGCGATTTTCACCCCCGGCTTCCACGCAGGAGTGGGCGTTCCTAATCACAGGCTGTGATTGACGTGCTTTCGACTGGCGCATACTGCGCGTCACGAGTTGCTGAACGTTGGTGCGGCTCTATACGGCGCCTGCGCACCAACGTTCGGCTTCTTTCGGCAACTCGTGACGCGCAGTATGCGCCGGTCGGAAGCACGTCAATCACAGCCTGTGATTAGGAACGCCCACTCCCGCGGGAAAGCCCGGGGTGAAAATAGCCCTAAAATGGTATGTACGCAAGAAAAACAGCATACTGTCGGTCTCATAGGTCGGCTCCATGCAATGTTAATTATTTTTTTTTTTTTTGTTTAGGGTCAACCCCCGCTTTAAGGTATTGTATGTAAATAAGATGTTATGATGATTAATAGTGAAAAGGTATTGACTGTGTTCACATTGAATATACAGGTATGTGCAAGGGCAATTCATTTCAATTGTGCTTAGAAAAATCATTCTCTTTAGTTAATCAGCCCAATTGCTGTCGAGAATGGGGTTAAATTGCACCACCAGCAAACTTTTTAACTGGCTGCATCCTTACTGCAGGTCAAATATGTAGTAATGGTGGCTAGGGGATTACAACCCCCAATGTCTTGACTGTTTTAAAAAATATATCTGGAGCGGCAGCTCCTATATTTGTTTTCAAAGGTTGACTTTTAAGAATAAGCATTTTATGGGGAAAACAATACAAATTGAGTTGTTTCGTGGTAACCATAGTTTTTCTTTTAAGGGGAAAATTAAAGCCTAAACATATTTGTCACTATAAATGATTTTATTTCAAATCTTTATTAAAAAGGTATTATGGAATGAGTTTTTGAGTAGGTGGTTGCTGTTCTTGTGCCAGATGTGTCTAGAATTCAAAACCAGAGATTCAAGCATTTTTGGGATTTTTTTTTTTATTAAATTTTTTTACAAAAAATGTATGGAAGGTATATACTTGGCTTAGATGTCAATTTATAAAAACATTTTGTTTGCACTTTTAAGTCATGCAAGATAAGATGTTCACTGGTGTGTTCATTCCTTGTTACTATGACTTGGAGAATTGCCCTATCCTTCATTCTGTCTGTCCACTTCAGGGCACTTTTTACCCCCCATTTGCCCCGGCCAATTTTCAGCTTTCAGTGCTGTCGCACTTTAATTGCACGGTCATGCATCAATGTTCCCAAATGGCGTTTTTATAATTTTGTTCACAGAAGTAGAGCTTGAGCTTTATTTAGCCCAAAATGTTTTCTGTTGCATTTCTTTGGTGAAAATTACCCAAATCAGCGTATATTATGAGTCTTCAAACTATTGTGTGTGTGTGTGTGTGTGTGTGTGTGTGTGTGTGTGTGTGTGTGTGTGTGTGTGTATATCTGAAAATTGATTAATCCTGATGTACTTCCTTGAAGCCCTAAAATGCCAGTATGGTAGAAATACTCCTCAAATTACCCTTTTTTGCAAAGTACACAGGCCAAGGTATTTTGCAGGTTTTGAAGTTGTATTTTTTTTTTTGTCATAATTTTGAGGAAAATTAAACAATGTCACCAGTGCAGTACAGCTAGCAACACAATTGTAAACAATGAATGGCATGAAAGGAAGCCATTCATTGTGTAAAACTGTCATGTGACCTGCTGTAATTGGTCACAAGGGCACATGGTTCCGGCAGCCAGCTGGTATACTGATCAGTCATCATTGACCCAGCCTGTGACAGATCTCGCCGCTGCGCGGTCCCGCAAACTACACTTTCTGATAGGATGTACATATAACGTCCAGTCAGAATGGGAAAGCACCCGCCCAGCCGTCAATTGACTATAGGATGGATGGGGAAGTGTTTACTCTTTATATCACTGCTCTACCAGCAAAGGCAAACCATGTCTGCAGTGTGGAAATATTTTAACGTTCGGTTATATACGCTTTTGCTCAATAAGTTCCGCGTATCACGGGTAAAAGTTTGAAATCTGTTTACATGAAATAACGGCCTTTTGCAATTCTGTTGGTTCTATTTATTACTGTTTTTCACAGAAACTTTGCAATTATAAGGAAAATACATTTATTTAAAACCGATTTAGAGGACTTTTGACGTTCTATTCATTACTACTGCATTGCACAAAAATTAATAACTGTGAAAATATGTCTACATAAACTTTTTGCCATTCCATGCTTTGCCTGTGTGTTTTTTTTTATTTATTGTGCAGCATATTTAAGTGTGTGTAAAATACACACAAACCTTGAACGTCTCACCATTTTTCTAGGTAAATATTTCTAAGACCCCTTTCACCCTGGGGCGTTTTTCAGGCGCTTTGGCGTTAAAAAGCATGTAAAGCACCTGAAAGAAGCCTCATCTGCAATCCCAATGGTAAAGCCTGAGTGCTTTCAGAGCCCTTTCACACTGCCAGCGCCCAAAAAACGCTGGTAAAGCGCTGCTTAGACCCCTTTTACCAATGGGGCGTTTTTCAGGTGCTTTGGCGTTTAAAAAAAAGCTCCCTCAATGGGAAGGGGGCTTTAGAAGCGTTGAATACACCGCTCCTAAATCGCTGCAAAGAAGCTGCTTGCAGGACTTTGACGCCCTGCCAGTGCAGCGCCTCAGCGTGAAAGCACTCAGGCTTTCACATTGGGATTGCTTCTTTCAGGCGCTTTACAGGCACTTTTTTTTTTTTACGCTAAAGCGACTTGAAAAATGCTCCAGTGTGAAAGGGGTCTTACGGTGCTGTTGACATGAAATGTTCACCACGTTGGAAACTAATGCAAGATCCATACATGTAAAAAGCAAATGAGTCCAGAAATTAAGTGTGTAATAAAATGGAATGACACAGGGAAAAGGTATTTAATACATGATGAAAGGGAGGTGCAAAAAGGCATGAAAAGCCAAAACAGTAATTAGAAAGCAATCCTGCCCCTTGTAAGTGCAAATTTATATCAACTCGTTCAGTCTCAACTGATGACCTAAAAAAGGTCTTTCATTACCAAGGTGTCACACAAGAAACATACCAGGATAGGTCAAAGCAAAGGACTATCAAGACCTTCGCAACCTTATTGTTGCACAACATACTGATGGTTCTGGTTACAGAAGGATTTCTTAATTTCTGAATGTTCCGGTGAGCACTAATGGGACCATAATCCGTAAGTGGAAAGAACATATTTTCACCATAAACCGGACACAACCAGGTGCTCTTTGCAAGAGTTCTGACGGAGTGAAAATAATTATTAGATAAGTTGTCCAAAAGCTAAGGACCACTTGTGGAGAGCTTCAGAAAGACCTGTAATTAGCAGGTATAATTGTTTCAAAGAAAACCGTAAGTAATGCCCTCAACCGCCATGTCCTGTTTGCACCACCACTACGCAAGCCTCTGTTGCTGAAGAAAAAGCATGTTGAAGCTCCGTTTAAAGTTTGCTGCACAACATTTAGACCAGCCTGTGAAATACTGGGAGAATATTGTCTGGTCAGGTAAGGTCAAAATTGAACTCATTGGACGCCATAATACACACCATATTTGGAGGTCAAATGGCACTGCACATCACCAGCATACGGTACTGGCAAACTTCATATCGTTTATGAAAGGATACATGGGAAAAATGTGGCAAGACTTTTTAGATCTGCTGCGATCTACCAAAATGACGAAGATGGAAATGACGGACCTTTCAACAAGACAATGATCCCAAACACAAAGCCAACAAAACTCAATTAGATAAAATAAACCTACAAGAATGGCCCAGCCAATCACCTGACTTGAACCCAATAGAAAATCATTTGAAAAGAAATGAAGCTCAGAGTTCATAGAGGCCCACAGACCTTCAAGATTTGATGACTGTGTGGAAGAATGGGCCAAAATCACACCTGAGCAATTAATGCGACTGGTCTCTACATACAGGAGGCATCATTTTTTGTACAAAGAATTTTGTACAAAGTATTAAATACATTTCGGTTAGCGTGTTCAATATTTTTTTTTATTACACATTACGTAATTTCTGAACTGATTTGTTATGGTTTCTTTATGGATTGCATGGGTGGTTACCGACGTGGTGAAAATGTCATGTCAATAGCATCTTTAGAAATATATTTACCTAGAAAAATGGTGACATGTTCAATACTTGTTTTACCCACTGTATGTTTCAATTTATTTTTGTGTTGCTTCCAAGATGTTTTAGGTTACTGGATTGGATTATTAATCATATTCATTTAATTTCGTAATTAAAGGTGGATGTAATAAAAAACTTTATATGGGGGGTTGGAATAGTAAATGTATATCCCTGTGCTACTATATGCTACCCCAAACTTGTCACGGAAATAATAAAAATATATATTATAGTAGATACCACCTAACAGTGCTATCACTACACTAAATGCAGAATCCAAATGCAGAATAAATGGTGAAGTGCTTCCAAGGAAACGTGTGTGTGTGTGTGTGTGTGTGTGTGTGTGTGTGTGTGTGTGTGTGTGTGTGTGTGTTTACATGTGAATCCTTTGAGAAAGCCAATTGGGTGCTACGCATCAGTTGGGCAGTGACTTTACGGTGGGCAGGGCTTGGATGACATCATGGACAACAGTGTTTTGCCTGTGTGGTTTATTCCTTGCCTGATTTTATGGATTGCCATATATACTCGAGTATAAGCCGGGGTGCCTAATTTTACTCCAAAAAACTGGGAAAATGTAATGACTCGAGTATAAGCCTAGGGTGAGAATGCAGCAGCCACTGTAAGCGCAAAAGAGGGTCAACAATGTCCATTTGCACGCCTCACTGTGCCCATTGCAGTCTCGCTCTGTCCATTGCCGCCTCCCTTTTGTTTGAGACGGTGTACCTGACCTTTTTACAGGCTGTGGGCATCCATTCATTGTTTAAAAGTTGCGGTCTCTTCCGGGTCCTGTTCCGTGATGGGCATTTCCCAGCAGCCTATCACGGACGTCTTCTCATTCTCTTGTCCGAGGATAAAAAGACGTTCGTGATTGGCTGAACACAGTGTCTGCTGGGAAACCGAGTCCGATGATGAGAGGACATCCGTGATAGGCGGAACACTAAACACCGTGTCTGCTGGGAAATGCCTATCGCGAAAGGGACCAGGGGCAAGTTGCGACTTTTAAACAACGGACGCTCACAGCCCTTCAGGTACACTGACTCGAGTATAAGCTGAGGGGGTATTTTGTTAGCTCTTAAAGGGCTGAAAAACTTGGCTTATACGTGTGTGTGTGTGTGTGTGTGTGTGTGTGTGTGTACGTACAAGGTACATGTAAGTGCAATACTTTGTTTTTAATAATATGAATTAAGCGGGCTGCACTATTGGAGGTCTGTCCTTCCTTGGGTTTATCATCTATTGAGAACATGCTTGATCTGATGGTCAGTTTCATGTAGTCATTACTTACAAAGCACATATGACTTCACATATCAGTAGAGTCCACTGTATCAGGTGAGCGAATACCCACAGGGGGTGGTAAATGGCACTGTGGTGGTGTTTCACACTTTTGAAGATCTTGTGGTTTGGAGGCATTTAGTCTAATATATTTTTTTTAATACATTGTTTATGGGATTTACATACAAACTATTATGTATGTAGAGAGATAACATTTCTGCAAATCCTGTTAAAATGTCAGGTTTCTGTGATGTAAAAAACAAGACAAAGATCAATCATTTCAGAACTTTCGGCCTTTTTTTTTTTTTTTTTAATGTGACCTATAAACTCAGTTGAACAACCTGAAATCTTTTTAGTTGGAGAGAAGTAAAAATAAAATATGGTTGCTTTAGTGTGCACACCCTTAAACTGTTTTGTTGAAGCACCTTTTAAATTTGGTACAGCACTGTCTTTTTGGGTATGAGTATCAGCATGGCAAATCTTGACTTGGCAATATCTACCCACTCTTCTTTGCAAAAACACGCCAAATCTGTCAGATTGCGAGGGCATCTCCTGTGCACAGCCCTCTTCACCACACAGATTTTTGATGGGATTCAGGTCTGGGCTCTGGCTGGCCGTTCCAAAACTTTGATCATCTTCTGGTGAAGCCATTCCTTTGTTAATTTGGATGTATGCTTTGGGTCGTAGTCATGCTGAACGAAGTTGTTCCTCCTCATGTTCAGCTTTCTAGCAGAAGCCTAAAGGTTTTGTGCTAATATTGACTGGAGTTTTGGAACTGTTAATTCCCTCTACCTTGACTAAATGCCCCTGTTCCAGCTGGATAAAAATGACCTCAAAGCATGATGCTGCCACCACCATGATTCACTGTGGGTATGGTGTTCTTTTGGTGATAAGCAACAATCATATCTTTTGGAATTATGGGCAAAAAGAATACAGAGATTGTCACATGTACCACACATCCAGTACTTGCGAGATGTTCCTGCAGCTCTTGGCAGCCTCCCTGACCAGTTTCCTTCTCACCCTTTTTGGTATATCTAAAGCCTTGGGAATTTTGTACCCTTCTGTACAAATTTAGATATACTAAGACAACGTGGCATCGCTATCGTGGGCTACTTGGATGATCTTCCTCTGAGGGCCACTTCAAGCTCAGAATTAGAGGTGAGCGTGTCTATAACCTGTCAAACCCTCTGACTCTTTGGGTGCTGAACACTCAGAAGTCGGTAATGGTACGGACTCAATGCCTAGTGTATCTGGGGTTGATTCTGGACGACTCGGAGGCAAAAGGTTTTTCTCCCTGTGGAGAAGTTGCAGACTTCCCTCCGCTTTTGCATGCGAGTCCTGGGCCTCATGGTGGCCTCCTTCGAGGCAGTACCATATGCGCTATTTCACACGAGTGTTAAAGAAGAAAATTCTGTCGAGATGGGACAAGTGCCCATTATCCCTGGATTGTCGGATCCGGGTGAGCTACCTGGTCAGGACCTCCCTAGTTGGTGGCTGACTTCACCGACCCTTCTGGCCGGGAAATCCATTCCTTCCCTTTCACTGAATGGTGATCACGACGGATGCCAGCCTTACAGGTGGAGGGGGGGTGATCTGGGAGGGTTCAGTCGACCCCAAGGTCGCTGGACTCCGGAGGAATCCCATTTGCTGATCAATGTCCTGGAACTTTGGGCGATCAGGCTGTGCCTCTCCACTTGGTCTCAGAGGCTACAGGGGCATCCAGTCGGGATCCGGTCGGACAACCATCAGGGAGAAACAAGACGCTCGGAGGTCGCTCACATCCTAAGGTGGGCAGAAAGGAGCATACTGGTCCTGTCGGCCGTGGACATTCCGGGCGTGAAAAACTGGCAGGCTGACTACCTGAGTCGCCAGATGCTGGACCAAGGAGAATGGTCTCTGCACCCGAATGTGTTTCAGCTCCTTTGCCAATGATGGGGCATGCCAGACGTATATTTCCTGGCATCTCGACTGAATCTGGAGGTATTTAGGTACCTATCCACGCACGGCATTTCGTCACTTCCTGTACCGCTGGTTCCGATCGTCGCTGAGGTGGAACGCACGCTCGGGATACGAGTGCAACACACAGCGCCCAGGATTTACCATCCGATCCAACGCGATTTGAGCCTCAGTGCCGGGTTTGAGGCACCTCAAATAGTAAGCGGCCAATTGGCTCCCTCTGTATACATTTTTATATTTTTTAAAATAAACAAGTTACACTATGTTTGGCACCATTCTGTTTTACATGCATACCTTGGGATATCTCTGATTGAAAGAACTATCCCTGCCAGGACGCATCTGATTATACAGGTTAACCTGTCAAAGCTTTAAATGTCTCCTTTTTTGGTATCAAAATAAGGGGCATTTTCATTTGGTAAGGAGCCATCTTTATACATTCACTTCGGGTGTTTGTCAGTTAAATGGTGAAGGTGGAACACTACTGATTTGATTGGAAGCACGCATCTGTCTTTAATCATTGAGGACTGCTTATGCATTTATTGGACTTATTCACATTATTTGAGGTCACATATTATGTTTGACACAGAAATATTGCTATTTCACAGGCAGTAATCAGCACTGCATTTATGGACATTTGTACTAGATCATCTAGTACCACCAGGTGTTTCAGTATAATATATTTATTTCTTGGCTTATGATATAAGTATGTACCACTAATTTATTATTGTCAGCGCACTCACTCCCCACATTTTCCACTGTTATAATCAATTGATTATTTTGGGTAGCAGCTTTAGTTTGTTTAGTTTATTTTAATTTTTTGGCGCGAGATACCACATATACTATTGAGGTTTGTGGCCTGGTCAAGAGACCCATGGGCAGACACGACAGATGCGTTGGTGGCACCGTGGAGTCAGTACCGGCTAATCTATGCCTTCCCTCCTCTAAGGCTCCTTCTGCATCTGCTTTGCAGAGTGGAGACAGAGGGGATTCCAATGATCCTAATTTCTCCAGATTGGCCTCGGCGTCCTTGGTACACCGACCTGCTGCGTCTAGTACCGGATGTCCCTTGGCGTCTACCGCTGAGGGAGGACCTGCTGTCACAAGGTCCCATACTCGATCCTGCTTTACAGTCACTGGCTTAACGGCATGGCTATTAAAAGCTAGGTGCTAAGAGACCGGGCCTGTCGGATTCTACGATTCTTACCTTGAAGAAGGCTAGGGAGTTGGCCTCCAGGAAGATTTACCATCGCACTTGGAAGGCCTACATAGCTTTTTGAGGAAATAAGGTGGAATCCACAGACTTGCTGGATTTCCTGCTGTTCTTACGGCGCAGGGTGGACCAAAAGCTTGCGTTAAAGGATCACTAAAGGAAAAAAATTTTTTTGCTAAAATTACTGTTTACAGGGTATAGAGACATAAAAGTTAACTGATTCCTTTTAAAAATGATTAAAAATAGATTAAATTCAATCATATATAATGTGCCTACAGTTTCACTTTCGTTTTTAAACTGGTTTCATGTTTCTGTGAAGTAAAGAGACCCACAGAACAAAAACAAACCCAGGGCAGTGTTTTGTTTTTAAAATGAATCTGGTTCTGAGGAGTTTTAGACACACAGCTTGGACCACAGTGAAAAGCTGCCATGAGATTTTTCATAAGGAGCCAGACAAGCGGGAAGTGTGGAGATCACAGCAGAATTACAGCAACTTCAAAGCAAAAAACGAACAATGAGGACATGAAACCAGTACTGCAGTAAGGTAAAGGAAGCTATTTAGCTAAAAAAAAAAAATCCGTTAGTGATCCTTTAAGTACGATAAGGGGCAGATATCTGCCCTGGCTGTCCTTTTTCAGCGACCCCTGGCGGCTCACTCTCTAGTGAGCGTTTGTACAGGGGGTTCGGCATGTGGCCCCTCCAGTCCGTCCCCCAATACCTCCGTGGGACTTGAATCTGGTCCTCTCGATGCTTTAGAAGCCACCGTTTGAGAACATTGGGGAAACCCCCTTGTTGACACTATCTCAGAAAGTGGGCTTTTTGGTGACTGTTGTGTCAGACGGATTTCTGAGCTGGTAGCCTCGTCATGCATATCTGATCTTCCACAAGGATAAGATGCTGCTGCGTCCGCAGCCTTTCTGCCCAAGGTCGTTTCAGCCTTCTATCTCAATGAAGACATTGTACTTCCATCCTTTTGTCCTCATCCGTCGAATCTAAGGAGACGACGTTGCATTCCTTGGACATGGCCCAAGCTCTTAGAGTATACTTATCTACTACGGCTCCATTCCGGAGGTCAGTCTCACTGTTTCGGTGTCTAGTCCCAAGAAGGGCCTAGCGGTCTCGTCGGCCACCATCTCGAGGTGGATCCGACGGATCATGATTCAGGCTTGCGCCATGGAGGATCTGGCACCCCCCTTTCCTGTCACGGTGCATTTGATCAGGGTAATAGGTGCCTCTTGGTTTTTCCGACATCAGGCGTCGGTTTCCCAAGTGTAAGGCGACCTGGGAGAGAGAGAGATGTATATCAGTTGCATAACAGAATTTCTCACTTAGCTGTCCGTGCTCACACAGCACTGAGGTCGATGGCTTCTCCTTATGCTTTACAGAACACGTGACTTTTTCAGAGGTCACGTGTCCTGTAACATAACTTTAAAATTTAAAACTTTAAAAAAAAAATTATATATATATATATATATATATATATATATATATATATATATATATATATATATATATATATATATATATATATATATATATATATAATATTTTTTGGAAGCACTTTTAGTGTAGGTTCACTGGATAATTGTTTATGTAGTAGTTATTGGATCACTATGCAATAATTTAAGGTTGATGGCGCTTTATTAAACCTCATTTCAATTTTACCTTTTTGTGATATCCGTACACAATAATGGCAGAAATCATCATCATTTTGATCATCTTAATCATTTTTGGTTCATGTTTATTCACTTAAAGCGGGGGTTCACCCTATCGACGGGAAAAAAACAACATTTTTTTTTTTCTTTTACCTTAAAATCCGGCATTGTAGCGCGAGCTACAGTATGCCTGTCCCGTTTTTTTTAGCCCCATACTCACCTTGTAGTCGTCCATCGAAGATACCGGGGAATGGGCGTGCCTATGGAGACGGAGGATGATTGACGGCCGGCTCTGGCGCGTCACGCTTCTCCGGAAATAGCCGAAATAGGCTTGGTCTTCACGACGCGTGCGCATAGCCTGTGCGCAGGCGCCGTGAAGAGCCGAGACCTACTCCGGCTGTCTTCGGAGAGAGTGACGTGCCAGGGCCGGCCGTCAATCATCCTCCCTCTCCATAGGCACGCCCATTCCCCGCGGGAGCCGAAATCTACGATGGACGACTACAAGGTGAGTACGGGGTTAAAAAAATCGGGACAGGCATACTGTAGCTCGCGCTACAATGCCTGTCTCGATGGTAAAATGTGTCGGGGGGGGGGGGGGGGGGGGTGAACTACCGCTTTAAGCGCTTTAGTAATTTTAACACATTATGGGGAGTTTATTGACTGTAGAAAAACATCTGAAGCCAAAAACAGCTGCTGTAAAAATGCCCAAAAACGTCCAGTGTGCATGAGGCATAAAAGATTTCAATTCATTCTTCAATTGATTATAGGTCACATTAAAAGGTGGAAAAGGTTCTGAAATTATTTTATCTTTGGCTCATATATTTAGTTTTTTTACATCACAGAAACCTTAACAGGGTTGTGTGTGTGTTTATATATATATATATATATATATATATATATATATATATATACACACACGTGTGTATGTGTGTGTATATATATATATATATATATATATATACACACATATGTATGTATTATATATTCTATATTGTGTGTAATATATACAAATATATTTTAGTGTGTGTGTATAAATTGCACTTGTCACTTTAGCGTGTTTGCTTCACTATTATATTTTGGATTATGTGTTTTAATAAAATGTGTCCATTTTGATTTTAAGCCAAGTGCATCCTGAAGTTTCGGTCCACCACTCTAAATTTAATAAAACATCGAGAGCGTAAAGGGGTCGTAAAGTCAGGTTTATTGTAATGCAGACCCTCTAATACCTGAGCCCTATCTCTGTCCAGCGGTGTCCTTGAGTGTCTTGACCATCTGAGACTCTCCCTTTTGATTGGCCTGGGCACAGCAGCGGCGCCTGCTGCTGTCAGTCAATCAGGGGAGGGGGTTCAGGCTGGGCCGCCGCTCCATGTTTGAATGGACACGGCTGTGACTCGGCACGGGTGTCCCCATAGCAAGCTACTTGCTGTGGGGGCACTCAACAGGAGCACAGAAGAGGATTTAGGCTGCTCTAATAAAAACCATTGCACAGAGGTGGTAAGCTTAACATGTTTGTAAAGTTTATTTTTATTGAAAGGGGGGGGGGGGGGATTGCTTTAAGATGCCTAGAATTTCTGAACTGTTAAGGGTCCTTGCCTATGGAGGGTGGGTGTTAGCTGGGAGACATAGGTGCAGTGTGCATGTCGTCAAGTATATGACCGGCTGGAAAGGGCTGAATGCTGTACCAAGTGGTACTCTTGTTTAGGGCCCTTTGCCTACAGGGACAAATTCACTGCAATGTAGGTCTTCTGTGATGGCTGCACCCCAGAAAACTAGGGTAGGTCTAGAAAGATAAATTCATCACATCATAGTTTCCTGCTAAAAATTTAAATACATTATGAAAATTTCATCCTTTCATTTTACAGAAACTTTAAAACTTCTGCAGAGGCTGCTTAAATCTCCTGGATGCAGGAAGATTCCAGTCTTGGTACAAAATAAAGACGATGTCATTGTAACAGCCTCCAACTTCAGCTCAGAAAGGTACTGGTTTTAATGCGCTTAATAGTTTTTTTTCTAAATATCCACTGAGCGACACCGCTTTAGATTAAGCAACCTAAGGTTCTACTGATGCCTATAGGAGAAATATGCAGTAGGTACATACAAATTGGCTGTGGTGGAGTTCATTATGTCATTAGCCTGCCTTTCCGTCTCAGCTGATTAGGGGAAGCTTTGTACTTATTCACGTGAGTATTTTAACAGTCTAAGGATCCATGCACACTGGATCTGGGGTCTGGCAGAAAAAGTGGCCTAAAAAAAAATTGGCCTCTTGGCTCCGGTGCTCCTTACAAAGTTTAAGACGGTGCGGCCTAAGATCACGTGAACGCCGTTCACGTAGGCTGAAAACTCCTGATTGCAACAAACGATCGGGAGCTTTCGGTTAGTTGACAGTAACTGTGCAGGAAATGCACAGCGCGTTCGTTCTCGTCATAAGCGGCAGCAGTTCATGCAAATATGCAGCCTCTCTGCGCTAAAGAGCAGGCGCCAAGAGGCTGCATATTTTCGTACTGCTGGTGCCAAGGGGTTAAATGGTGGAATGCCTGTGCAAGCAGCATATTTATTTTTTGTATGCTCAGTGTGCATGGACCCTAAAGCTGACCACATTCGTAGAATTTATTTTCATAAGTGTTTTTTTTTTTTTTTGCGTTCATTTCTGATAGTTTAATGGGGGGTCAATGGAAATACATTTCTTGGATGAAATTCTTCCAATGGGGTTTTCGTTCGGGTGAAAATCATACTTTAATGTAATGCTCAGGTGCATACCGAAAAAGAGTATAGCAAGTTTTAAAGCCAAACTAAACCCTCCTATCTATTATAGCCATAGAAGCTGCTATCTTGGCTTATATTTGATATGCAGTTGCTATGATGTGGCACATGTGATTTAGCTGACATTGGCCTTGACAAGGTAATGTGAGAGTTGACAAAGGCACACTAGTAACTGTACCAGGTATCTTTGGAGACGGGTAAATTGGTGGGTTTAATTACACTCTAATGGTCTTGCCATATATAATCTTGTGTCAAAAACATAGTTGCATAGTTAGATTGAAAAAAGACACAAGACCATCAAGTTCAACCCCCCCCCCCCCCCAAAAATACAATCCCATCTATACAAACCTACACTGAGAGGAAGGCAAAATTCCCAGCAAAGCATGCTCCAAGAGGCAATCGGCTTTTCCCTGGATCAACTTTACCTATAAAATGTTAGTACCCAGTTATAGTGGCCCAGATTCAGGTACCACTTGCGCATTATTTGCGGAGGCACAGGGCAACGATTTTGCCCTACGCCCCCGCAAATAATTTGCGCTGCCCTCGATTCACGGAGCAGTAGCTCCGTAAATTGCGAGGGCGCGCCGGCAAAATTGCCGGGCGTAAGCGCGCGCAGTGTAAATGATCCAGCCGGGGGCGGGAATCATTTAAATTAGGCGCGCTCCCGCGCCGAGCGTACAGCGCACGCTCCTTCGGGAAACTTTCCCAACGTGCATTGCGGCAAATGACGTCGCAAGGACGTCATTTGCTTCAAAGTGAACGTGAATGGCGTCCAGCGGCATTCACGATTCACTTACGCAAACAACGTAAAATTCGAACGTCGCGACGCGGGAACGCCGGGTATCCTTTAGCGTAAGGCTGCCCATGCTAAAAGCAGGGGCAGCCAATGCTAAAGATGCCGTACGCAACCGACGTAACTTGCGTACGCAGGGGGCGCGCAACATTGTGAATCGGCGTAAGTATGCAATTTGCATACTATACGCTGACCACAATGGGAGCGCTCCCTAGCGGTCAACGCAAGAATGCAGCCTAAAATCTGCGTGGCATAAGAGCCTTATGCCACGCAGATTTTAGGCTGCAGTCGGCGTAACGAGTTCTCTGAATCAGGAGAACTCGTTACGCCGGCGCAAGTCAGCAATTGCACTGCGTAACTATGGTTACGCAGGCGCAATTGCTACCTGAATCTGGGCCAGTGTGTACATTTAGGAACAAATCCTGGCCTTTTTTAAAGCAATCGACTGAGCTTGCAAGAACCACCTCTGGAGGGAGTCTATTCCAAATTTTCACAGCTCTTACTGTGTATAATATACCTTTCCGTATTTGGAGATTTAAATCCTTTTATTTTATTTTTTCTCCTAGACGTAAAAAGTGCCCCCTAGTCCTCTGTGGTGACCACTTCTGTATTTGTACATGTTGATCATATTCCCCCTAATCTCCTTTTCTCAATTGGGAATAGATTCCGCTCCTCTAATCTTTCCTCATAGCTGAGCTCCTCTATGCCTCTTATTAGTTTGGTTGCCCTTCTCTGCGCTTTCTCCAGTTCCCCAATTTTATTTTATCTATATTTTTTTCCTTTTTTTTTTTTCATTTGTTTTGAGAGAATTGGTGCCCAAAACTGAACTGCATATTCCAGATGAGGTGTTACTAGTGATTTATACTCCTATTAGGAGAGGAAAACAGGGCTGCAGCTGGGAAATTTTTAAGAAAAACATATTTTTTTTAATTTATTTTTTTTGTTATAATATCGGATTTTTTTTTTTTTTTAACTTTGTTCATCAGTTTAGGCCAATAAGTATTCTTCTACATATTTTTGGTAAAAATTGGCAATAAGCTTATATTGATTGGTTTGCGCAAAAGCATACAAGTATAGCATCTACAAAATAGGCGCTAGATTTGTGTCACTTTGTGCAACATTGCGATGGGCAGATCAAACAATTTTTGGGACCATTGCCATTTATACAGCGATCAATGCTATAAAAATGCACTGATTACTGTGTAAATGTCACTGGCAAGGAAGGGGTTAACACTAGGGGTGATCAAGCGGTTAAATGTGTTCCCTGGGTGGGGTAGGGACTGACTGGAGGAGGGATCGCTGTTCCTTATACCCCTCTCCCATACCTCTCAACACAAGAAAGGACTTTGCTTGCTTTGGAAACCGCAACTTGGCATTGTATGCCATTATTGAGCTTATGATCTACCAAAACCCCCAGATCCTTCTCAACCATTGATTCCCCCAGTTATCTTAAGCCTCGTACACACGATCAGATTTTTCGACTGGAATTGTGTGACAGGCTGTTGGCATAAAATCTGACCGTTTTTTGTATGCTCCATCGGACAATTGTTCGATTTTTTTTTTTTTTTTTTTTGTTTTTTTTTTTTTTTCGTGGACAAATGTTGGATGGCAGGCTTTAAAATTTTCCACGAACCATGGTCTGTCGGAATTTCTGAGCATGTGTACACAAGCCCGTCTGACAAAAGTCCAAAGTACAAACGCGCATTCTTGGAAGCAATGCTCACCAAACACATTAGCAGAAGGTGTCCAAAAGGTGTCGCTAAAGAGCTGAAAAACTACAGAATACGTAACCATGTTCGTGTTTGTTGGTTGATTGTGTGCTGTTTGTAGGCAAGACAAGTTTTTGGACAATGCCCTTTGGACAAATGTCTGAGGCTTTGTCTGTGGAAAATCCGGTGTGTGTGTGTGTGTGTGTGTGTGTGTGTGTGTGTGTGTGTGTGTGTGTGTGTGTGTGTGTGTGTGTGTGTGTGTGTGTGTGTGTGTGTGTGTGTGTGCGAGGCTTTAGTCTTACCGTATATAGTTTACAGCAGCAGTGCTCATCCTTTTGGAGAGCAAGGGCCACTTAAGTGATTTGGTAACCGGTCGTGGTACACAATTGCCTATGGGGTTTTGCTGCCCACAAACCGCAAATGTAAATGAGCTCTTGCTGTCCTGAGCCCCCTATAAGGCTCTAAAATACAAAGGGAACCGGTGCTAGAAAATAACCAGATTTGTGCAAAAGCAGATATACATTTTTAGAATATCTAAATTGTGACTGCAGCACTTGCTGATATACATCAAATATCCAACATCAATTGTTTCCAAAAATAGTGTTACGCTAATACACCATCATAAATTCATAAAGGGTGCATAAATCATTAGCGTCCAGTGAAAAATGTAACTCCAAATTCAGGTAGTCTACTGTGAATACAAACTCTTCATTTCCAAATGTTAACCAGTCACCTTTTTTAATTAAAGCAGCTTACAAAACATTTAGACCCCACGTCTCAAGGAGGTCTAACTTCACTTTAGACTAATCCTGGATGGATGGCTGGCTCCCTCTCACACAGTTGGATGTGCCTGAAGCCTGTCACACTTCAGAACTGCATGCCCCACACAGCCACTGGATCGTTTCACATAAACTTGCCACAGCAACCTCAATACCTAGCCAGAAAGAAGCAAGGAAATCCCATAATGAAGTACAGTTAAAACCGATTTAATACATTTGGGTACTGCAAGCAAAACAATATATAACAAAACAGATTGCACAGCCTCCGGCATTTGACCCCCTAGAGACAGTCTCTCCCCAGTGTGGTGGATGTTCAACCCAGAGCTAGAGTCACAGAAGCTCTTTTCTCTTAAGGCATAGAAAGTTCTCATGAGCCATAGTGGTGTGCCGGGCTGGGGTGCACTCCAGTATACCCTCCAAGTGCAGGCCACTTGGTCATCGGAGGAAGCAGAGCTTTCAGTTAACATTTTGGTTCTCTAGGGCCATTTGGTTGGTTGGCTGTTCAGTGCTGGACTCAATGAGAATTCAGTTGAACAATGCCATGGCCATAAGGGAGGCACCAGAAGTTGCATCATGCAAAAAGGAAGTGGACTTGATCCCCTTTTGGGCAAAACTGCACTTTTCTGCCCTGTCAGACATCCACCTCTCAGGCATAGAAAACTAGCAGGCAGACTTGTAGGGTATATATATATATATATATATATATATATATATATATATATATATATATATATATATATATATATATAAAAAAAAACTGTTACCAAACCTTGTGGCGAAAGAGTGGAATAAAATGGTGGTAAAGTGTGACTAAGGGGGTAATGCAACAACTGGTCATCCACAAAAGACTAAGCAGTTGAATTTTAGAACCAAGATTGAAAAGTGAATACATTGTAAACATTGCCCCTCTTTTTACAGTAATGGTCAGATACAAGGTGACCGGGTCTTTCCTGCCCATGACACTGGACTATATACACTCACCGGCCACATTGTTTGGAAACACGAATTGTTAATCGGCCAATTACCTTGCAGAAACGCAATGCATTTAGGCATCTAGACGTGAAGACGACTTGCTGAAGTTCAAACTGAGCATCAGAGTGGGGAAGAAAGGGGATTTAAAGGGGTTGTAAAGGTACACTTTTTTTTTTTTTTTTTTTTTTTTTTTTCCTAAATCGCTCCCTTTACCTTGGTGCAGTCCTCCTTCACTTACCTCATCCTTCGATTTTGCTTTTAAATGTCCTTATTTCTTCTGAGAAATGCTCACTTCCTGTTCTTCTGTCTGTAACTTCACACAGTAATGCAAGGCTTTCTCTCTGGTGTGGAGTGTCGTGCTCGCTCCCTCCCTTGGATTAGAGGAGAGTCAGGACGCTCTCTGCGTTGCAGATAGAGAAAGGAGCGGTGTATTAGTGGGAGTCCTGACTCTCCCGTAGTCCAAGGGAGGTCGGTGAGCACGACACGCCACACCAGGGAGAATGCCTTGCATTACTGTGTGGAGTTAGACAGAACAACAGGAAGTGAGGATTTCTCAGAAGAAATAAGGACATTTAAAAGCAAAATCGAAGGATGAGGTAAGTGAAGGAGGACGGCACTAAGGTAAAGGAAGCTATTTAGGAAAAAAAATTGTACCTTTACAACCGCTTTCTTCCACACTCTGATGCTCAGTTTGAACTTCAGCAAGTCGTCTTCATGTCTAGATGTCTAAATGCATTGCGTTTCTGCCAGCTAATTGGCTGATTATTTTTTTTGTAACACAAATTGCTAAACGGGTGTACCTAATGTGGCCGGTGAGTGTATATAGTCCAGTGTCATGGGCAGGAAAGACCCGGTCACCTTGTAACTGACCATTACTTCAAAAATGGGGGCAATGTTTACAATGTATTCGCTTTATAATGTAAACTTTTTAATATTGGTTCTAAAATTTAACCACTTAGTTTTTTGTGGATGACCAGTTGTTGCATTACCCCGTTAGTCACACACTTTACCACCACTTTATTCCACTCTTTCGCCACAAGCTTTCGTAACGTGGTGGTCTACACCCGGGTTGCTGCATATTTTTCTGTCAAAACCCTATATTCCATACATGCCCTACTCTGGGATATGGCCACAAAGTTCTACCCTCGCCTGTAGCAGTGGCAGGAGCCAGGGCTAAACCTTCCCAGCTTCTCACAACCTGCTTGTTGCTGCTGTGCGCAAAAATCCTGGCATTGTAGTTCTTGATAAATCTGTCTCGTCAAGCTCCTTTTGGATACCTGCATTAACTAAAAGAATGGGCAAACAGTAATTCAATTACTCCAATCTATCAAAAACCTTTGCCAAACTCTTCCAGTGCAAAAAGAGTTCTCTAAAGGTGGTCTGTTCCTGTAGTCGATCCTACAGTCTGTCTTAAACATCTCACTGCTCTGCACCGATTGAAGGAGTTCGTTCATTCAAAAATTCTGCAGATAAAGTGTGAGACGCTTCTGAAGGCTCTTTACTTTGCCAGGTCCAGCCCTGTGTGTGGCTCACTGCAATTTCAGTGCGTCAAGCTGTAGCTTACTTTTACTAGAGTAGTAAACAACCAAGAAGATCCTGCATTCCAGGACCATGCTTTGATGAAGCAATTACAGTGGTTACCTTCTGCCCCCCTTTTTTTTTTTTTTCAATGTAGATGCCCTGGAACGATGCATGACACATTTGACAGGACGTCTCTAATCTTCACGTGCTCAGAATCTTGCAGCTCAAAGCCTGGACAGCTGAAGCTGCCTGCAAAAAGCCTCACACATATACAGTATGTCCTTTTTTTGGGACATCTTTTTGGGAAGGCATTTGAACAGTTCATCAATGATGTCGCAGAAGTGAAGTTTTTGCTTCAACAGGGGGATATTTCAACCCACACCCCCAGGAGCCGCTACCTGCTCAAAATGCAGAGAACCTAACCACTCAACCAAAGCTTAATCTTCAAAACCTAGGTTTAACCCTTATTTCAGCACATTTTGCCCACAAAATCTTTCTCAAAGCCCTGTTCTCGTGAAGTGACACCCTAGTTCCTAAGAATGGGGGGAGGGTGTTTGTTTTGCCTCCCTGGTTTACAGACTTCTGACCGGTGGGTTTGATCAGGGGTTTCAAAAAGGTACCAAGTAAATTTCCAAACTCTACGTTTATTACTTTAATCAAACTACCCAAGGACCGTCAGAATTTTCCAAAATACGCTGTACTGTCTCTTGTGCCAGGAAATGGTTGTGCCAGTACCTCCCCAAGGCAGGTTCAAAATGTATTATATTGAAACATGTTCACAGTACCAAAGCCCAACGAAAGAAAGGTATTTTGTTATATTCTAGACTTGAAATTCCTCAACAAATGCCTTCAAATTCCAAAATTTCATATGGAGGCTGCAGAGTTGGTAACTCCCTTCCTGAGACAAGGAAGAAAACCTGGTATCCATAGACTCCGAGATTCCTATCTGCATATTCCTATTTACCTCATCAGTGCTTTCTCGTGCTTTGCAGTTTTAGTCATTTCCAGTTTGCCGCATTGCCCTTCGGCCTGTCTGCTCTCCGTATTTTTTAAAGGTCCTGGCACATCTTCTTAACCTGTGACCTGGATGCCCCAAGTTCTGAGAAGGTTATCTAGTCAACCTTTTCCTAAAGGACTCCTCATCCTTACAGCTGTCTGCAAATGTCCAAATGACTATTCAGGTGCTCCAGACCTTTTGGTTGTAGGTTAATTTTCTTTAAAGCGGTTGTAAACCCTAAATTTGCACTTTTACCTACAGGTAAGCCTATAACAAGGCTTACCTGTAGGTAAAAAGAATATCTCCTAAACCTGTACGGTTTAGGAGATATTCCCCTCGCAATGCGGGCGGCGCATGTGCAGGGGGGATCCACGGCGGAAGATCCGGCAGCCGCCGGACCTTGCCGATTTTAAATCTCCCGCGCGCATGCGCGCGGGAGTGACGTCATCGCCGCTCCAGCCAATCACAGTGCTGGAGCGGCGCCGCTCCAGCCAATCACAGCGCTGGAGCGGCGATAGCCGGAAGACACGCCGGAGCAAGATGACATCTCGCTCGGCGTGAACCAGGTAAGTGTTGTTCACCTCGTTTTGAGGTAAGTATTTCATAATCAGCTATTATGCGGTGCATAATAGCTGATTATGCATTTTGCCTTGCAGGTAAAAAAAAAAGAAAAAATTATATATGCGGTTTACAACCGCTTTAATTCTGCTTTCCAGCCTCCCCTTCACTTGACATACTTCGGTTTGGTCCTTGACACATCCCAAGCAAAAGATTTCTCTCATAGCTCCCGCTTGGAATTTGGCATCCGACATCCCACAATAAGATTCTCTGTGAATGTTCTATGCCTCCAGGGTAGCCTCCTTAAAGACTGTATCAATCGCCTAATTTCTTTCGAGAACTACCCAACACAACATCTTGTTGCTTTTGTCCAACAAAAATGCTCCTTCTCTTGGACCTACCCATGCTCCTTTCAAGCCAAACAAATGTATTACTAGCTTGGCGGATCTCTATCCCAGTTTTAAAAACTGAAATGTAATATATTGCTGCTAATGGGTCCTGTGGTGGCTGCATTAGGGTGTGTTTTTTTTTCCCACTTGGTGATCCAGACATTGACACACTTCTGGTCTAGGGTGTTTGCATTCTAAATGAAGTTGTAAAGCAGACCCCGTTTGGACAGCGCCAATAATCCATTGTTATTCAAGGACCTCTGGCTTTGCACTCCCTTGTAAAGAAAAAATAATAATTTAAGGTGTATCTCGCATCAAGCCACCCTTGCAGAACTGTGTGCTTCCTTGGAATCCTAATCTGGGTTCGAAAGAGCGATTTTTTTTTTTTTTTTTTTTTTTTTTTTTTTTTTTACAGACAGAGAACCATCAAGGATCTTCCCTTGGGTGATCTGTCTTACATGGCCTTTTTGGTTGTTGTTCCATTTGTCAGACGTGTCCGAGTTGGCGGCTCACTTTTAAGGACCTGTTCCTCATTCTTTACAATGTCAAGGTAGTGTTATGCCCAACCTTTCTTAAAGTAGTAAGTCTTCTACCTCAATGAGAACAGTCCTACCATCCTTATACCGTGTTTCATTGCTTGGCTGTAGTCGGCGCTATTTACTTCAAATCAACAGCTTTGTCCAGTAGTACTGACTCCCTGTTTGTTCTGTCCTCGGGGCACCCCACTTCCAAGTCCATTGTTGCTCAATGTCTAAAATATGATTTCTAGAGGACCTCCTTCAGGGAAGAAACTCCTTCACTTTTACCCGCTCATTCCACCAGGTCTGTGGTAGTTTCCTGTAGGCCCACGCCCTTGTCCTCCCTTTTTGTATACTTTTTTTTTGCAAAGGTCTACCTGGTGGAACGTGCAATCTTTTGGGGATGAGGCTTGAAAGTTCTTGCAGCTGCACTGTGTAGTTGGGGTGTGTTGACCCAGTTTTCTTTTGTTGTTGCCCCACCCTTCTCATACTTTGCTTGGGGCCATCCAGGAGCTGTGACTATTTTTGCTTAAGTCTTGTACGGTACGATTTAAGATGAAAGGAATTTAGACGTGCCCGTAAGTGCCATATTTTGGAGTACAGGTGCAGGACACGGGTCAATCTCTCCCTTTCATTCCTTGGATACTTTACATTGCCTACTACAAAACTGAGGACTTGCGGAGTGAACTAGGGTTATAGTGAAGACATTCAGGGGGGCGTGTCTGTGAAAGCTTTGTCGGTGTTCAATCACCTGAATGTATGAGCCTGTAACCAAGGGTCTATGAATATGTTGCCTGTGTCCTATGCTGCACTCCCAATATATGGCTTTACAGTCAAGTTAAATGTATTAGTTTCCTTTTCTAGATCAGATGTAGAACTTATTTGTTATTTTATTTAAAAAAAAAATTTTTGGCATATTGTGTTAAAACCTCACTTCTTCTTTTTTTTTTTTTTTTACCTCTTACAGGATGTGTCCGATCTTTCAAATCTCTAATGTAACAGGGGAAAACATGGATCTGCTCAAAATGTTCCTCAATTTGCTGTCTCCCCGATGCAGCTCAAGGGAAGAAGAACCTGCAGAGTTCCAGATTGATGATACCTACTCTGTACCAGTAAGTGTGTGTGTGTATATGTGTATGTATGTATGTATGTATATATATATATATATGTATATATATATATATATATATATATATATATATATATATATATATATATCTCTATCTATCCACAGAAGCTATCGTTATGATTTATGTACTGGAAAATTTGATTTTTTTTTTTTTTTTCCCCTCCACAGGGTGTGGGCACAGTGGTTTCAGGACAACATTAAGAGGACTGATTAGGCTAAATGATCTAAGCTCCTAGGACTGACCCTCTTGGCACTTTACTTCTATAGCAGTGAAGTCTATACATCGCAACGCATGCCTGTCAAAGAAGTACGAGGTGGTCAGACGGCATCTTTTGCTCTTAAGAAGGTACAACAATGTTGTGATGCCACCATAGTAGTGTAGTATTTTATCATTGTGATCTCTTTTCTATTATCTCTGCATGTCTCTAATAACATACATGAGTTCTAGTTTTACTATTGTTTAATCAAAGGCATGATTTACTTGTAGCCCAATTGTTTAGTATGATCTTTAAATGCAACTGCAGCTAAAACTTTTATTTTTGTTTTGGTTAGAGGCCCCCTGTCCAGTTTAAGAAAACTTTGAGGACAGCTCTGCTTCATTAAAAATTGTCGTTCTTCTGAAAAAATAAACATGAATTCCTCTCACATACCCTTGACTACCCCTGAGACTCGTACAAAGGCTGTGATTCCATGTGTTCCTTGTCAGATGTAGGCAGTCATAAACCATTTAGTCAGGTTGTTCTCACCTCTTGCTCAACATACATAGGGATATGATTTGCTTTTTTTGTTCAGGGCATCTTGTTCTTTCCTGATCAGTGACCTGGAGAAGAGAAGCAGCTGCACTCAAGTAAATTGTCACTAGGACATGGACCACAAATCTATATGAAGGGTCCTGTTTAGAATGCAGTGGTGTGGCCTAACCGCAGAAACAGTGCTGCCTTGAAATGATTAACAAAGCAACCACATTTTTTTTTTTTTTTAAGCCGAGCCACATGTTTTATAAACGTATTTACTGCTTTTCTTGCTTTGGACTATAAAGCAAGTAATGCTCTACTCTTTCAATGAATAGGGGAGAGCATTTGAACTCAGGAGTCCTATATGGACCAGTTTAGTATGTTCTCTGCAGAGAACATCCCCATTGGAGACTGCAGGCTACATTGCATACCTGCATCTGTACATCTTGGTGCAGTTCTGTACACACTAAGACACAATTGTTTCCATTATCTCTACTACATTTAAGGCCTTATGCACATTGGATGTTTTTAGCTGCTGTTTTTGGCTTCAGGAATTTTTTTTATCTGCAGCAGTAAACTTCCCAGCAGATCCTATTTGACCATGTGCACACAGGCTTTTATCACTTTTTTGGCAAGGGGTTTTCTGGCTGGAAAAAGAGCTAGTGGGTTTGAAGAGGTAATTTTCAGCTGTAAAAAAGCTTTAACGCTGAAAAATGCAGAAAAGGGGCTAATTTGGATTTGAGCGTTTTTGAGCCGTAAGCTTTTGTGTGAGAATAAGTTTTGCTATACAACACAAATGGTTAAAAAAACGCCACCTGCAAAAAATTATTTCTATAGCTAGCACTACTGGTGTTTTTATAACGTCAGTGTGCAGGACGCCTAACTGCTAGTATGTTTTACATGAATACATCATGCAACCTAGAACATGGCAAGAATGTAACTATCTCTCTGCTTTTGTATTTTCTTATTGTGCCCACCCATACTTTTTTTTTTTATATGTTGGTTTTATAAATCCTCTGTAGAACATTGTGCTGTTATGGTCCTAGTAAAAAAACTGCATTTCTCTGTTGTTCTGCAGATAAGCGATCCTCTATCAGAAAGGGCATGGTAATGGTTTCGCCCCCGCCTTAACCCTCAAGCATCTTGGGAGTTTGAAGCTGAGATCCTTGGTGCTGCATCACCCTACAAACAATCAGTCCACGATACCAGGCGATGGGTAGTTTTAAATATTCACTTATTTCAGGGGTTGTGACTTAAAGTGGAGGTTCACCCAAAAACCTTTTTTTTTAACATTAGATTTAGGCTCGTTTTGTCAAGGGGAATCGGGTGTTTTTTTTACAATCGAAGCAGTACTTACTTAGAGATGCATCTTCTTCGCCGCTTCCCGGGTATGGGCTGCGGGACTGGGCGTTCCTACTTGATTGACAGGCTTCCGACAATCGCATACATTCGCATGACGATTTTCCGAAAGTAGCCGAACGTTGGTGCGCAGGCGCCGTATAGAGCCGCACCAACGTTCGGGCTTCTTTCGGCTACTCGTGACGCGGATGTTTGCGACCGTCGGAAGCCTGTCAATCAAATAGGAACGCCGAAGACCATACCGGAAGCGGCGGAGAGATCGCTCTCTAAAACAGGTAAGTACTGCTCGGATTTAAAAAAAACTACCGATTCCCTTGACAAAATGAGATCAATCTAATTTAACTTTTTTTCTTCGGAATGAACTCCCGCTTTATGGTTTGAACACTCAATATTTTATGGACAGTGCTTTGACATATATTTAAAGTATATTTCAACATTTGCTCTTAAATTTGAGAAACTTGCACTATAGGTTTGTTTTCTAGTGACACGCATAACTAGAAATAATCAAATGTTTTTTTGTTTTATTAAAATTTTTCATTCTTTTCTTTGGCGCAGGTTTATATATAGGACATTTTATAAGCTGCTTCTATTCAGAATAGCTTGCAATCTGGAGGAAAGACTGAGGGCCATTTTTTTTTTTTGTTTAAGTGCATTACGAAATAAGCATACTCAACGCTTCTACAGATTTTGCACCCTGATCTACTCAAGGCATCTGAGCAGTTATCCGTTAAATTGAGTCTCCAGTGAGACTTATTCTTGAATTGATGGTCATTGCCTGACAAGCTTGCCTCCAAAGAGTGGCAGTCATCTGCCATACTCACAAAACTAGAGTAAGTTTGGCCATTTTTGATTTGGTGAGCACCACTTGAAAATAGACAATCAGCAAGTTGCTTTTACCAGTGCTATTCCCAACTTTGAATCCATAAAGAATAGATTAACATACCCTACGATCAATGATTAAATGTCTCCTTAGAGTGCTTTTCTCATAGCATGCCTTGCTTTTCACCCCATTTGGCTGTTGCAACTGGTCAATGCCCCTTATTAGAAGAGATATTGCCCTTGTGG
Source organism: Rana temporaria (assembly GCF_905171775.1). NCBI lineage: Eukaryota > Metazoa > Chordata > Amphibia > Anura > Ranidae > Rana > Rana temporaria. Next base: position 61,029,151 of record NC_053495.1, on the reverse strand, counting down.
TTCATCCTTCAGTATAGAATTTGGAGCAAATGCTTGTAGCATTAAGTCCAGTTGTGACAGGCTACTGGAGGTTTTCTGGTGTCATCTCTTATTTTCTGTCTGTACACAGACGGAGGCCACTTTGGTTAAGTGCTTAACTGCAGAACCTGTGTCTAATAGGGATGAGCTCTGGTGTGTTCGCACAGCCCACGTGCAGAGCCCACCAGGAAGTCGGCACTTAGCGCAGCGCCATGCCGACTTCCTGGCGGGCTCTGCATGTGGATTGTGCGAATATGCCAGAGCTCATCCCTAGTGTCTAACAAGCATCTGCATGGCATTTTAAGGAACATGCATCTTCATATTTTTAACTCGGTACCATTATCAAGAAGGCAACTGGTGATGGGAGTAAATGTTAGATGTGTGCCAATAGTTATTTAACCGCTTAAAAGTAGCTTTGTTCTAGAATCTTTGTATAAAGAAATTGATATGGAGGCTATGTGGACTTAATGGTACCCAAACGGATACCAAGAACACTAATGATCTAAAAACATTATTTTATTACATAATTTCCATAAAACATTATTGTGCCTTGACATGAGCATGAAAACTGCTCTTGAGTGGATAATTACATAGAGATGCCAATATCTGGATCTTATGGTCTACACTCTATCACATGGTTTATCCATATCTTCTCAACATGTTTTGCGGTCATATCCGCTTCTTCAGGAGTATTTTTAGAGGGCATAATTATCTGTAAAATGACATGATCAAAACAAAACTTACAGCATGGAAAGACTGGAAAAAAGTTCTACATAATTTTTTGGGACATTTTTGGATGCCTTTTTGCTGTGTATCCTGTGCTCCTGTATGGATTTTGGCGTAGGTGCAGCTATGCAGCAGCCTCCTCGTGCAGATTCACTGCACATGGCACACATATGGCGGGCTGGTTCCTCTGCTTCCTGGGTCCCTGCTTCTTACAGTGACTGGTAACAGAAAGCCTAACCCTACCTACAGATTGTGAGTACTTCTAATTCAATAACTCTCAATTTGCATGGCAGATCAAACACAATAGGAATGAATGGAGTCAGAGGCCGTGCCAGCTCATGCTCGGCTGTCTTGCGAATGAGAGTAATGTCTACTCCAACAAAAGCAAGCTAAAGGTCTGCATATAATCCTTTTGGCTCTTAAGAGGAGGAGTTCCCTTTGATCTCTCGGTGTGCTCTCTTGAGGAGTAACGCCTCTTCAGTGACTACTTGGACAACACCTAGTTTAAGAGAGTCTTGCGGGTACAAGGTACCCTTTTACCCAAGAAAAGGCCTGAAGCTCTTTTGGTAAACCTTCAGCTCCTGAAATGAAGTCCTTTCCCTTTTTACTCAGGCTTCCAGGCTCCAATTTTAGCAAACTGCCAAGTCCAGAAAGCAAGCCCTCCTCACAATGAGGGGGTTGCCCTAAACTTGTCGATAGGAGGGTATTCCCTTCGTGGAATACCAGGACAACCACCTACTGAAGGATCGGTCACCCCAGACTGCCAGTGTCCATCAAACAGTGTAGACCTCTAAAGGCCTTAGATTGGTCATATCTCCAGAAGTCAGTATTGGAACCAAGTATTGTAAAAGGAAAGGGAGGCTGGCGGCAGAAATAAAAGCACTTTTTTTGTTTCCAATCCATAAGAACGATATGACACACACACACACAACATACTAGGGGTGTTGAAAATTGATGCAGAGAATGGCTGAATTGTAATTCAACCAATTACATCACCGCCTTTACTGGGACAGCCCTGCCAGCATACTCCTAAAGTTAAAAATATAATCACTGCAGCCCCCTTTATTGTAGATCCTTTCTACACCTGTGTCAGTGTCCTTGTAAACCGATGCCTGTAAATGCCTTATTAGCTCGTTCTTCCTGGCTGCTCGCCGCCTCCTCGGAGTGCAGCTTTAGATTTGAAGGGGGAGAAAGCGGTCACGTGACCGGCTATGAAAGATCAGAGGAGAGCAGTCACTTGACTGGCCATGAATGTATTCTGCTCTGTTGCATACAGTCCATGTCTACAAGGCCTGTTACCTGGTCATCTCTGCAAATTCAACAATATGGTATTCAAGCGTTTCCTTTTTATCAGATGCAGCTATTGGTTCAGTAGTGCTCCCATGGTGTTTTCCTACCTATAGTTTTTTGTTGACATCCACTGAGTGTTGGAGAAACAGATTGTGTACCCGCTATTAAAATTATGTCTTTTTTTTTTTGTGAAGATATATGTGGACACAGCTGCCTCTCTCAAATTCCCAGTAAGATCATTCATTGTTTTTAATGCTCCTCCACCCCGGTGTAATCTGTTACCTTGTGTGTTTAATGAAAAATTGGTTGCAATTTGTATTTTAAATCCGCATCGTACACACAATGCTGACCACACTTGAAGCTCACTACATGGTAGCAGTGAAACTAAAGTTTTTTATAGAGAATTAGTTTTTTATTCTGTTTACCTAAGTAACTGATGGAATAATGTCTGTTTCAGTGCATTGTGGCAGTATCCGTCAAACAGCCACCATTCCTCAGTATGAGCCGTGACTGCTTGGCACTGGAGACAAGGCTACAGTCCACTTCAGATTCATAAAAACACCAGAGTACTTGCACCATAGACCAGCGACTGTATTCAGAGAGGGTCGAACGAAAGCGTGGGCACAATAACTAAGGTATTTTGATGAGATGTATGCAGAACAAGGTCTAGCTAAAGAAAACATTATTATATCTTTAAATACTCCAAATTATTCTTGTGCCTTTTTAGAATATATATTTAAAGTAGAACCTCAGTCATTTTCTTTAATCTTTCCCTCTTTTAAATCCTCTGCCCTTGTTTTAAACTTTCGGATAGTAAAACCATTTTTTCGGCTAGTAAACTTGCTTTATACAGCCCACTTCCTTTTTCTTGTCTGGTAAAAAGGCCTAGGCTTATGACGACATGCATCTCTCTCTCTCTCTCCTCTCTCTCTCTCTTCTCTCTCTCTCTCTCTCTCTCTCTCTCTCTCTCTCTCTCTCTCTCTCGGGGGGGGTGATACATAAGAGGGCTAATGAGAGCTGCCAAAGTGGAGGTGTGCTTCTGTGTAAATCCAGGAAGTGAATCAAGCAGCAGCTTAAGCTGCTCGCAGTTAAAATTGGTTGCAGCCAGGACTTGGTGGAGGGAGATTTCTGCAGCATATTTGGCGAGGTACAGAATTACAATACATATAAAATATGCAAAGTAATTGGAGGGAAGCTTACGAATGGCAAAGATGTTTTCTTTATCGTACATCACGGGACACAGAGCGGCATATTCATTACTATGTGGGTTATATGGAGTACCTTCAGGTGATGGACACTGGCAATCTCAAACAGGAAGTGCCCCTCCCTATATAACCCCTCCCATAGGAGGAGTACCTCAGTTTTTTCGCAGTGTCTTAGGTGTTGGTCATGGTTTAGCTTACCTCCAACATCCCCCTCGGGATTAAGGTGGGCTAACCGGTTCTGTCCAAAAGGCCTCAGCTGCTAAAGTGGTCAGCCAACCCCCCGGACCCCAAACCATTGGGGTGTAGCCCATAATGCTTTCTGTTCAGAGAGCTGGACCCTGGGCCCAGAACCTTGGAAACCTCTAGGGGGCCTAATGTTTCTGTTGCAGGGGTGCTATATGGGCCCAGGACAGTGGCTCCTTCATAGGAAACCAGGGCCTGAAGGTTAGACGCCCACCCACGGAGATGGGGGAAGATTTGGACCTCTTGCTGTGCAAAAGTCCTGCGGATGGAGCAGGTAAGTATTGGGGGAGCTTGCGGAACTTGGTTCTTAGCAGGTTCCCTAAGGGGGTGTACAGGGGGACAGGCCTGGGTATGCTCTGCATTGGCAAGGAATCACTATGTCTATGACAGAGACAGGATGATTCAATCTTTTTTTCCCCAGTAATATGTGACCTCCCTGGTAAGTGTTGCTTAGCTGGGCTGCTGGCGCTAGGTGTGGGATCTCTGTAAGAGGGGAGTCTTTTTCCCATGCTAAAAGAAGGTGTGTGACCTACCTAAAGGGCTTACCTGCCTGGGTGCCTGCGCTGCTCCGTCCTCCTCCATGTGTGATGGTCCCCGCCGACGGGCGCGCGCGTGCCCGAGATATAAACGATTTTCGCGCCGTTTTCGTGGTGGGGGCGCGTCCCTGTGGGCGGCGAATCACAAATAAAGGAAGGGGAGGTCCTTCCATTAGCTGCCAAGAGCTCAGTGTCATCCTGAGCTAGAGGAGAGGAGGACACAGAGCGGAGCACGCCGAGGACACCCGGTGGCGAAAGGAAGAATTGCAGTTTTTTCTAAGGACTGTCAAACCTACAGATAGGTTTTCTTTTCCTTTTTTCAGCAGATGGCTATTGGCAATACTTAGTGGGAGACAGAGTGGTTTCTTTTCCTCTTCGAAAAAAAAAAAAAAAAAAGAAGGGAAAGAACTGCTGATCTCCCTTCTCAGTTTGGGCGTTAGTCTCTATCGCTCCCAAACCGACAGATCCCCTTAGCTACGTCTGTGGCTGGGTGATAGCAGGTGTACCTCGGTATTGTACCATGCCTTCTGGGTCAGAGGGTACAAAGGGTGGGGATTCCCCCGCAAAATCCGAGGGCTCAGACACGGCTATGCCGCTGCTCTCCCCACAGGACATATCAGGGCACGCCTTGATGGGACCTGGGGGATCTGGTGCTGGGGCTGATCCAGGTCAGTCCAACCCCGGCTTTGTCACTGAGAGAGTTCTTGCTGTTTCTTTAGGTGAACTAGAGAAAAGAATGGCAAAAAGGATAGCTAAGGCTATATCGGGTAGAAAGCGGACTAGGTCTCCGTCACCCGAGCAAGAACCCTCAGACACAAAAATCCTTTCCCTAGGGGAATTGGATAGACTTGACGCTTTGGACCAGGGTGGTTCAGAGATCGAGGATCTGGATACTGAGGGGTCTGGTTCAGCCTCCCAAGGGGAAAGTTTGTGGGTTCAGGCCTTAACGGACATGGTCCATGAGGCATTTAAGTTACCCATACCAGAACCTCAAGTATCGGCGGTTTCAGCTTTAGGCTCTTTAAGAACGCCTCAAAGCAACGCAGTTTTCCCGATCCATCCTCTACTCGAGGAGGTCATGTTTCAGGATTGGATTAAGCCAGATAGTCTTTTTACCACCTAAAAAATTCTCTGTTTTATATCCTATGGAAGAGAAATTCTCCAAAAGATGGGCGCCCCCGGCAGTGGACGCAGCCATCTCCTATGTGAACAAATCTTTAACTTGTCCGGTGGAAAACGTACAGGTGTTTAAGGATCCGGTTGATAAACGCTTGGAAACATTACTGAAAGCCTCCTTTACTTCAGCAGGGGCGATAGTTCAGCCCGCTGTGGCTGCTATTGGAATTACCCAAGCATTATCAGATAAGACTAAGCAAATGCTTAAACTTATCCCTGCCCAGCAGGCAGAGGAATTTTCGGATATACCGAGGGCTATACGCTTTACGGTGGATGCTATCAAGGACTCCATCCAGCAGGCATCACGTTTATCCTTATTTCTAATCCATATGAGAAGGCTCTTATGGTTGAAGAGTTGGGAGGCTGAGCCCCCATGCAAAAAGCTCCTGGTAGGGTTTCCCTTCCATGGAGGACGACTCTTCGGAGAAGATCTGGATAGATATATTCAGACTATATCAAGCGGCAAAAGCACTCTCTTGCCAGTCAAGAAGAAAGCCCGAGGGCCCGCGTTTAAGCGCCAGCCCTCCCCGGGACAGGGGCCCTCTAATACCAGACAGTATCGACGGCCTCCTGCAAGATCAGGCTTTAACAATAAGCCACAAGGCCAAGCCACTGGGGGCAAGAAGCAGTGGTACCGCAAGCCTGCGAAGCCAGCCCCCAAGTCGGCCTTATGAAGGGGCGCCCCCACCCACGATGGTGGGGGGAAGGCTACGTCTCTTTGCAGAAGTTTGGGAGGCCAGCATTCCCGACTGCTGGGTACGGTCTTCCGTGGCCACGGGCTACAAACTAGAATTTTCAGAATTCCCTCCTCCTCATTACCAGGAGTCAAGAGTACCAGGCGACCCGGTGAAGGGAGCAGCGTTGATGGCGGCATTGAATCATCTGCTGTGCCAGAAGGTGATAGTAGAAGTACCAGTCCAGGAACAGGGCTTGGGGTTCTACTCCAACCTGTTTATCATCCCAAAGCCCAACGGCGAGGTCAGGCCAATTTTGGACTTAAAGGGAGTAAATGCGTACCTAAAGGTCCGCTCATTCCGGATGGAAACTATTCGGTCAGCTGTCGCCGTGCTCCAGAAGGACGACTTCATGGCGTCCATAGACATAAAGGATGCTTACCTTCATGTGCCAATTTTTCAGCCACATCAGGTATTTCTACGCTTCTCGGTGGCTCAGCGTCATTTCCAATTTGTGGCGCTCCCCTTCGGGTTGGCTACGGCCCCCCGGGTATTCACGAAGGTCCTAGCCCCAATCCTAGCCAATCTAAGGACCCAAGGGGTCACGGTCCTGGCTTACCTGGACGACCTCTTGGTCGTAGACCACTCGTTTCCTGGCCTGGAACGAGCAGTCGCCCTCACGGTTCAGTACCTCGAGAGGTTCGGCTAGGTCCTAAATCGAGACAAATCAGCATTTCGGCCCACAAGGCAGCTGGAATATCTCGGCATGAGATTGGATGCAGAACAGAAGGTGTTCCTACCTCTATTAAAGGTCAAGGCCATCAAAGAGCTAATACAAATAGTTCTGAGCAAGAGAAAGCCAACTGTTCGCCTATGTATGCGGCTACTAGGCAAGATGGTGGCCACCTTCGAGGCGGTACCGTACGCTCAGAGCCACACTCGCATCCTGCAGGCAGCCATCCTGTCAGCATGGAGCTAGAGGCCTCAGGCCTTGGAGATTCCTTTGCCACTCTCACCAAGAGTCCGGCAAAGTCTATCTTGGTGGTTAAACCCTCAGAATCTCCTGAAGGGAAAGACGTTCAGTCCTGTGACCTGGAAGATAGTAACCACAGACGCCAGCCTGATCGGCTGGGGAGCAATTTTGGATGGTTGCACTCGCCAGGGCACTTGGGCAGCGGCAGAGAAGCAGTTGCCCATCAATATCTTGGAGCTCAGAGCTGCCCGACTAGCCCTCAGGGCTTGGACGTCCAAACTGCAGGGGTTCCCGGTGAGAATACAATCGGACAATGCCACGGCGGTGGCATACATAAATCACCAAGGGGGAACCAAGAGTCAAGCCGCTCAGAGAGAAGTGAGCTTGATTTTCTTGTGGGCAGAAGCCCATGTGCCCTGCATATCGGCTATATTCATTCCCGGAGTGGACAACCTACAGGCGGACTTCTTAAGTCGCCAGACTCTATTGCCGGGGGAGTGGTCTCTGCATCCACAGGTCTTTCAGACACTCTGCCAGAAGTGGGGAGTGCCGGACGTGGATATCATGGCATCGAGACTAAACAAGAAGCTAGACAGGTTCATGTCCCGCACAAGGGATCCCAGAGCCTGCGGAACCGATGCGTTAGTTTGCCCTTTGCATCAGTTCAAACTTCTTTATGCATTTCCCCTGCTCCAGTTACTACCCCGCCTGCTGCGCAGGATCAGGATGGAGCACATACCAGTCATCCTGGTAGCTCCAGCATGGCCCAGAAGGGCATGGTATTCACTAATCCTGAAGATGGTAGTGGGAGACCCTTGGACTCTTCCTCTATGGCCAGACCTGCTATCGCAAGGTCCGATCCTCCACCCTGCCTTACGGCATCTAAATTTGACGGCCTGGAAGCTGAATCCCTGATTCTCAGGGGTAGAGGTCTGTCTCAGAAAGTAATCTCTACCCTAATCAGAGCCAGGAAACCGGTCTCTAGGGTGATTTATTACAGGGTCTGGAAGGCCTATGTAGGCTGGTGTGAGTCCAAGCGATGGCTTTCTCGCAAGTTTACCATCGATGGAGTATTACGTTTTCTCCAGCTAGGAGTGGATAAAGGACTGGCATTAAGCACAATCAAAGGACAGATTTCAGCTTTGTCAGTGTGGTTTCAGCGGCCGCTGGCCACCCACTCGCTAGTTAAGACCTTCCTTCAAGGGGTCTTGCGTATTAATCCTCCAGTTAAATCCCCGCTTTGTCCGTGGGATTTAAATCTTGTTTTGTCAAGTTTACAGAAACAACCTTTTGAGCCGTTGGCTGAAATTCCTTTGGTTTTACTGACAAGGAAGTTAGTATTTTTGGTCGCCATAGTTTCCGCCAGAAGAGTATCGGAACTGACAGCCTTATCCTGTAAGGAACCATATCTTATTTTACATAAGGACAAGGTCGTTCTCCGCCCTCATCCTTCCTTCCTACCGAAGGTTATATCCAGTTTTCATCTAAACTAGGATTTGGTATTACCATCCTTCTTCCCTAAACCTACTTCCAGAAAGGAAGGGTTGCTGCATACCTTGGATATTGTCAGGGCCATGAAGGCCTATCTTAAAGCTACAGAGAAGATCCGGAAAACAGATGTGGTGTTCATTTTACCGGATGGGCCCAAGAAGGGGCAGGCAGCTGCAAAATCCACCATCTCGAGATGGATTAAACAGTTAATCACTCAGGCCTACGGCTTGAAAGGGTTGCCTCCTCCGTTATCATTAAAGGCTCATTCTACTAGGGCCATGGGCGCCTCCTGGGCAGCACACCACCAGATCTCTATGGCTCAAGTTTGCAAGGCGGCAACCTGGTCTTCTGTCCACACGTTTACAAAATTCTACCAGTTGGACGTAAGAAGGAATACTGATACAGCCTTTGGGCAGGCAGTGCTGCAGGCTGCAGTTTGAGACCCTCGGATTCCGGAGGCTCCTTTTTTGAGTTAAATTTAAAAATTATTTTTCTCAACTAAGTTGGATTTATTATGATTTGAGTATATCTCTAAATTAAATCCTTTTGTCTTGGGAAGATGTTCTCCCTCCCCTCATTGTAAGCATTGCTTTGGGACATCCCACATAGTAATGAATATGCCGCTCTGTGTCCCGTGATGTACGATAAAGAAAAAGAGATTTTTAATACAGCTTACCTGTAAAATCTTTTTCTTGGAGTACATCACGGGACACAGAGCTCCCACCCCTCTTATGGGGACCATTTTGGGAGGCATACTGCTTGCTACAAAACTGAGGTACTCCTCCTATGGGAGGGGGTTATATAGGGAGGGGCACTTCCTGTTTGAGATTGCCAGTGTCCATCACCTGAAGGTACTCCATATAACCCACATAGTAATGAATATGCCGCTCTGTGTCCCGTGATGTACTCCAAGAAAAAGATTTTACAGGTAAGCTGTATTAAAAATCTCTTTTTTATTACAAATTATGTGAGCAGACTGCAGTTCCTCTAATTTTAATTAGCGGTGGAAAGACTTTTATTTTTTGCCATCCCTGCTACTTGTGATTCCACTAACAATCAATATCTGTACCCACAATCAATACCCTCAGTGTCCTTACACGTCTAATTCTAGTCGCCATGTATTACAACGTTCTCTACTCTAACAAAATCTTTCTTAACTTTTATAGTTTTAAGACCTCTACTGTACGCCTTTTCCTTTAAACTGTTTTGAGCGTAAAGTCTTGCAAAGTTTTTAAACTACTTCCATCATGTAGCCCTTGGTCCTGTTGAAATCTGTCCTGCTTGTTGCTAAGCAACATGGTTTGACCCTGCTGTGTGTGCTGCTAGCAAGGGTATGGAGTGACTGGTCTTCGGAAACTGGGGGCACTCTGTAGATCAGCGCTGCTGTTCTCTCCAGATCACGGAGCCTGTGTTTTTTTGTCTTTGGCTACTGGTAAATACACAGCCCCAACAGATAGCCCACATGAACCCCACAGCTCTGAGTAATCATTTACTGTTCTGAATTGCCAGGCAGCGCTGCGGGGCTGGGTCATACACCGCACTGGCCCCAACAGCTCTGATCATTTGTTCATAACTGTAAAACATCAGTGCTGTGTTGCTGTTTATTCGATTTACTGGGGTTGTCTGTGTTTACAAGCAGCCACAGATGGATGCACAGCCTTGCAGAACCTAATGATTTTTTACTATCCTGAATATACAATCAGCGCTGTTGGGGTTGTGTGATCTGTGAAGTTGTGTTTTCTAGCAGCCGGCAGCACTGTTACTGTCCTGCAGTGCTGATTGTTCAAGAACAGTCAGCTTAGAGAGGGGACAGAACCTCCGTGTTGGCTGTACCTCTCCTCACAGGAACGTGCTTAAGTTGGGCTCCAGTCCAACTTGGAGCTTACATGCATCATTAACATATAATGTATAATGAGGTGCGTTTTTAATCTGCAATGGGATCACTGATCAGATTAAACCAAGCGCTATATGCACATTTTCGTGAAAGTGCTTCTTTAAATCAGAATTGTGTCTTGACCATTTATATACCACTTGTACAGAGGTGAGCATTTACAGTACATTGGGTCAAAAACAATGTTTGTGATGAACAATATGCATTTGGCACATAATCAGTCCAAACATTGAAAGTCTCGCACATGTAGTATCCCTATACTTGGGAACAATAACCAAATGTGTTTTGGGCTGTAGACTTTTAAGGGACATATGTTTTTGCATCTAATTTCCTGACAGCCTACCACATTTTTTGAGGCCCTGAGATGCCAGGACAGGCGAAACGTCCAAAAAATTACCACATTTTGTAAAGCAAACATGTACAAGTACTAAAAGGAGAAGTCCAGCCAAAGCTCACTTGGCTGCACTTCTATGGATCATAGGAGTGCAGTTCGTTTTGCACTCGTCACGGATATCAGTCTAGGCACCGTGTCATTGCGACAGGCGTCTGGATCCGCCAGGTGCCTGGACTGACAGCCGGCTCAGCCTCTCAGCCAGCCACTGAGAGCCTGAGCTGGCACCCTCTCCACAGCCCAGCACTCCAATGAGCGAGGAGGGAACAGAGTTGTGACAGTCTACAGCTCTCTACTCACGGACCTCTGAAAACTGAGCGATTGGCGGTGTTCGATCACTCAGTTTTCAGTGCAGAAGCGCCGAGGGACAGATGCAGCATCGGACCGATGCTGCATCCACCTAGGTATGGTGAGTCTTAAATATTTGTGTATTTTTATAAAAAAAAAAAAAATTGCCACAAGTTTTGAGAAATGCAAAAAAAATATGAAAATGGTGTGTGTGTGTGTGTGTGTGTGTGTGTGTGTGTGTGTGTATTTACATGAAATGTGCATGTATTTTTTTTTTTAAAGTGAACTTATTCCTTGTAACATGCCAGTCTTTAAGTCTTGTTTCAGTCTGTGTTGTGCATAGCAGTAAATCGCAATAATTGATTTTATCATTTTGCATTGGATAAAGTGTTTTTAGTTGAATTCGCTATATTTCAGGAAATACATTTCTGTAATCCTATTTAGTTGCTACAAAGCACAAACAACTTGCCAATGAACTCGAAGCCACAGCAAGTTAAGATGCAGTCTACCAAAAAGAGTCCGCTTGGAAAGAAGGATGAAGCAAACCCAGGGACCGCAGCAGTGGAGGAGGTCCCTCTGGCAGCCACTGTTGGAGCAGCATCTGGAGCAACAGGGTTGCAAGCACAGGTATGACAATTTGGGTTTAGGATATCCAAACCATGCCCCAACCCCCCCCGCATCATTGGACTACAGCAATGGTCTCCAAACTATTGCCCTTTTTCCACATTTGGCTTGCTACAAAATTTTATAAAAAATATACACGCACCAGAAGTTTTCTCCTGTCGGAAATACAGGTTGGATCTTGGTGATTGTTCTACTAGTGCGACCTGATTTTCAAAACAAAATTGCTGGTGTCAGGGAGCAGCACAAGGGTTTCTGCCTAGCACCCTCCCAGAATGCTGTGAAGCCCTGCAATAATTTTAGCCATTTTTAAATCTCTTGTATGAAAAAATCAGGACTGGATGCCTGATAGAATTATTTTTTTGTTTGTTAATTTGTTTTCTCTGCTGTCCATTTGAGGGGAATCGGCTTGATGATTAAACAACCTAGAGTTATACTGCCACCTACAGGGGGAAATGGGCACTAGGGCTGATGACGCCACAATCTTGGACTAGGTCAATCAGAAGAAGCTTTGCATTGAGTGAGTGAGTGAGTGACTTATATAGCGCAGCAAATGCGAACTTAATCGCCTCAAGGCGCTTGACATCCAGAGTCGTACCGGTCCTTCAGAAGAGGTGGGTCTTTAGTTTTTTCCTAAAGGCCCGATGGTTTTCCTCCAAGCGGATGGTAGTGGGTAGAGCATTCCAGAGCCGAGGTCCTTGGACCGAAAATCTGCGTTCTCCCTTCGATTTGTAGCGGGATTTAGGAATTTGGAGAAGGTTTTGGTTGGTTGATCGGAGCACGCGCTTGGTGACGTAGGGTTTTATTTTCTCGCTTAAGTATTGGGGAGCGTTCCCCTGTATACATTTGTGGGTGAGGCATTCATTCAGTTTGCCTGGATTTATGCCTTTCCTCTGCTGGAAATTTTACCTGGTCAAAGGATCATAACCAAAGTTGTTCACATAGTTCTGTATTGGCATTGGATAATTTGGTACACTGCCCTTGTTCATCTGTTGATGCTCTGTGACCTCTCTGAGAACAGGCAGATTGGTTATCCCAATCCACAGGGTTACTGGCTTTACCATCCTAGCTGTTAAAACGTGGGTTCTTAGAGATAGGCATTTAGAATTTTATTATCCCAACCAGTCTTGAAGCTTCTAAATTTACCTTTCACAAGATTTAACATGTGAAAAACTTGCTTTCACTGGTGCGAGTCTGGAGGCTTTCCCATGCAGCCTTTTCATTGGACTATTTTCCCTTCAGTTGGTAGAATGACATTTGTCCCTTTGTTACCATCAAGGGGCAGGTGTCTGCCATGTCTTGCCAATCCTTCTTTTTTTTTTGCATCCTCTTGCTGCGAATGTGCCGCTTTGGACTTTGCTTTGTTCAAGGGGCTTCACATGTTGGGATGCCAATCCAGTTGGGGCCCCCACTCTAGTTCGTGTTACAGTCAATGTTAATTGTCTAGTCAGTGTTACTCCATTTCTAGTCAATGTTGCAAAAAAAAAAAAACATTTGAACTTATGTGGAACTTTGACTTGAATCCAGTATGTTATACTGTGCCATTCTTCTGGTCATCACTTCGGCCAGAAGGGTGTCTGATTTCATCAGCGTTTTGCTGTAAGGAACCTCCATTTTCTCTTTATATAAATGCTTTAAGACCAAGGACCTCCTTTTTACTTGGTGGTCTCTGCCTTTCACCTCAAGGATATTGTAGTTTACCCCCCAACGGTCTCTCCCCCTCCTGGATGTGGTAAGGGTTTACCACTCTATTCAGCTGATGCTTTTTTATTTGCCGTTTTTTGAAGATCTACAAAAGATCTCTGGCTTCTGTGTCCATTACTTCTGTGTGAATTTTACAGAGTATTGTGCAGGCCTATGAAATGCAAGATAAAGTGCCTACTTTTCTTGTTAAAGCCCACCCCATTGGGCATTACTTATCAGGCTTTGGTCTTGGATCTGTAAGGCTTCAACTTGGTTTCTGTATATTCAGTAAGTTTCATAAGGCTGACTTATCATATATCATTTTAGATGCTAGATTTGGTTCAATGGTTCTGCCAGTAGCCATTAATTTTATTTCTAGCTTTTTCCTCTTGTGCTGGTTTGCCTGTTTTGGTGTTTTGTGTTTTTTTTTTTTTTTGTACTCTGTAAATTCCCTTTCCCAGAGTCCATTGGGAGTTCCCCCCACTCATGTTGTTCTGTCTTTGGAATGCTTGGTACATTTGCGTAGGGGCTTGCTTTAAATTCCAGGTTTACTTTAAATGGTTACTTTAGGTGGTACAATTTCCAATCCTAACTGATATGGCTGTTGGATTCACCATAATATACATGAGCTACTTGCAGAATGCAGCTCTGTGTTCCACAGCAGTACAGGGGACTTCTGCCTGCTGCCAAAACCATATATTTGGACTGAATGCATTTACGCCTTGTATTTTATCAGTGAATAGAAGACTTCCTCTAAATGGCTGAAGTGGAGATTGTGACATCATCTGCCTGCCTCTCCACCTTAGACAATCAGAGGAAGTCCTGTATTCACTAATAAAAATACAATACTTCCCTGAATGGCTGAGAAGCATTAAGGCAGACGTAGCTAATGATGCTACAGTAGGTTACAGCACACTCAGTGGCTGCATCAATTAGTGATGGAAATGGTTTGTTTGCGTCAGCTTGGTTCAATTGAACTTTGTAAAGTCAAAGTCAACCAGGATTTATACTTTCATTTTCTATGTGCCTAGAGGTAGAGTTTTTGCATCCTCATGTTAGAGCCTCTAAGAACAAGCAGTGAGAAGGCCAGTAGTGGCATCAAATCTTACCTCAAATTATTAGGGGCTAGCAGTCAGATAATTGGAGCAAAGCCTTGCTCTGTGCCAGTAATGTGGTAGTAAAGTTTGGAAAGTAAAACAATAAATATTCCCCTGCAAGGTAATGTTATAATGTGCTATTATGCATCATATACTGGCACGTTATGAGAGTCTTACCTTTAAAATGAAGCCCTCCAGCAGTGTGCTGTCACCACTGACAGCTTCCATCTTCACCCGGTCTTCCTTCTGGATATGGTGGGTTCGGCTGTCTGTCTGTCTGACTGGCTGAGCTGCGATGACTTCACTCCTGCACAGGAGTCAGTTTAAGGCATGGGTATGCCATTTCTTCAGAGTGCATGCCCCAGTGGCATCAGTTGCTGCTCACTGGAATATCTTCTAAAACAGTACATGTTTAGGAGATATTCATTTTACCTGCAGGTAAGCCTTGTAACAATTATTTTGATTTTGTTTTCCTACAGGTAAGCTTATAATGAAGTTTTGCTACTGTTTTAAGAATAACCTAAGCTTAATATACAAACTTTACCACTTTTTTTTTCTCTCATCAACAGCCAAAGACGGGGGGAGGTGGAAGACGCCGCGGTGGGCAAAGGCATAAAGTAAAATCTCAAGGGGCGTGTGTGGCCCCAGCAGGAGGTTGTTGAACTTGACTGCTCAATTCATGTGTCCCTCCAACAAGTTGAACATGCCCTCACCACTATGTACTTGAGAGAAGCGGCACACTCCCAGCTGTCCTGCAGTTCTGTGTACATCAGCCTAATCCAAATGCACAGTTTTACTATTGAGCTATGACTATGGCGACCAATGATCAGTCATTGTGGCTTTGAATCCTGGCTCACTGTAAAGGCAAAGAATGAAGTACACCCACGGCAGGATTGTAACATTAATTCACAAGGTCTTACTTTGAAATGCCAAGTCAACAAGTGATTGTCCACCATGTAACGGCAAATTGGACATGGACTTTCATTATTATATCTTGTAAATTTAGGTAAAAATTTTAGTTCCCTAACATTTCCGAAAAGACCACCATGCTATTTAAGAAAAAAGTGTTTGACATTTTATTTTAAAGAATATTTTACTTTTACACAATGTGTAGTTTTGTACTGTTGGGTTTGTACATTACTTATTGTGTTCATTTCAGTTATTTTTTTCCACCTGGCAAAGGCTACATTTTAAGATCTTTTCTTTTAATGTATTGTAATGATAAATAGGGGCTTTCATTTATGTTCTTAAATTACCTTCCAGAATTTTTAATGACTCGTTGTATATTCTTATGTGGCAGCTTGGTTCTTTCTGTGGCATATTGCAGATATCACCTCTAAAGTGGCTATTGATTCTCATTGTTAAATGTGTGCCATTCTAACAAAAATAATTGCTTTTACAAAGACCTTTTGTGTGCCATGAAGAGCTGGAACTAACCCTGTGAAAAGTATCTCTGCAAATACCACTCATGTAAGGTCCCATTTGGGTTTTACCAATGAACAATAGCTTGTTTTCTGGGTTTAGGCATATCTGACATTTAGCTAAATGTGAGTTTATTGTGTTTGCAGGACTTGGCCTATAGTTAAGAGCGTTCCACCATTTAAGGTTGCTCTTTGGGCATGATATAACACATTTATACCCCCTCTAATTTACTGAGGTTTCGGGGGGGGCGGGGGATGCTAACTTGTGCTTCCAGCCTAAAAGGATTTTTGTCATTCCTAATGTGGTGTCGGCTTTGTCGGAGTTGTGCTGTTCATTTAAACTTAGGTATCCTTGATTACGACTTTGATAAAGAACTAAACCTATATGTCTTACATTATCTCCCAGCAAATTTTTTTATTTCTTTTGCTAGTCTAGTATGGGAACAGACATACACCTGTAAAACCTGTCCAGCAGCTAATTAGCCGCTAAGATGGCTTTTTACATTAAAGCTGATCACCTCCTGACAAAAAAATAACTGGAGGATGCCTGCAGCTTCAAGCATTGTCCTGGTATAATCACTTGCAGTCAGTCACGTACTGATATGTGATTTGATGGCAAGTGGTTAAATTAATGGTGAGCTGACAGCGGCTGCTCCGGTTAACAAGTGCTCATTCATCCAGAGTGGGAGAACAATAATTTGGGAGGAGTGTTACTGACCAGATCACCAGGTGATCGCAGAAGGGAAAAAGCCTAAAAATAGAAAAGGAATACAGCCACCACATCTAATGATCGGCAAGCTGCAATAATATATAAAAATAGGTTTGTGCTTTAAATATCAGTTCACCATTGTCTGAGTCTTTGTTTTTATTGACAAAAGCAATAGCTTAGAGTTTCAGAAAAGGCTGGACATTTTATTTTTTTGGAACACAGAAGTGCAATTTTCACAAGACAATATTTATTTGTTACCATTTCTCCTCTCTGGGTAATCATGCAAACACACTTCTTGGCCCTGAGTAGCTATACTCGTTATTCAACTGTTTCTATTGAGGGGAGCCGTGGTTGTCACTCAGGTTGGGGAATAATGGGATTAAAGAGGAATCTTCACCAGTGTTCCTAATTACCTTCCCCTCCTCCTTGCACACCATTGAATCCAGTGTTGTCTTACTGTGATCCATTTTCACATACCAGGTCCTGCACCAACATCCCTTTCATCGTTGAGCTGGATATCTCTTCAAATGAAGCACCATCAGGTCTGCTGTCCATCCACTGTGTGTCCCTAGGTGGAAATGGAGGAGAGGGGTGGCCAGAGTTAAAAAATAAAATAAAAATTACACTTTTTAAATCGGAGGCAAGAGTTTTGGTGTTACGGAGTTAAGTTCCATTTTAATAGTTTATACAGGAAATAAAACAATTTTGCTTCCAGCTCATCTCAGGTGGTGACCAGGACACTGCATTTCCAGCAAGATCAAAAAGCATTTTCTGCACTTGTTGAATATTAATGTAGCTCCCATATCTAAGAACATTTTAATTTTCAGTCTGGCAACTGGTGAGTTGCACTTTATTACACTGTTGTTGGGTTAGTTATTGAAGTTTGAGTTTTTCTATTAAGTGTTTATCATCCATTATCATATTTCCTTTATCTCCATCTTAAGATAATTTACAGTTCAGGAGACAAATGCCTGTCCATGGACATTCTGTAATTACTGCAGAAACATTTTCACCAGCCAGTCGTGGGGAAGGAAGTGTACCTCAAGGCTTTTTTTTTGTCTGGGCTTTAAAGCCAACTCCTTGCAGGTTTATAAAGAAAAGGTTCCCATTTTCAAATCAATTGACACCCCCCATCCTATTTGTCTGCTACAAAGTGCAAACAATATAGGCATGTACTTATGACCACTGGTTTCTATTTGGCACCAGTGGTCGAACAATAGCCAGAGCAGCCTATGGAGTCTAGGGGTGGAAGGGGGTCCCGTTTAGTGAGGCTCTTGAGGCATAAAAATAAAATATCACCACTTTAATTGATATTATTACAAACCTTTTTCATGTAGCCAGGAGGGCTTCACAAAATTATTTGTAGGTCTCTCCCATCTATATGATTGAGATATGAACTCAGTATGTGATGGCACTCAGCTTGGCTTCCTGGATGCACTGACTGTTACCAACATGTTCGCTAATGCTTTACTTTGGCTTAGCCGAGTTTTGTTCATATTCATGTTTTCTATTGTCTGCCTTAAGCTGAAGAACTTTTGCTTCCACCCTGTTTACATATAGTTTTCATTAGAGAATTCTTTGTAGGACTATGCATGTACAATGGGGTTTAGCTATATATTTAAGGTATATTTCCAGGTACACACCTACGATGGGTATGGCTGCCATATCCCCATTATGGAATTAAAGGGGTTGTAAAGGTTCGTCTTTTATTTTCTAAATAGGTTCCTTTAAGCTAGTGCATTGTTGGTTCACTTACCTTTTCCTTTGATTTCCCTTCTAAATGTTTGTTTTCTTTGTTGGAATTTCTAACTTTTCTGTTTCTCCTCGGTAAGCTTTTCACCATCATCCGAGCGGTGGAAAGTCATTTAGAACAGCTTACTGAACACCTTACTGAGGAGGAACAGGAAGTAAGAAATTCAGACAAAGAAAACAAAGAAAAAAAACATTTAAAAGGGAAATGGAAGGAAAAGGTAAGTGAACCAACAATGCACTCGCTTAAAGGAACCTATTTAGAAAATAAAGGGGTTGTAAAGGTTCGTTTTTTCCACTATTAAGCCAGAGAACATCAGTCTCGCCGCACAAGGTGTTCCAATAACGAATAAAACAAGTGTGAGGTTCCACAGTGTTAGGGGAGTTCAGGCTTATCAAATGCCTAGTCCAGAGAGCACATATGAATAAAAGGATGCGGTATGCCACCAGTCCATCAGGTAAGGAAAGACTGCTCCTAAGCCAGTGTTTCTCAACTCCAGTCCTCAAGGTGCCCCAAATGGTCATGTTTTCAGCCAGTGAAACTTCAAATCACCTGAAAACGTGACCTGTTTGGGTGCCTTGAGGACTGAAGTTAAAAAAAAAAAAAAAAAACACTGTCCTAAGCCATGCCGCTGCATTTCACCCCACTCACTTGGGGTATAGTCGTTGAGGTGAAGATGAACTGGAGGGATTATAAATGTTTGACTAGCTACATTTGTTCAGTCTCCTATGCCCTGCTAGTTCTGCATCCAGCTTTGCTATTTGATTAGCTTTATGAAGCATGCATTATGAGCATGTCAACTATCTTTACACTTTGTGATTTCTGCGCTAAGAATAGGGCCAACGGTTTCCAGTTCTTCAATATTGTCTACATCCTGATCCAAGAAAAGAAACCGTATACAGTTTGCCATGTACAACACATAGGCATTGTTTGTCATTGAGCTTATTTGAGCATTTATGTTGGTTCATAACTGTTTACTAATCAGGCAATCGTGCATATTTAATATATGTATGCCTATGGCCATGTAGTGAGGGAGGTGTTTTTTTAATGGGCCTAAAATTTCATGAA
This sequence comes from Rana temporaria, assembly GCF_905171775.1. NCBI lineage: Eukaryota > Metazoa > Chordata > Amphibia > Anura > Ranidae > Rana > Rana temporaria. The sequence goes on along the minus strand of NC_053495.1, from coordinate 61,009,900 downwards.
ATTTATAATGAAAATAAAATGCAGCGTTTGATTAATCATACATACAGATACTAGTATGTTTTGCACAGTTTTAAAAAAAATGGCCTTGTAAAGATTTAAATCTGAATTTTAGTGGGGAAAAAAGGCACCAGGGACAGTACTTGCAGTGAACAAAACATGTTCCTCTTGCTGGTGTGTGCTTTGTTGCTTGAATTCTTCAGTCCTTGCCAACCCCCCCCCCCAAACAATACCCCAACAGCTGTGATATTCAGTACTGTAGGAGTTAATATGAGTGATTGCAGGCATGTGTCAAAATTGCCACCTATACCTGCCTTTTCATTCGTCTGTCCATTCATAGAGCACTTGTCTTCAAATATTATTAAAGTGGTGGTATATTGTTGGACTTTAGGCCAAAATGTGAGCAGTGTTGAGACTTGCTTGTAAGGAATATTTAAGATAAACATAGAGGTTGCTGTTAACAATGACCCTATATCCCTGTGACATTTCCAGTCAAGAAAAAAGTCGCAGACACAGGTAAAGACTTCCGAGATGTTGAGACTGGTCCCAGATCCCCCTTTGTAGGCTGTGCAGTAAGGAACATTTATTTAGAGGTCTTAATGTAGATGTATTGCCCTCAGAGCTTCTTGTCAACCTGGCCAGTACTGAAATTTACCCTGTATGCCTTTCAGACGTCCGCTCCGCCTGTCCGTTATTACAAGTCCGTTAACGGACTTGTAATACATCCCTATGGGATCGCGTCCGTTGGCGGATGGAGCATCCGCTAACGTCCGCGTCCGTCAGGATCCGGTTTTCGGACGGAAGAAAACCCTATTTTTCTTCCGTCCGGCGGAACGGAACTGATGCAGACGGACAGACGGTCCGTCTGCATCCGGTTCCCCATAGGGCAGAGCGGAGCTGAGACAGGGCGGTCTCTGCACTGTGTGCGGGGACCGCCCTATCCGCCGACAGCTCAGCGGGCCCGCTGAGCCGACGGAGACACACGGAGCGGACCCAGAAACGGTCCGCTCCGTGTGAACGAGCCCTTAAGGCTGGGTTCACCTGATGCGAATTGTATGCAGATTTCTCCACATCAAAATCTGATGACAGGCGAGTGTGACCTGCTCTCAATGGAGCCTGTTCACACAGATCCGGGGCGGCCGTGGTCCACATTGGAAAAGGATCATGTGCGTCTTTGGCTCAGTTTCAGGTGCAAATTCGGGGTAAAATTCTGACCTGATTCACACCTAAATCGATGTACAGGGATGCAGGGGATGGACCCCCTGCTGTGACCTGTGGGCGCATTAGTGTGAACCCATCCTTAAAGCAGAGTTCCGGACATATTGTATGCTTCCCATTCTGCATTACTCTTTTACATGCTAATAGTGATTTGGCTATTTAAAAAGAAAAAATGGTTCCTTTTTACCTTTTTATCTATTCTGAAAAATTTCCTCTTACTCATTATTGTGCTGTGGCCGCCTATGTCATTCCTGCTTTGCATTGGCTCCTGGGAGATGAGTGTCATCAATCTCAGGAGTCAATTTCCAAACAGAAAATTAAGTGATGCAAGGTGGCACTATGCGCCATTTTTAAAAAAAGGTAACCAGGCTGTTTCCATAGTTACCCTAGTGTTAGAGTGATCGCGGTGTCGAAGGCAGCTGGAGATTTGGTATTCTTTTTAAATCGCAGGCAGGAAGCATCGCCTCTCAACTTGCATAGCACCGAAAGACAGCACTTCATATTGGATGGAGTTTTAAACCAGCTCTGGCAAGGGGCACCCAATTTCTGTGGGACTCGCTTGGGATGCAAGGCGGAAGAACAGTGCAGCTTCAGATGCCAAGACTGAATACGGCTGCGCTGTACAGGAGAATAATAAAGTAAGTGAAACATGCTGATCAAAAACTAAATGGGGGACAGTTCACTGGATAACATAGTTGAAATACATGAGCCCTAGCTATACTAAGGGTGTTTTAAAAAAATAATGAAACATTTGTCTGGAACTCGGCTTTAAGCAATCTTCCATGGGCTGTCAGAAAGCCTCCCAGAGTGTATCCACAAGTAAAAACTGAGAAGATAGCGGTTTGTAGTTTTTGAAAAAAAAAAGGTTTTTTTTTTTCAAGTTAATTGATTTTTTTTTTTTTCTGTATCAGGAATGGTACTTGGTTAATAAAAAGTATCCCTTGTGCTGGTGCCTGCTATGTTCACTGAAATCATCATTCTTCTAGCCCAACCCCCTACCCCTTCCTAGCTATCTTTCCTTTATTTCGATATTTTTTTGTTAAGATCAATGACTCAATGATCAATACCTTGTCTAGGTGACATATTTAACCACCACGTGAAGTTTAGAGAAATGCAAATAAAATAGTTAAAATGTTCAGGTGTTACAAAACATTACATCTTTAGCAGCTACATTGAGCCTGTGTACACACTGATACGGTGTGGGGAACTGCATATGATTCAGACAGGAATCTCCCAACTTTCCTGTTTTAAATCACATGCAATTCTTTACAGTACGATTTGAGTCTATTCATTGTGAATGGCTCAAATCATGCCGTATCTGCACCAAAATATTGCAGGACCCTTTTTTTTTTTTTTTTTTTTTGCTGCAACCTAGTTGCAGCGCATGAGTGTTCAGACCCATCAGATTCAGGCAATCACACTGCGTCTTGTGAGCTTGTTTCAGGGTTTTGTTAACATTAACAACCGCAGTGGCACACAGAACTTGCAGCTCATTTACATCTCTAAATGAGTGACTTGGTTGTGCAGTAAAAGCCACTTTCAAATTGGACAGCTGCTGCAGGGGAGAAGAGCCTCCACACTTTTTAGAGGGGGAGTCCACTTGGGTCCATATTACACCCTAAATATGCCCACACTCTTTTAGTCTTTAAAGAGTCTTTAAAGAGAACCTGTCATTAGCACTATGCTATCACATAGAGGGCTAATCGCCCTTATTGTGTTAGAAATTTAGGTTGCCTATTCTTTATGCAGCTTTTGGTATGTTCCTGATAGATCAGGATAAAATTTACTATGTGGTTAGCCCAGACAGCCCCCTGCTCCCTACCATCTTTCAATTAACATAACAGAATTTTGGCCAGACTGCATCTATTCAGAATACCCAACACAAATGAGGTAACCTCGTACTGACATAACAGATATTTGTACTTGGAGTCTCCACATGGACTGAGGATGCGAACATGGAAAGATAACCTAAACAAGACCTGAGAGTGTGCCGAATGGTCACATGGTCAGTATGCCTAAAAGGGGCCAAAAAAGCAAAGGACACAGGGATACATGATGAATATGTTTAATGCAAGAAAACGACAACCTAATCAGTAAGATGCATGAAATCACGAGCCATCTCAACCTGTGGATCTGGAATATATCTGGCATAGCAACCCGAATTCCACCTCCCCAACTTTCTGATGATGTGGGCTGGGATCCCCTGACGGGATGCAGCCGAGGCTGCCCCAATCCTGAATGAATGACCCGACCGGTTTGCTGGGTTCAACCCCAACCTAGCCCACAACGTGCGGCAGTGGCTGGAGAACTGGGCCGTCGTGAGGGGAGCCACCGGGAAAGGGAGCAAGGGACTGTCCATGGGTTTGTTGCCAATTAACGCCCTGAGCTGATCTAGCACCATCACGGGGCACCATGACCCGCCAGTCTTGAAATACGTCACATTGGTGCCAGCCCCCATCTGCTGGGTCTTGCAAGCTGTCAAAAGTAAATTATAGCAGTGTGGATGTCTGCCCAACTGACTGACCGTGAGGACCCGGGAACCAGGACCGGAACGGCAAAATTCGCCTGGCCTGAGGAATCCAAAAAAGGCTAAGTAAATGGCTGCTTTCAGCACCCCACTGAGGAACCTCCCGAACGGCAGCCCATCCAGCAACCCGGACATGCCACGGAAAATGTGCCCTGTGACTGGGAGACGGCAAGTGGTAACTGGAGGACACCTCCTCTGGACACCCCTTAATGCAGCCTTGATGATGTGGGCTGAAAAAGGTGAAGGACGATTGGGATCCTGCAGGGACAGGTGGTGCTGCACCCCGGCGAGGTATGTCCTGATGGTGCCATGAGACAACCTCAACCGAGTGTGGCAGTGGGTGACAAACGCCAACAAATAGCTGACATCGATGCCGTTGCCACAGGGGTGCAAAGACTGAAAGACCAGGAAGGCCTTCCAGGCCGTGGCATAAGCCTTCCTGGTGTTGCTCGCCAGAGACGCCCCAAATAATTCTGCCGCTTCGCGCAAGAGGGTGTCTAGTCCAGCATTAGCAGAGATGCCCGTGGGGATGGTGTGGCCTGTGCATCGGCATGCGGGACCTGTAGAAAGAAAGATGGGAAATTGAGCCGAGAAAGGGCATCAGCCGCACCATTCTCCACCCCACTGATAAACCTGCATAGGAAATGGAACTTGTGACGCAGGGACAACCAGATTACCTGCGTACCAAGGACATGATAACCAAGGACCGGGACCTTCCCTTGGTGATGATCTCCACAGCCGCCTGGTTGTCCGTGGAGAACACCACTGTCTGCCCTGCCCATGAACTGCCCCACACCCAAGCTGCGGCCACTATGGGGTAGATCATAAACAAGGCAGATGATTCCGTGAACCCCGGAATGGCCAAAACCTCCGGCCAGGGACCTGCCAACCAATGGGTGCCAAAAATAGCAGCGTAACCCACCGTGGCCGCCGCGTCAGTTCCTACCTGGGGAGAGGAGCAAGACTCCCCAGGAATGAACATAGCGACCCCATTCCAATATTGGAGGAATTCGTCCCGCATGCGGAGGTCTGCCAACGCGGCTGCGTCTAGTTTGACCCGTGAGTCCGAATCTGGTGCTGATGGCAGCAAGGCTAACAACCTGGAAATAAAAGATCTACCCTGCGGGATGATACGCATGGCGAAATTTAACATGCCCAGGAGAGACAACAACTCCACCCTGGTACAAACCCGAGAGACCGAGAAGGTGTGAATACACTCTCTGATCCTGGCGAGTTTGTCAGCCGGGAGCCTGGCTTGCATAGCTTTGGTGTCCAAAATGACCCCCAAAAAGGTGAGAGTCCACGCCGGGCCCTCAAGTTTTTTGGTAGCCAGGGGTACATTGAGTGCAGAAAAAACCGCCAGTAGTTTCTGCAAATCCAAGGGGGCGCGCCGGGGACTCTCGATGAGGAGGAAGTCATCCAGATAATGGATAACCGCATGACATCGCTCCTTATGGACGAGAATCCACTCCAGCGCTTGGGCAAACACATCGAAAAGCCATGGACTGCTTTTGGACCCGAAGGTGAGTCTGGTGGCAAAATAGTACAACTCTCTCCACTTGATCCCGTGCCACTGCCAGAGTGACGGCGTGATCGGGAGGAGTTTGAAGGCGTCCGCTATGTCTGCCTTGGACAGCCAGGCGCCCTGCCCTACCTCGATGACTCGCTGGATGGCCTGATCTATCGACACATACTTAAGAGAAAACTCTTCCGATGGAATTAATGAATTGAGGCTGGGAACAGCGGAGCAATGAGGGGCGGACAAGTCATAGATTATCCTTTGTTTATTTGAGAACTTTCCCTTGACCAGACCCAATGGGTTGACCCTCCAAGCCTGGAAAGGAGACAGTGAAAGGGCCGATGACAAAACCCTTGTCCAGTTCGGACTGCAGTAAGGTGTCCACCACCCTCAAGTCCCCGCAACATGACCTGAGATTGGGACATTCGAAGGTCTGCAGTGGCAATGTAATGAACCCGGTGTGGAAGCCATGAGTAAAACCCTTCACCAAAAAAGGGCCTAGCTCTGCGGATGGGTGGGAGGACAGCCAGTCCTGCAGCAACCCAACGTTGATGCGGCTCAGTCAACTATTTTTTGTCAGCCTCAGTGAACTTCGGATGGGCCCTGAAGCATCCTGAACAGATGTGTAGCAACCGGCACTGACCGTAGTTGCAGACCCCATGGTTAAAATTGTTGCAAATAGGGGATTTCCCCAAATACTGGATAGGCCGGCCCAATTTGTCAACAGTAGGTGCCTGCGCAGGTGCTGGGAGAGACCCGGGGAATGCTCTGGAAGTGCCCGGGAGGGCCGAAGCTTCCGAGTTGGGGCACCAATAGGCCGTGTGGGATGACGACTGGCAGGTGGCGCAAACCGGTGACCTCAACCCCGCAAAATGGCGGCAGAACAGTTCCGTATCTACACGGCTCCAAACTGCCACCACCTGGTGCTGGGCCCACAAAGCGGCCGCTTTGGCGGAAAATGAACGGTGGTAGTCATAGAACGCCGAGCCTCCGAATTTGTGACCCAACTCCACAACAGCGTAAAGATAGTGGTCCAACTCTTCTCTTCTGAGGGGACTCGCAGAGCAGACTACATCCCTGAACAAGCTGAACGCCAGCACGAACTCGGGGATAGAAAGCTTCCGGTTCAGTCTATGATCCCTGGCTTTAATGATCACAGAGACGTCCCCACAGGCGTAGGACTTGTTGTCAGCCATGTCATGAGTGGCTATCAACAAGGACGCCAGGTTGACGTCCTTCCCATCAAGGATGTCCTTCCTGATACCTGCCGGGATGAAATGCGCTGGGGTGACAGAAGGGACACCGGGACTGGTACCTGATGGCGGAGGCCCAGGAATCGTGGGAGCCTCAGGGACTACCAAGACCTCTGGAACAGCCGGGACCACTGGGGCAGGAACTGGGCTGGCCTCCAGCACTTCTACCCTGGCCCTCAGGTCCTGAAAAGAGCCCGCTAGGGAGTTGAGGGTGGAATGGGTTTGCGTCAGGGATGCGGCCATGGCCCGAAGGGTGACCTGTTCCGCGCTGTCTGTACTGGCCGGGGAGGGGAACAAAAGTCTGAACAGCTCGGCTTTGCGAGCCGAAGCCGGGTGGGAAATGCCCCTGCGCCGCAACTCTGCAATCAATCTTGGCACGGTCCAGACTCTCAAGGTAGGCGTGGAGCCCCGATCTGACCCCCTTGCCGACCCCCTAGCTGAAGCAGGGGAAGCCGAGACGAACTCCTCGATATCCGCCGCTTGCGACATGCCCTGAAAATTGATGGAAAACAAACACCGTGACAGAGCCTTCCACAGACCAACGAAGAAAAAAACACCGCCCAATCCCCCCCCCCACTCTTGAACCCACCTAACCTGGATCGGAACGAACCTCATCCCCCCCACTGGGAGAGGCCGAGCCATCTGCCGACGCAGACAAATTAAAAACGAAACACTCAGGCCCCCCCCCCCCCGGACCTTGAAACGTGACAGGTCCCAAGCTTTAGGAGCTGCTGAGTAAGTATATGGGTGATGAAAAAGGATCCGAACGGGTGAGTAGACTTGCCACTGCTCAAGTAAAAAAAAAACGAAACAACTCAACCCGTTACAACCTAAACGATTTAGGCGACCCCCCCAGTGGCGGGCAGACCCTTGATGACCTGGGACAGATCGGGTTAGGTTCCCGGAATCCCAGATTACCTTTACCGGAAGTCCTTCACCTAACAGGAAAACCTTGCTTCTGGTACCTGAAACAATAGATGCAAGGGACTGAAGCGCGTCAGTCCCCCCTGGACGAACCAGGTACAACGAGTGTACTACGAAAATGCCACGTGAAGCATGAAAAGATGGAGAAGGTGACCCATACCAGCCGGTTGAGGAGAACTTGCCACCGACCAAGTCAATTAAGAACGAAAAACTCAAACCGTACGAGCCCACCGTCGTGGAAGATAACTCCCCAGTGGAACCATGACCCCCCCCCCCCCCTCTGCAAAAGGTCAGAGCAACTCCACCCCCCCCTCCCCCTAAACCAGCGGAAACCCACCCCACCTCCTACTGGTGACACCTGAGTGACGTGGAACCCGCACCCTGCGTGTGAACAATTTGAAAAATGAAACGACAAGCCTGACACTCACTGCAATAGTTTTGACACGAAACCCTGTATTTACGTGAACGAGACTGCACGAAAACAGTCCTGAAACAGAGAAAAGAAACGATAGCCATGAAGGAAAACGATAGATATGTATCAAAAACAAAACGACAATATTTACTGAGAGAGATAACAAACGAAATGAAGATTGTACCACGACTGGCGTATCAAAAGTGCACCAACGCATGCGCTCGGCTGGCTTACCTGGAAAGGCACTTCGTTCACCTGGAGTGGTTCACCCCAGGGAGACCAGGACCTCAGAGTGATACCTATAGGGCTCTGTCCCAGCAATACACTTTAACCAGCTGCAGCTTGGAGGGATGCGGAGGATCAACAGATATCTCCTAACTGGGACACATGTATGAAAAATTTTAACCACGTGGAGTATATTTTACAGAAACATCCCGCGCAGGGAATAAAAGGCATGAACTGCAGATGAAGTGGTCTCCTTCAAATAAAGAAAAATAATGCAGAAAAAAAAAAAACCCTGGTTGCCCTGAGCAAAGCGCGCCCCCCCCCCTCCCAAGGTCTCCTCACCTACCATGTAGTCCGAGAGTCACAGAACCCCCCCCCACCCAAGGTCTCCTCACCCACCATGCTGCCAGAGAGCCACAGAACCCCCCCCCCCTCCCTCCCACCCAAGGTCTCCTCACTTACCATGCAGCCAGAGCCAGAGAGCCACAGAACCCCCCCCCCCCCTTTGCGATACGATGTGACGCTGCGCTTGTCAGTGATGAACAATACCCCCCCTCGATACCTGAGTGTAGCGGCCGAGCGAGGAGACGGAATCAAACCTGAGAACGAGGAGCCGTTGGAGCCTGACGGGGCCGTGAGTGCCGAGATGCCGAGGAGCCGTGAAACCTCGGAGCCGTGCGAACCGCCTCTCCGCCGCGTGGTGCCGGTACGTCGCTTCCCGATGACGTCACGTCGGGGAGAACGAAAGGTCCGGCCGTGGGGAAGGAGAAAGGAGGGCGGGTTTATGAACCCCCCGACTCCTCCTACAAATTCAGGCCAGCCTACGGCCGGCCTTCTCATAAGTAATTATAGTTGCCGATGGTCGACTGTTGGATAATTTTGCTAATTTTTGTGGGTTGTGTGTAATTTGGAGCATTGACATGTTCAGGATTTGTTCATTCAAACTCAAATGCATCTTTTATATCTCTCCCCCCCCCCCCAAAAAATGGAAATTGTGTTTTGTGTGGGCTAAAACTAATTCTTACTGAAAAACATAGATTTGACAGCACAATAGTGACATAAAAAAGTTGCAACTGCCATAAGTTTATTTTGATCTATGCTCCTTTTTGGGCGTTTAAGAAATCTTCAGGCCTAAAATGTGACTAACATTTGTAAAAAAAAAATGCTCAGGCAGCAAAAGAGTTTAAGGCCCCTTTCACACGGGGTGGATCAGTAATGATCCGCCCCGTGAACCTCCGCTTGCTTAGCGGGGATCGCTCCATTGATCCCCGCTGAGCCGGCAGTCCCCGCACACTGTGCAGGGACCGCCCTGTCTTTTCTCTGCTCTCCCCTATGGGGGGATTGTATAAACACGACCCTCTGTCTTGTTCACCTGATCCGCCAGATCGGATGGAAAAGTAGGTTTTTCCTCCATCACACTTTGGCGGGTCGATGTCACGGGCATGTCACTGCTGACATCCGCGGCTCCATAGAGGAGCACGGACGCCCGTTCAGGTCCGCCAAAAAAACTGCAGGGGACCTGAACGGGCCGCCCATGTGAAATGTGCCCTAAGTGTTTCCTCTATTTTGTGTCCTGATTATTGTTTATATGAACTGCTTTTATTTAGTTACTAAGTTGTGCAGATCTTCAGTGGGTATTCTACTGAAATGGAGATGCTGTAAAAACCACATCGTGTGCGAAATATGGGGCCTCCCACTGCTAATCTTTTTCTGGAAATGCTGGTTGCTTGGCTGTTATGGTGACACAGTCCTCCGTTCTGTCAAAAGTGTGTAAACCATACAGTCAAAGTTTTTATCTGCATACTTATAGTTACATAGTAGGATGAGGTTGAAAAAGAGACACAAGTCCATCATAGTCCAACCTATGCTGTTTCAGGGTAGTGTCTCTAAAGTATTGGAGCCAGAAGATTAGCAGATCAGCCAGGTATCTAGCACATTTGAAAAAGTGGGCTGCTATAGCAACCTAGGAATAGTTTCCTCTCTTTAGGGCTGAATTCATACCACAGTGTTGTGTTTAATTGCATGCAAGTCAATGTGCCTCGACCGTGTTCAACATGCTATGTTGTGTCATGTACCCATTTTGTTACAACCCCCCCCCCCCAGTCAAAGCCAAAATACTTTCTTAATCATACAGTACATAACAACAGGAATTGATTCTATGAGCTTGAGTAATATACTACAACCTTGGGGTGACTAGACACTGGAAAAAGCTTTGTTGGGACCGACCCCTGTGTGCCCATGTCACTCCACTTACTCTGTGAGGCTCTAGGTTTTTGACAGTGTCCTCAATTATGACCCCTTCTCATGTTCTCCCAAGTTTATCTCAGGTTGGCAGCTGTTCCAGGACAGTGCTTGCACTGACACCACTCAATGTCCCCGATTTGGGCTCCCTCATAGACATTCAACATGCGGCCTGTCTGACGAAAGTATAATTTTCTGCCATCATGTCTGATATATTTAAAAGTTTACCACCACTTCTGAAAATGCTCTTTTTTTTTTTCCCCCTTTCAAGACATTGCTTTCATCATTGCCCGCTGCATACCTTCTGGAGTCTTATTCATATGTTCTTGCCCAGAGCCGGAGCCACTGCTTTTGTTTTGTTAGTCAGTTTACCCCATTAAAAAGTTCTCTATGAATGGAACCTTCTCTCCATTGCCCCTAGAACTGTAGTTCTGCCATGGCTACCCCTATTTTTCTTCTTGATGCCCCTCCCCCCTTTTTTTCAGCTACATGAGCACAAAGTATTCTAGAATCCGATAGTGGAAAGAATGAAGCGCTAAAACTCTATGTGAAAGTCATGCTGTGTACACACGATCGTTTTTTCCGATGAAAAAAAGTCAGATGGACTTTTTTCATCGGAAAAAAACATTGTGTGGGGCCCCATCTGACTTTTTTCGATCGGTGTAAAAAAATAGAACATGTTTTAAATTTTTTCCGATGGAATTCCGATCGTCTGTGTGGAATTCCATCAGAGAATAATCCATGCATGCTCAGAATCAAGTCGACGCATGCTCGGAGCATTGAACTTAATTTTTCCTCGGCTCGTCGTAGTGTTTTACATCACCGCGTTTTTGGACGGTTGGATATAGTCTGACAGTGTGTTAGGCAAGACTGATGAAAGTGGGCTTCATCGTAAATCCGCTCGTGTGTACGCGGCATAGAAGTAAACATATACAAAAAAAACAACATTTAGATGATCAATCAAATGAAAAACCAAATCTAAAGTCCAATGTGTCAATAATCATTCAGTGAAGTATTGAATAAAAAGTCTAGCGTGATGGGAGGGTTAAAGTGAATCTGATCCAATAACCCTGACCAGATCTTTAAAGGAAATATGGATGTAAGTCCACAACAATGAAGTGGTAATCCCAGGTCATCCACCCCGGAACCAGAGCTCTGTGCAGGGCTGACTGGGGAGTAGCAATACCACTGAATGCCAGTGTGACGACTCTTTCTAGCTGTCCACCCTTCCAGTCCAGTTGGGGTGTCACGAGGCTCATCTGGAGGTTTCCACTGAGATCCTGGGTCCCTTCCAGTGTTGTGGTCTGAGTGCTACTCGGTCGATTGAAAGTTTCCATTGGAGAGTTCTGGTCACCATCTGGGCTACATACCGATTTGGATATCCATTTCACACGTGATCTGTTGTTGCTGGCATATTCGGTCCACCAGTTGTGGGAAGTGTACCCATTTCTATTTGTCTAGAGAAGATTCATTTCTGGATGCCCTTATACCAGTCTCTCCCACTCGTTACTTGAGGATTACCACTTCATTGTTGTGGACTTACCATCCATATTTCCTTTAAGATATGGTCAGGGTTATTGGGATCAGATTCGCTTTAACCCTCCCATCACGCCAGACTTTTATTCAATACTTCACTGAATGATTATTGACACATTGGACTTTAGATTTTGGTTTTCATTTAATTGATTATCTAAATGTTTTTTTTTTTGGTATATGTGTACTCTTACTTTCAGTTTTTAGCGCTACATTCTTTCCACTATTGCATTTTGAATATTTGTCACAAACATATGTAGCAGCTCTTCTACACATACCCCCGTTTGCACCTTGTTTATTATTTTTACTGTTTGCGCAATATTTTTTCCACTTCTAGAATCCAGGCTTCCTTGGTGCTCTGCCATATGCATTTCTAGATTTTTATTCTCCCTTCCATGTCCTGACTTGAAGGCATAGAGACATTTTTCACTTAAGTTTTATGAGGTTACAGTGGACACCCATAAAGTTAAAGTGGAGTTCCACCATAAATATAACATTACATCAGTAGTTTTAAAACAATTTCATCAGTCCTTTAAGAAATTTTTTTTTTTTTTTTAGATGCCTTCAAAGTGTTGTTGCTAGGCAGAATAGTTAATCTTCCCTCTTCCTGCACCTAGGTGCTTAACCTACACCGCACAGACTCCTGGGAATGTAGTGGGTGTAACTTTCCAGGAGTCTGTGCACTCCCCAGTCTCGAAGAATCATGTGACTTGGACAGTACAGGTGCTGAAACCGTATCTGAAACCTATTACACTGCTTTGTGCAGCACTGAGCATGTGCGAGATCTGCAAGGCTGAAATCCAGGAAGTCATACAGTCTGGCTTCATGATGCCCACACTTAAGATGGCCCCAGTCAATTTCTATTTATAAAGTGTCTAAATTCTGTAACAACCTACAAAACGGACCCTAGTTTACAGACTAACTTTACTAGAATACATTAAGCTTGTGTATTACAGGGGTATTTATATTTAAAAAGTGAAATTGTGGTCGAACTCCGCTTTAAGGTCTCTGGTTCAAATCCATCTGGTGTTTCCTGCGATGGGTGTTGGCTGGGCAGAGTCTAACACCTCACATACTGTGGCTATGCATAGAGAAAGGTCCCAAACACCACAAAGCCATTCTAAACAGGTGAAAGCAGCCTCATCCAAAACCATGTCCCCAGTTTACTTACACCCCGCCCACAGGGCTTAATCAGGGTGTGAGTCTTTCAGAGGTGGAGACATTTATAGATTGTATCATCAGCTGTAGGAATAATTGGGCAACAAATAATGTAGAGGGTGTTTCGGGAGAAAGGTGAAGGGGAGTATGTACCTTCCCTGGGTCGGTCGTTTCTTCCCTATGGTCTAAGAATCCATTTTTTTTTTTTTTTTTTTTTTATAACATGCTGCATTGCACTATGATGCATTCTTGTGCTGCACTTATAAGTACAGCACGTTACATTTTCACCCAGCACCCATCTTATGAAGCGTGTAGAAACCTGATTTCAACTGGTCATTACATTGGGCCTGCGTGCAGCAATGCAGCCAGCATGACTGATGATGTGAACGGGTTCTTTAAATGATTCCTTCTGTGCATAGTCCAGGGTCTGCTGCATTATTAATTTACTGTAGATGTTATGGACACAGGAAACTGGGAAATGTCTTTGCGTCTCCAAACACAAGCTTTCTTTTGACAGCATAAATCATTCAGAAATAAAATGCTAAATGTTTTTCCAATATAGTTGTCCGTGATTCAATTAACCTAATGAATTAGATCATGTTTATTCTTTTCTGCCAGTTTGCCTTTTTATTTAAAGCGGTAATTAACCCCAAACTAAAAATGTAATATATTGCAGCTCGCCAATCATTAAAGCTGCATTCAGGTTTTATTGGGGGTGGGGGGTAGGCCCCCCCACGTCTGTTTTCACCTGGGATCCGGCCAACAACACACTTTTTGTATTAGAGTGCCTAAACTCTGCATGGAGGAGCAACAGATACACCTTTTGACAGCAGCATTGCCAGTCGGGTGGTCAGGCGGAGTGTTGGCCCCCGTATACACGTCCGAGAAACTCGACGGGCAAAACACATCGTTTGCTCGTCGAGTTCCTTGTGAAGCTGCCGAGGATCTCGGCAAGCCAAAGTTCCCATTGACTAACGAGGAAATAGAGAACATGTTCTCTATTTGGCTCGACGAGTTCCTCGGCGGGTTTATCGGCGAAAAGTGTACACACGACCGGGTTTCTCGGCAGAATACGTCTCCCATCGAGTTTCTGTCTGAATTCTGCCGAGAAACTCGGTCGTGTGTACGGGGCCTGAGATGCACTAGCAGATTTCTTTACACTAAACAAATTGAAGCCAAACTCTAGCTAACACCTTTTAAGCAGTAACTGTATTGTTCCTTTTGTAATTTGTAAAGCAGGGCTTTACAAATTTGCTTGGAATCTAGGAGCCAGGAACGCGTCCCGCTGTGCTCCTGCGCAGAAGCGACTTTCTCTCTCTCTCTCGTGAAATATCCTAAATTCTGCCATGCAGTTGGACAAGTTCACTGTCATAACATCTGTGCAAATATATGAAACAATACCTAGATTGGTCCTCCCATACCTACAGACGCTGGACACCTCAATGTTTGGATAAACATCATAGATAGCAAATATATACCGTGCATTCATAAAGTATTCAGACCCCACTTCACTGTTTTTACATTTTGTTATCTTCCTGCCTGATATTGAAGTTAAATACATTTTCCTCCCTTAATCTACACTATAATGACAAAGTCAAATTAGAAATGTCTATGAATATCTTAAAAAGAAACAAAAATGAAATATCACATGTACTTAAAGGATCACTAAAGGAAAACCGATTCCTTTTAAAACGATTAAAAATAGATAAAAATCAATCATATATGTGCCTCTTAGGCCCCGTACAGACGACCGAACATGTCTGCTGAAACAGGTCCGCGGACCAGTTTCAGCAGACATGTTTGGTCGTCTGTACAGCCGAGCAGACAGGTTTCCAGCGTACATTTGCCCGCCGGGCCTTTTTCCAGCGGGCAAATATTTCCAAACTTGTTTAGAAACAGCCAACTGGAATCCTGTCCGTCCGACATGTTCGGTCGTCTGTACAGACCTACCGTACATGTCCGAGCGGCCGCCATCCCTTGCATGCGTCGATTGACTTTGACGCATGCGTGGAAGCATTGAACAGGCAGGGCCGTGCACGTCGCCGCGTCATCGGCGTGGCCTCGTCGCCGCGTATCGAGTACGCGCGGATTTCTGTATGATGTGTACAGCCATCATACAGAAATCCCCGGGCAGACATGTTCGCCATTGTGTACAAGGCCTTAGATGCAAAAACTAAACTGAAAGTAGTTTAGTCTTTGCATGTTATTGTATGCCTCTGTGCTGGACAGTGCCATAGAGAGTCATGGCTAGGAAAACGAAACTAAACTCTCCATTACTTTTTTCATACGGAGCCAGACAACCAGGAAGTGTCCAGAACAGCGTAGTATTACAGCAAAAACGAGCCAATGAGGACATGAAACCAGACTGTAGTAAGGTAAAGGAAGCTATTTAGCTAAAAAAAGTATAATCCAGTGGTGGCCACTGCACATATGGGCCCGGGTGTGCAGCAAAGCCTATAGTACATATACTCCAAAGAGAGTGCCACTCACAGGTCTTCAGAGGTGAACCCACAGTGAAGATTTTATTTCGACAAGGCACAAGCTCATCTACTTCAAGACGTGCTTAAAGGGTAAGTTTACCTTTACAAAAGAAAATCTGTAAGGAGAACTTCCACTGGAATCATCCCCCCCCCCCCCCCCCCCTAGTCCCACTGACCTGGAGTCCTGTGATCCCCACCTGATAGGGACTGGGACGCCGCTTCAACCCATCCAGGTATTTAATTTTAAATCCCCTTCGAATTATCTCTTCTCCAGTGCTGAAAGGACAGGCTAGATGGAGTCTGATTGGTCAGTGCCGCCCATGTAACGATGCTGACTAATTAGAATGCCTCTATCCGTACACGCTGAGAGGTACAGATAGGTGGATTAAACCACAGGGATTTCAAATCCCTGACCTGTGAAGTGGCGACCCAGTGTTTCACAGCCGGGCGTGGAGAAGGGTTCAGTGTGAAGCCTCCTACACACGCTCGGTTTACTCTGCAAGAACCAGCAAGAAAACTGCTGGCAGAGCTTTCTTGCGAGTATACCGTGCGTGTGTACGAGGCTTTCAGGTTTCTTGTCAAGAAAACTGCCTAAATTCTCGACAGAAAAATAGAGAACCTGCTCTCTATTTTCTCGTTGTGATTCTCGGCAGTGTTTTTCTGCTGAGAAACCCCGAGTGTGTATACTTATCTTTTCCTGTGGAAATTCACGTATGCTCGAAATGACTTTGACGCATGTGCGGTAGCTTCCTAGGCATAGGTAGGGTGCAGGCAAGATGGCGGGCGACAGCATCAAATGTGACGAGCGCATTCTCGTCGTACGCAATTACGTCACCGTGTTCTTGTCAGTCAAAAGAAACCGTGGTTCTTTTGAATGGAGTGTCTGTACACTCTGGCGGCAAGAGATCTTGCCAAGAATCTCGTCAGGAAAAACAATGTGTTTTTTCCGGACGAGATTCTGGGCCCGGGTGTACAGGGCTTGAGATTTTTTTTTTTTTTTTTTGTAACCGTGAACTTACACTTTAAAGCTTCGTACACATGATCAGATTATCCAATTGGAATTGTGTGATGACAGGCTGTTGTCGAAAATCCAACCTTTTGTATGCTCCATTTGACAATTGTCTGATTTCCGCAGACAAATGTGGGATAGCATGCTTTAAAATTGTCCGCCAACAAATGTGTGTTGTCGGATTGTCCGATCGGGTGTACACAAGTCCGTCGGACAAAACTCCAAAGTACAAACACGCATGCTCAGAAGCAATACACAACATTGGCAGAAATTGCCCAAAGGGTAGTGCTAAAGAGCTGAAAAAACTCGTAGTTTCGTGTTTGTTGGCTGACAATTCTTTGCAGTTTGTACAAGTTCCTGGCCAACGCTCTTCGGTCAAAAGTCCTATGATTTGTCTGCAGAAAATCCGATCGTGTATATGAGGCTTAAGTATTCAGATCCTTTACACAAGACTTGGTTGAAGCACATTTGGCAGATGCGTGAAAGAAAAATCACAGCAGTTATCTGGTCAGACCTCCTTCCTTTTCATATGTTTAACTGTTTCTGTTTTGGTGTACGAAATGCCCCCAGAAATGTAATTTGCTTCTGTGATTGGATTGCTGATTTTCTAAGAAGTCTGCATTAAAAGTCAAATTTGGAGATCTCTGAAATCGGAATTTTGTTTTTGTTAATATAAGAACTGACTGCTCCTTAACGCATACAGATACTGGAGCTTTTCTCATTAGGAATCTGGGGTGAAACGAGCTGAAATTTCTTCAGAACAGAAAGTTATGAATTTGCAGCAATTTTGTCCTTTCAATGTATAGTATATAGATCACCCAGGAATTGTTTTTTTTTCCCTCAAAAGTAGTTACAAAGTAAAGGATGTAAAGGTTCATTTTTTATTTTCTAAATGGGTTCCTTTAACTGCTTGCCGACCTGCCACCGTCATTCTACGGCAGCAGGTTGGCTCTCCTGCGCGAGAGCCCGTCATACTACGTCGGCTCTCTTGCAGGCTACCAGGGGCGCGCGCGCTCCCGACTCCCGTGCCCGGCGGGGGGAAATGCTGATCTTCTGTTCATACAATGTATGAACAGAAGATTAGTGACTTCCCCTAGTGAGGCAACCCCCCCCCCCCCACAGTAAGAACACATCCAGGGACATACTTAACCCCTTCCCCGCCCCCTAGTGTTAACCCCTTCACTGCCAGTGGCATTTTTTATAGTAATCCAATGCATTTTTATAGCACTGATCGCTATAAAAATGCCAATGGTCCCCAAAAATGTGTCGAAAGTGCCCGCCATAATGTCGCAGTACTGAAAAAAAATCGCTGATCGCCGCCATTACTAGTAAAAAAATATTAACAAAAATGCCATACAAATACCCCCTATTTTGTAAACGCTATAACTTTTGCGCAAACCAATCAATGAACGCTTATTGCGATTTTTTTTTTATGAAAATATGTAGAAGAATACGTATCGGCCTAAACTGAGGAAAAAAAATTGTTTTTTTATATATTTTTTGGGGTATATGTATTATAGCAAAAAGTAAAAAATATTATTTTTTTTTCAAAATTGTCGCTCTATTTTTGTTTATAGCGCAAAAACTAAAACCGCAGAGGTGATCAAATATCACCAAAAGAAAGCCTCTATTTGTGGGAAAAAAAGGACACCAATTTTGTTTGGGAGCCACGTCGCACGACCACGCAATTGTAAGTTAAAGCGACGTAGTGCCGAATCGCAAAAAGCACTCTGGTCTTTGACCAGCAATATGGTCCGGGGGTTAAGTGGTTAAGCTAGTGCATTGTTGGTCCACTTACCTTTTTCCCTTGGGACTACGTCTCCTGCAGGGATGTAGTCCCAAGGGATGGAGCGACCACGCTGACTAACCCCCAGCCAGAACAGCTCAGATGATGGGGCAAGCTTACTGAGGAGGAACAGGAAGTGAGAAATTCAAAGGAAAAAAACTTTTAGAAGGGAAGGAAAAGGTAAGTGAACCAACAATGCACTAGCTTAAAGGAACCTATTTAGAAAATAAAAAACAAATCTTTACAACCCCTTTAACAGTTGTTGCTCCTAATGGCCTTCTGTTGCAGACATAAGGTGACTCTTACATAGCAAGCTACAAACCCCAGTTTTATAACATCAAAAGTTGGCTTTGCTCTTTTCTCCTGGAAAATAATCCAGTTCCTTCCCAGCAAACCTCAGGCAAACTTCTGCAGGCCAGGATCAATTCAACACCTTGCTATAAATGCTGGATTTCAGTTCAAATGGGATGCCCCAAGCTGACAAGGGAAGCTTTGTTCGTTTTTTTTTTCTCCTTTACCTCCATGTTCTGTGTGAATCTGCTTTTCTTTATCATTCACAGAAAAACACAAATTATTACTGCTAACAAAGACATACCGTGAGTGGGTATGTCAAGCACCACATCTCTAAAATGAACTGTATGTTGAAAATTCAGAATGTAGAATATGGGACGTTCAATGCTTAAACATCTCAGGAAAACACAAGTTTATGATTTTATTTAGTACCAATTAAAAATAAATGCAGATAGTGAAAATAAGTTACTAATGCGCAAACCACATCGATGATAAAAAAAACTAAAGCTAGACCAATAGCTGCCAACATAAAAAAGTGTTCTCACACTGAGGCCTCGTACACACGGACAGACTGTCTGCTGAAAACGGGTCCGCCGGACCGTTTTTCCAGCGGACATGTCCGCCCGGAGATTTCTGTCTGATGGTTGTACACACCATCAAACAGAAATCCGCGCGTACACGATACGCGGTGATGTGGCCGCGACGATGACGTGCGCGGCCCTGGAAGTTCAATGCTTCCACGCATGCGTCGAATCACTTCGACGCATGCGAGGGATGGCGGCCGATCGGACCTGTCCGGTGAGTCTGTACAGACGACCGAACATGTCCGACGGACAGGCTTCCAGCGGACATGTTTCTTGGCATGCTAAGAAACATTTGTCCGCTGGAAACCTGTCCGATCCGCAGGAAAATTGTCCGGTCGGACGTACAGACGACCGAACATGTTCGGTCGTGTGTATGGGGCCTCGGGGTAAAATTGATAACGCAAAGAATGTGGCGCTCATTGGATAAATTAAATAAAATGTATCAAATCTATATGGAGCAAAAAGGTAATCTTGAAATCACAGATGGATCTCTTTTATAAAAAAAATATTTGGAGATTCCAAAGAGATAGATCCTAATAAATGATGCGTCCTTAAATTATTCTCTCGGAATTGTATAGCCAAAGATTAGCAAACCAATGCTATAACAATACAATGAATACATGTGAAGAACAGCAATTCCACCCTCCAAGCAATGTTTAATAATGTCCACAAAAGGTAATTAAAGCTAGCCTCTCATAAGTGTAACGAAATCCGATTCAATATTAGGTAAAAACCATAACAATGGAGTGTCTAATCAATAGGTGAATACTAGCCGATAGGCGTAAAAAAATAAATAAAGCATCCATGTGCAGATAAATAATTCAATTTGTGCAAAATTTTATTGAAAACGGCAATAATAAAAGAACAGATAATTGTCCAAATAATGCAAATAGTAAATAATAAATATAACGCTTACTAAAAAAATTGATGAGAAGATAATTTAATATAATAAAATCCAAAAAAAAAAGGAATCTGTGCAAAATAGCAATAATAGAAAAATGCAGCAATAAATAATTGTGCAAAATGCTAGAAAGTGAAATCCAAGTGTAAATAGGCAATCTGTGCAAGTGTAGCAATAAAAAACTGCAGCAATAAATAATTGTGCAAAAAATTGAAGAAATGTGCAAAAATAGCAGCAAAATATGGTGCAAGAAATAATACCATTCGGTGTCATAAAAAGGAAAGGGTGGACTCCATAGTGTAGTAATTTAGCAAATACGTTTAATAAGAAGGTAAAAACGTATAGTTACAGTGTAAACAAATAGTGTAAAATCATGTGGGTTTCCGATCTCGGCCGCGATTGGAAACGAACATTACATGACTCTTCCCTAAAGAGTTGCGTCACTGTTCACGTGACTTTTTCAAAGGGCATAGAGTTGGGTGCACGGAGGTGACTTTTATAATAAAAGAAATGTATTAAAGATAATTATCCAGGTGATGATGTAGGAATTGCGAAAAACTATGGATCGTTTTGATAAGATGCTGGTTGCTACAGCAGCCGTTCCGCTTTATAAAAGTCAGAAACCCACACATGATTTTACGCTATTTGTTTACACTGTAACTAAGTTTTTTTTATCTTCTTATTAAACGTATTTGTTAAATTGCTACACTATGGAGTCCACCCTTTCCTTTTTATGACACTGAATGGTATTTGGCTGAGAGTCTGAACGCCCTGGAGATAGACCTGACAGAGTGAAAAGAGATCTGTCATAGGAGTGGTATTATCAAGGGAGCCTGGGGACGGACCGGCCAGTGTGGACTTGTCAGTGAGGCTTATTGTCCTCATATATAAGGTGAGAGGCTGGGGGAAACACTACCGCACACATTGGAGATTGGCTGGACGGTGGCACTTTATTGTTTGATGAATTTTGTTTCACATATAAAGTGATTGTCGCAATTTGGATTGCTATTGAATTGTATGTATTGCAGTGTATGGGACTTTGTTTTCATTTTTATATTGAAATAATTTTTGGTACATTGATGCCTTTGCACAAATCTTCATTTGATGGTCTATGTTGAATTATTTCTTGCACCATATTTTGCTGCTATTTTTGCACTATTGTTCAATTATTTATTGCTGCAGTTTTTTATTGCTACACTTGCATAGATTGCCTATTTGCACTTGGATTTCACTTTCTAGCATTTTGCACAATTATTTATTGCTGCCGTTTTCCATTATTGTTATTTTGCACGGATTGCTTAGTTTTTAGGATTTTATTATATTAATTATCTTCTCATTTTTTTTTAGTAAGCATTATATTTATTATTTACTATTTGCATTATTACATGGATGCTTTCTTTTTTTGACGCCTATCTGCTAGTATTCACCTATTGATTAGACACTCCATTGTTATGGTTTGGACCCAATATTGAATCGGATTTCGTTACACTTATGAAAGGCTAGCTTTAATTACCTTTTGTGGACATTATTACACATTGCTTGGAGGGCAGATTGCTGTTCTTCACATCTATTCATTGTATTGTTATAGCATTGGTTTGCTAATCTTTGACCTTTACAATTCCAATAAGAGAAAAATCTAAGGACGCATCATTTATTTGTATCTATCCCTTTGGAATTTCCAATCATTTTTTTTATAAGAGGTCTATCTGTGATTTCAAGATTACCTTTTGCTCATATAGATTTGATACATTTCATTAATTTATCCAATGAGCGCCACATTCTTTGCTTATCAATTAAAAATAAAAACTATTTCCTATTTCGGAACATATATAAAGAATAAAATATATACCAGACGATCCCAGTTAATTTGTCTACCGTATTTATTGAGATAGATAATGGTTAGTTTGTATTGTACATCATTTAACAATGAGACTATAATAAGCTCAATTCTGTACACTGTGTGTATAGTAACATTGTAACTAACTGGCGCTCAGAGCAATCAAATTAGCTCTGAATCACTTGACCCCCTCCCCATGATCTTTAAGCTCATCTCATAAGGGTGCAGAGTACAGTGAAATAATGCCACAGCTGTGGCCTATATCAACTACTGCGGGGGGTAGGGTAGCCGGAGTCAGGCATCCTTAATAGAAGTACGTCTGATTTATCTCATGGGCAAAGCAACACCCCCCCCCCCCTTTTTTCTGCTGTTCACATCCTAAGAGTGGACAGTTGGAAGGCGGATTTCCTCAGTTGTCACCACCTGCACCAAGGGGAATGAGCCCTCAACATCTTTAATCTCCTATGTCAGAAATGGGAAACTCTAAATGTGGACATCCTGGCCTCGAGATTCAATAGCAAGTTACCACTGTTTGTGACCAGAACCAAGAATCCTCTAGTACTAGAATTAGATGATTCCTTCGACTTTGTTCCAGTTCATATATTCCTTTCTTCCTGTGTGAATTCTGCCTCGGCTGCCATCTTGTCTCTAAGGATTCTCTTTGAGTAGTTTAGAATTGGTAGGTTTTCTTTCCTATCCAGACTGCATCATGCCTCCTGGATGATGCCTTCTCATCTGAAGACACATACAGCACATTGCCGCAATCATGCTGCCATCTTCTACTGAGACACAGCCACAGGAACACTATCAGCATCTGGGTTATAGTGACCCCTATATTGGGAAACAACCCCATAGATTCTGAAAGAACCAAATAGAATGTGTTTTGCAGAGCAATGTTCTGTTATGACACCATTTCCATTATCTGACTCTGGCTCCCTCTCGGACATGCAACGTGTGACCTTTCTATTCCACTGCCACTATGAGTGAATTCTTTGGAAAAGTTTTGGCATTTCTAGACCCTTCAGTTTCTGAAGGACAATGACGCTATATGTGTATATATACAGTGGATATAAAACGTCTACACACCCCTGTTAAAATGTCAGGTTTCTGTGATGTAAAAAAAATGAGACAAAGATAAATAATTTCAGAACCTTTTCCAACTTTAAAGCGGAGGTTTGGCTGTTTTCTTTTTTTAAAAGCCAGCAGCTACAAATACGGCAGCTGCTGACTTTTAAAAAATGGACACTTACCTGTCCAGCGCGCCCGCGATGTCAGCGGCCGAGGCTGAGCAATCGCTCGATCCTCGACTGCTTCCGCCGCCATCCTCGGTGAGGGAATCGGGAAGTAAAGCCTTGCGGCTTCACTGCCCGATTCCCTACTGCGCATACAGCGCGCTATCACTGGTCCCGCTCTCTTCTGGGAACAGTGTTTCCCAGAAGACAGCGGGGGGGGGTGACGTCACAGGCTGGATTCCCCACGGGGATCCGAACCCGGAAGTGGTGCAAATACCTGTCTGAGACAGGTATCTGCACCCCCCTCCCCCCTGAAAGTTGCCAAATGTGACACCTGAGGGGGGAGGGATCCAAAAAGCGGAGGTTCACTTTGTGTGAACCTCCGCATTAACGTGACCTATAAATTGTACAACTCCGTTGAACAACAGACTGAAATCTTTTAGGTGGAGGTAAGTCAAAATAAAACATAAAATAATCTGGTTGCACAAGTGTGCACACCTTTAAACTAATACTTTTATTGAAGCACCTTTTGATTTTATTACAGCACTTTTTTTTTTTTGGGTATGATTCTGTCAGCATGGCACATTTTGACTTGACGATATTTGCCCACTCATCCTTGCAAAAACACTCCAAATCTGTCAGATTGTGAGGGCATCTCATGTGCACAGCCCTCTTCAGATCACCCCACAGATTAATCTTCTTCTGGTAAAGCCATCCCTTTGTTGATTTGGATGTATGCTTTGGGTCGTTGTCATGCTGAAAGATGAAGTTCCTCTTCATGTTCAGCTTTCTAGCAAAAGCCTGACGGTTTTGTGCCAATATTGACTGGTATGGGGAACTGTTCATAATTCCCTCTACCTTGACTAAGGCCCCTGTTCCAGCTGAAGAAAAACAGCCCCAAAGCATGATGCTACCACCACCATGTTTCACAGTGGGTATGGTGTTCTTTTGGTGATGTGCAGTATTATTTTTGCACCAAACATATCTTTTGGAATTATGGCCAAAAAGGTCAACCTTGGTTTGATCAGACCATAACATGTATTCCCACATGCTTTTGAGAGACTTCAGATGTGTTTTTTTCAAAATGTAACCAGGCTTGGATGTTTTTCTTTGTAAGAAAAGGCTTTCGTCTTGCCACTCTAAACCCCATAGCCCAAACATATTATTATTATTATTATTATTATACAGGATTTATATAGCGCCAACAGTTTACGCAGCGCTTTACAACATCAGGGAAGACATTATAATTACAGTACAATTTAATACAGGAATGATCAGAGGGCCCTGCTCGTTAGAGCTTACAATCTAGAAGGGAGGGTGAAGTGGAACAGAGGGTAGTAGATGTGGGGGGTGATCAGGTGGGCAAAGTTAAAATACAGTTGTTAGATGTGGGTAGGATAGGCTTCTCTGAAGAGGAGGGTTTTCAGGGATCCTCGAAAAGCTGAAAGAGAAGGAGATAGACGGATAGTTTGGGGTAAGGAGTTCCATAGGCTTGGAGAGGCTCTGGAAAAGTCCTGTAGACGAGCATGGGAAGAGGTGATGAGAGAGCTAGAGAGCAGGAGGTCTTGAGAAGAACGAAGAGAGCGATTAGGTTGGTATTTGGAGACAAGGTCAGTGATGTAGCAGGGGGCAGAATTGTGGATGGCTTTGTAGGTTGTAGTTAGTATTTTGAATTTAATTCTTTGGGCGAGCGGAAGCCAGTGGAGGGATTGACAGAGAGGAGTAGCAGAGACAGAGTGGTTGGTAAGGTGGATAAGTCTGGCTGCAGCATTCATGATGGATTGAAGGGGGATTAGAGTATGCAGCGGTAAGCCAATGAGAAGGGAATTGCAGTAATCAAGGCGAGAGATGACCAGGGAGTGAATTAAGAGCTTTGTGGCGTCATTGGTTAGAAAGGGGCGTATTTTGGAGATGTTGCGGAGGTTGAGGCGGCAAGATTTGGACAGTGATTGAACGTGAGGCTTAAAGGAGAGTTCAGAGTCCAGGACTACACCTAGGACCTTGGCATGTGGGGATGGGCTGATAGTTGTGCCATCAATTTTGACAGAGAGATCAGGGGAAGAGGCACGTGGGGGAGGGAAAATGATAAGTTCGGTTTTGGATAGGTTGAGTTTAAGGAAATGACGTGACATCCAAAGTGATATATCTGATAGTAAATTAGTGATACGTGAGGAAAATGAAGGAGTGAGTTGAGGGGTAGAGAAATAGATTTGAGTGTCATCAGCGTAGAGGTGGTATTGGAAGCCATGGGAGGCTATCAGCTGACCCAGGGAGGAGGTGTAGATTGAAAATAGGAGGGGTCCAAGAACAGAACCTTGGGGGACCCCAACAGAGAATGGTAGAGGAGAGGAGGAAGTAGAGTTGTAAGTAACGCTGAAGGTGCGGTTGGATAAGTAGGTAGAGAACCAGCGAAGAGTAAAGTCACAGAGACCAAAGGTGTGGAGTTTTTTGAGGAGGAGTGGGTGGTCAACCGTATCAAAGGCAGCAGAGAGGTCCAGGAGTAGGAGCACAGAATAGTGTCCTTTAGTTTTGGCTGTTAGTATATCGTTTGTTAGTTTTAGGAGAGCAGTTTCAGTGGAATGTTGAGGACGAAATCCAGACTGAAGGGGATCAAGAAGGTTATTGTCAGCAAGGTGGACGCTCAGTCGGTTGTAGACTAGACGTTCAAGGAGTTTGGATAAAAAGGGGAGCAAGGAGATGGGGCGTAGGTTGTCAAGATTGGATGGGTCCAGTGAGGGCTTTTTAAGTATGGGGCTGACTAGTGCATGTTTCAAAGAGTTAGGGAAGATGCCAGAAGAGAGGGAGAGATTGAAGATGTGGGTAAGAGAGTGTAGAATAGAGCAAGAGGGTGAACGTAGCATTTGTGAGGGAACAGGATCCAGAGCGCAGGTGGTAAGATGGACATTGGTTAGTAATTTAGCGACCTCCTCTGTAGTGGTGGGGTTGAACGAGGGAAGTAGTGACTGTAACATATGAAGATTGTTGTCACATGTACCACACAGCCAGTACTTGCCATATATTCTCTTCAACTGAGCAGCATTTTGGTAGTGGCAGTGATAAGAATTAACTCTTTCTTTTTTAAGGAGAGAGCTTTGTGGTCAATTTTCTAAGGAAGTATGCAGGCAGCCATTTTTGATCTCACCTGAAAATGCTAGTTGCCTGACTGTAATACTGATACAGTGACTTAACCGGTTCCCAACCAGCTCACGCAGATCTACTGAGGCAGAATGGCTCTCACTCCGGCAATGCGCGACTTATCCTGTAACTTTCCAGTCCCAAGTCGCAGGGCTCCTCTTTACATTATGGTACACCTTTACAATACACCCATAATATACAACACTGCCTCCTTTTACATGGCAGTCCCCCTTTATATTGCAGTCCCCCTGTTTACATTATAGCCCTCATTCTAAATTACAGCTTTCTTTACATCACAGCACCCCCTTTTACATCACAGCCGCCCCTTTACTTTGCAGCCCCCCTTTAAAATACATTATAGCACCTTCCTTTACATTAGTCCTGATTTGCATCACACTCCCTCCATATACATCACAGTAAAAGTCATCAGCCCGTGCACTGCCTGATCCCCACCCATCCACCTCAGAGCCTGTTATTGTAGTTAGACTGCTGGGACTTGTAGTTCTCCATCTTCTCCTGGGGCTCATGGCTCAGCAGATTATACATACAATAAGGCTCTGAGGTGGATGGGTGTGGATTGCATGCACCTATCAATCCCCAGGGGGGGCAGGATCGGATAACAGTGAGAGAAAACTACTCGTCCACCGGGGTTTGGGGGCAGGAACTTCGAATGGAGAACCCAAGGGGGGGTTGGTAAACTGAAAGTCAGCCTCTTCAGTGTCTCAGCCGAGACAAGCCCATGATGTGGGATGGGAATAAAGCAAGGGCAACCAGGGAATGGTGTTAGGGTGAAGCTTGGGGCGGCCAATGGGCCGGATCAGGAGGGGGAAGGAAGCAGGAACCAAAGTGGATGTGAGTTGAGGTCCAGGCCCCAGGGGGGGGGCGTTGACTGGCTGATCAGGCATTCCTGTGTTTGGGAGATTTGTGGGAGGGGTTCGGTCCCCTGGATCGTTTGGAATGGGGAACCTTCTGCCACACCACGGGGGGTCGGAGTGGCCACCAAGTCCCACTCTGGTAGCTGAGGGATGGGGATGCCTAGGGTGTCACAAAAGGCGTCTAAGTCCTCCGGGTAGCGCAGGACAGCTGATTTCCCCTGGTGGCAAGCCATCAGGCTGAAGGGTTATCCCCATCTGTAGATAATGTCCTTGTCCTGTAAGGTGTGGAGCTCGATCCATTTTAATATGTTTGTCGGGTAGGTTCTCCTCGTAAATCATTGAACAGGGTCTGAAGGGAGGTCTGTAGGTCTTCTGCCTCCTCCGTTTCTGGCAAACCTCTTACGCAAATGTTATTTCAGGGCCCCCTGTTGTCCAGGTCCTCAACATGGCGCTGCATATCTCTAAGCAGAAGGCGGTGATCTGAGCCCTGCATTTGGGTACGGTGCACAGCTAACTTAGTTTCCTGGACCTCCTCTTCCGCCATCTCGACCCTGTCAGCTAGATGTTTGAGACCCGTCTGAAGGGCCTGAATTTCGGTCCTGCACGTGGCTTTCACATCTTCAATAAGCTGTTTGAAGTTATCCCTCGTTGGGATGGCCTGCAGGTATGCATGCCATTGTGGGGCGGGGGGGTTGGAGTAGTCAGCTCGGTGTGGCTGGGGATGGGGTATTGGGGGCTGCTAGAGGCAGCCCTCTGCTGGGCCAGCGGCATTTCGGACGGCTTAAAGCAATCCCTGAAGGACGTGGAGGAGCCTGACGGGGGCTGGGACGTTCCCCTGGCTTAGGTGGATAGATGGATGCAGATTCCCTGGTCAGGATGCCTTGGAGCTGCGGGCTGTGGAGAAGCTCTCAGTCCTCACGTCCTTCCAGGCTGGCTTCCAGTCACGCCGGCCTTCTGATTTTCAGCCGCAGGATTTGGCATCCTGGCTTGACCCATTGGCACTTGGTTGGCTTTCTGACGAGGAGAGGGAATCTTTGGTAGGGCCAATTACCTCGGAGGAGGTACTGAAGGTGATTGGATCTTTCCCTTTGGGGAAGTCTCTGGGTCCGGATGGCTTCCCCATAGAGTTTTATAGGACACATGGGAATCTATTGGCCCCCAGGTTATCGCAACTTTACTCTCAATGCTTGGCCGATGGCGCCCTCCCAACCTCCATGAGCCATGCTTATGTCATCTTAATCCACAAAGCTTCAAAAGATCCTACTTCTTGTACCTCCTATAGGCCAATTGCCTTACTTAACACAGATTTTAAAATTATGACTAAATTACTTACCACAAGACTACAGCCTCTATTATCATCTGTTGTAGATATTGACCAGACTGGTTTTATGGCCAATATGTCAACTGATATAAATTTGAGGCGTTTGTTAACTAATATACATGCAAAACATTTAAATGAAGGTACCAGGGTGGTGGTCTCCTTGGATATTGAAAAGGCCTTCTGACTTTTATTAAATGGATACAGATTCTTTATCGTGATCCCACCTCGGCTATCAATCTGGGAGGCGGCCTGTCACAATCCTTCTCTTTGTCTAGAGGCAAGCGGCAGGGCTGCCCTCTCTCTCCAGCCTTGTCCGCCATTGCGATGGAACCGCTGGCGGAGGCTCTCCGTACATCCCTCCATGTTAGGGGACTGCAGGTTGGCTGGCTGGAGGGAAGGGTTGCCCTGTAGGCAGACGACCTACTCCTCTTCCTCAACGATGCAGGCCCATCACTTAAGGTGGCCCTACAGGTCCTTAACTTTAAGGCCTGTGACAGAGGATAAAGAATTAACTGGACAAAGTCCCTTCTGTTTTCTATAGATTCTGCGGCCCGTGCCACTGCCTATACTGATATTCCCTTAAGATGGGTTGAACATTTTAAATACCTTGGGGTGATGGTCGCCAGACAGGCCTCGGACTATATATCCCTAAATTTAACACCAGTGATCCAGGAGGTTCAGCAACAGCTGAAGGCATGGGAGTCACTACCTCTTTCATTGTTAGGGCGTATAAATGTAATCAAAATTAATATACTACCTAAATTAATTTATTTATTTAGACACTCCCAGCAGTGGATCCCTAAATCATTTTTTGTACGGTTGCATTGTATTTTTGCAGCATTTATATGGAGATCTCAGTCCCCTCGATACAGCTGGATGACATTGGTACGCCCAGCTTCCCAAGGTGTCCTGACTTTTAGAAATATTATTTGGCTTCTCAGCTAGTGACTTCTGCCTGGTGGCTTAACCCAGACACCTCTAACTACTCAGGTCGAGGCAGCAGTGTTGAGATCCTTGGAGGCATTGAAACTTCAGATTTTTCGGGGTCCCTGTGCTCCATTTCCATTGACACCGTCCATGCGCACTATGCTATGCTATGTGAGTCTTAAAATTGAACGATATCCTTTACAGGCGATTTTGCCCAATGCTCCCCTCTGGTTCAATCTGACCCTGGAGCATATTTGTACATTGCCCAAACCCCATGTTTGGACTACATTTAACATAAAAACGGTGACTCTTTGGTCCCATTTTCCAAACTGATCTCTGATTTAAATGTTCCTCAGTCTTTATCTTTTCATTTTTTTTCAACTCTCCCATGCCTTCAGCTGTCAATATTTTTTGTCTCTCCTCCACGACTGGTTCAATTTGTCCTAGAGAAGCTTCTTAGGTTGGACTGTGCAAGGAATGCTGCTTCTAAATTGTATTCCCACCTAACAACTACCTTTCTTCCAATACTAGAGAAGCTAAGACTTAAATGGTCCAAGGACATTCCTGAACTTGACAATGATGATTGGGATGACATATGGGATCTTCCTTTTGACTCTCTTATCTCCTTGAGAGACCAACTGATTCAGTTTAAGATTGTCCATAGGGCTTATTTTACTCCTATAAGATTATATAAAATTAATCCAGACTCTGCTCCTGGCTCTTGGCGCTATGGGGGATTCCTGGAGACCTTACTCATATTTTTTGGACTTGTCCAGCTATAGTTGGGTACTGGAAATGGTTACTAGCTTTTATATCCCAAATTACCTCTATTTCATTACAACCATCAATGTAAATATGTATGTTGGGTCTGATATAGCAATTTATTCCCATGGTAGCAGGCCGCAATTTGGTGGGGCTGCTCTTGTTCTATGCTCGCAAAGCTATAGCTCTTAGTTAGAAAAAAAAACTACCCCCCCTATCGTTGTCTATGTGGAAAAGACTTATTAATAATGGCCTATTGTTATATAAAGATACTTATATTAATAGAGGTTGTCTCCTCAAATATGAGAAAGTTTGGTCCAAATGGCTGGTGGACCCTTCCACAGCCTCTGAAGCCTCTTAGATGAATTCGTCTTTCAGACTATTCCCCATCTATTCCCCATCTGTTATTGGGTAAATACTCTTGATTGCTTGAGTGTCTTATATTGGTGTGTATGCTTTAGGACTGCAAGCCGAACTGAAAGCCGAGCTAATAAAATCATTATCTTATTATATGATGGAATGTTTTCTGTAAGAATTATTGCATAGATTCTCTGTAAGACCAATGTATGTATGTGGGTTTTTTTTTGTTTGTTTGTTTTGTCTGTTTGTTCTTGTTTGTTAGGCTGCATTCACACCTTGGTGTATTTACGCCCGGCGCTCATGCCGCTGGAGGGGTGATTCAACATTGATGTCTATGGAGATGGTTCACATCTCCACGCCGAACGCCGAAACGCTGTACACCTGAAGCCCAAAACAAGTCCCGGACCCCTTTTTTCAGGCGGCTTTCAGCGTTCGGCATAGACAACAATGTTGTAAAAAAAAAAGGTTAAAACAATACGCCGCAATTTATCGCGGCAAAATACGCCGCGTTATAGTGTGAATGCAACCTTACTGGCTTTGTAATTGTACATTTTTTGTTTGTGTTTTGAAAAACCAATAAGAACATATATTTAAAAAAAATAATAATAACAACAAAGAAAAACTAATTTGAAGAAACCTACCCATACTTGTAGAGGGTGTCTGCCAGGCATGTTGCAGAACAACAGAAGCCAGCAGAGCAATGTGAGCTATCAGAAAGGCAAATGTCGAAGAATTGTAGGTACTGAGCTGTCCTGCTCAAAGTAAAGATTGCCAGTAGGGAATTACGCATGCCCCACAAGCAGCCCCTGCACAGTGTTAGGAGCTAGAAGGCCCGATCAGATGCACAGAGCCCCTGGGTTTTGGGATTCTTCAGCAGTCCTAAAGGCATTTCATGTACATGCACCCATAGGTACCTCTTATCTGTTCCTGAAGACATTTAAAAAAGGTTAAAGCTTTACAGGTTTACTTTAATTAGACAGACATTTTTTTTTTTTTAATCATTTTTAAAATATTTTGTTCTAGGGTTGGTTTATAATTAGTTAGGGGCTAGGGAAGGTGGTCTGGGGAGTTGTTTTTTTTTTTTTTTTGTTACGAAACCCACAACAGTAAAATCAGTCTGTATATGCAGTTAAGCATGCTTAACCGTTGAACCTAAGACCCCTTTCACACTGGAGCGGTTTGCAGGCGCTATTGCGCTAAAAATAGCGCCTGCAAACCGACCCTAAACAGCTGCTGCTGCTTCTCCAGTGTGAAAGCCCGACGGCGCATTGCAGGTGGTTTTAACCATTTCTCGGCTGCTAGCGGGGGGCAAAACCCCCCCCCCCCCAGCTGTCGACTGAATAGCGCTGCAAAATTGGCGGTAAAGTGCTGCTAAAAATAGCGGCGCTTTACCGCCGACACTGCTTCTGCCCCAGTGTGAAAGGGGCCTTAGTGACTCACAGCAAAAATTTTTTTTTTTTAGCATACACAATAGGATTATAACAGACCTGGGACACCTTTGGGCGCTCCAAAGAGAATAGTAGTGGGGAGTGCATAGTGCCCCCTAACCCTTCTGCCAGACCCTATTCCGAGACACATTCCTGGCTGAATATTGTGTCTGGGTTTTAGGCTGAATGAAACCCGGACACATGATTAAAATCCTGGACAGGTGGCAACCCTATCTGATCCTCCCCTTCTTTCACAGTCTCCAATCCATCTCCTGATAGTATAGAGCCTTGGGGGCACTCTGCACATGCTCAGTTTGGTGTGCATTGTTGGAGAGGTTTTTTTTTTTCTTGGGAGGGTGCATGTAATCAGCACAGGGCCAATCAGCACTGTCCAGACAAAGGGTCAGGGGTCCTGCAGCCTCATAGGAGACAATCCAAAGATAATGAAAACTCCTCCTACAAGCTTTAAACCTGCTCGGCAGGACACTGATAGAAGTCACAAGACTGCTATATACTGCTGATGAGAAAAGGATTTTAGCCGTTTATATTTACTAAAATAAATGCATATCCATGTTCTATGTACTGTGGGAGTCTGAATACAGTATATTGAATGCAGGGTCCTGGGTTTAGTAACACTTTAAGTGCCTACTGGAGGAATGTGTTCAGAATGTATTCCAAACAGATGCTATTAGGGCTTGAACAACAAAGTGATCTAGCTGGCTTGAATAAAATCACTTATTGGAACAACATAAAGGCAGATAGCTGTATGAACAGCTGGGAAAGCAGATGCTAAGCAAGGAAATTTGCAAGCATAGTATATTCATAGTCAAAACTTTTTTTTGAATTGTTTTGGATAGCCGTTTCCCCACTGGGGAGATTGGCCCCTCTATTTGTTCCGGTGACCAGTGTTACTGAGAGAGTGATGGATCCAACATTTTACAGTATTGATAGAACAAGAGAAGAATAAATCTTCAAGTGGGGACATCGGTTGAAGTGACTAGACAAGAACTCCCATAACTTTATCTCCTGTTGCATTTTCAAAACCAAAACCATTTTCAAAACCCCAAAAATACTCAAAGAAATCTTAAAGAAGAATTCTAGGAAAAGACGTGTTTTAAACATTTAACAGCCCCTCCACAAATCAATCAGGTGCTGGTCCAATCCATAATCCTAAAACTAAGAACAAAAGAAAACAGCACTCCAAATGATGGGTTCAACAAAGATTATTGCAATCTGAATCTGCATATAATACACATATAAACATCACAGGGAACAGCAGTTGACGTGTTTCCCGTAGAATGTGCCTAAATATAACAAAAGCACACCAGTCGGAGAACACGTTAAACAGCGAAAAGTCTATCTGACTCTGATTAGCGGGCCTCATTCCCTATACACATTAAGATAAAACAGAATACAAAAGCAAACAAAGACAAATAACACATACAAATAAATAAAAACACCCACCGTATGTAAAACTGTTACAGTGCAGATTTGGATTTACCATATTGAAGTACAGTTATCTTTGAATAATCTGTACAGTACGGTTTTACATGTGTTTTTATTTATTTGTATGTGTTATTTGTCTGTGTTTGTTTTTGAATTCTACTGAAAGATGTTTTAGCTTCAGGCTGCATTCACACCTGAGCATTTTGTCGCCTGAAGCGCGACGCTCAAAAACACTAGAGGGGAAAAAATACATTATTACCTATGGAGATGGTTCACACTCCAAAACAGCTGACGCCAAATGCCTGAAGCTCAAACAAGTTCCTGACCCTTTTTTGTCGCGCATATCGGGCGGTTTGGCCGTTTTTGAGCGTTTCCATTTCCCATAGAAAGTAATGGAAAAGCTCTATTTCAAGCGACTAGCGCGACAACGAGCGTTTGCTACGGGCGTTTTGTCGCTTTAATCAATAGAACATTTCACCCAGGCAGAAGATAAAAAAAATCATAGCAACAAGTGATGAAAAGATGATAATTTTTCCTATTGGCTAAAATAAAAAACGTCGAAGTACAAAAACGTCGGACTACGCTGTATGCAAACGTGCAAATAAGCATGAATACGCGCCACAAAATGCCAGAAAAAAACGCCGGAAAAAACGTCCGAATGACCTACGCTCAGGTGTGAATGCAGCCTCAAGCAGTAGTAAACTGCAGCAAAAAATTAATAAAAAATTGGGCCCTGGGCAGTTTAAGTC
Organism: Rana temporaria; assembly: GCF_905171775.1. Lineage (NCBI taxonomy): Eukaryota > Metazoa > Chordata > Amphibia > Anura > Ranidae > Rana > Rana temporaria. The sequence continues at coordinate 60,975,771 of NC_053495.1, read as the reverse complement.
ATAATGTTCTATTATGTATCGCATACTAGCACATTGTGAAAGACTTGGCTGAAAATGAAGCCCCCCAGCCGCGCACTGTCACCGCTGTAGGTGCTTTTATCTTCACTCAATCTTCCTTCCGGATTCGCAGGCTTCGGTGGCATGAATGGCTGACCCACGATAATGTCACTCACACGCATGGGTATGACTTTCGTTCAGAGCGCATGTGCCAGTGACGTCATGGCTGCATCTAAAGTAAAAAATCTCCTAAACGGTACAAGTTTAAGGCCGCGTACACACGGTCGGACAAAACCGATGAGAATGGACCGAGGTTCAGTTTCATCGGTCCAAACCGACCATGTGTATAGCCCATCGGTCTATTTTCCTTCGGTTCAAAATTTTAAAACATGCTTTAAAATCGACCCGATGGACCGCTGCCCGATCGGTCCAAACCGATGGTTAGTACAGAAAGCATCGGTTCAAAACCCGCGCATGCTCAGAATCAAGTCGACGCATGCTTGGAAGCCTTGAACTTTGTTTTATTCAGCACGTCGTGTGTTTGACGTCACCGCATTCTGACCAGATCGGTTTTTGGAACGATGGTGTGTACGCACATCAGACCATCAGGCCACTTCAGCGGTGAACCGATGGAAATGGCCCATCGGACCATTCTTATCGGTTTGGAACAACCGTGTGTACGCGGCCTAAGAGATATTGTACCTATAGGTAAGCCTTATTATAACCAAGGGAGTTTACTCCCACTTTAATGCGTATAGGGAACGAGAACCGTTAATCGGAGTCAGGTAGACTTTTGGCTATTTAAGTTGTTCTCTGACAGGTATGCTCTTTTTATGATTAAGTGCATTCTGCGTGAAACGCGCTAGCTGCCTTTCCCTTGGTCCAAAGCTGTGATGTTTATATCTGTATTATATGAAAGATTACAATTTTCCACCGTTTGGAGTGCGGTCAAACTGTTTTCTTTCATTTGTGCTATGTAAGAGACCCACAAGCTGCTTCTAGATCAGGTGTAGTAGATCTACCTAAACAACATGGGAGAAGTCAAAGATCACCAGCACAGTGTTGCCACTTCACAGCTGATTTAAACCTCTAATTGCTGTACAATAGTTGCCAACATTGTCAAAAAACTTTATAGGGACACTTTTTTGTCTGTAGGCAGAGTTTTATTATAATTAGGGGGCAGGGCATTCATTTTTAGGCATGGTGTAGTAGGGAAAGGTACTTTTGGGTGGAACTCCGCTTTATGGGCCGGATTCACAGACGACTTACGCCGACGTATCTATTGATACGTGGCGTAAGTTCTGTGATGCGCCGTCGTATCTATGCACCCTATTCAGGGAACAAGCTACGCCTGAATTTTGCCAAGATACGACCGACGTAAGTCTCCTACGCTGTCGTATCTTGAGTGCATATTTATGCTGGCCGCTAGGGGTGCTTCCGTAGATTTACGCGTCGAATATGCAAATGACCTAGATACGCCGATTCACGAACGTAGTTGCGCCCGTCGGATTTAGCTACGCCGTTTACGTAAGGCTTACGTCCGGCGTAAAGTTACCCCTGCTATATAAGGTGCAGGTAATGCAAAGGATGGATGTCGGAACAAGCGTAAGTTTTTACGTCGTTTACGTAAGTCGTATGGGGCTGGGCGTAGGTTACGTTCACGTCGTTGCCATTGAGCCGTCGTATCTTAGGGCGTAAATTCGACGTGATTCTGAGCATGCACGTGCCTGCGCCGTTCGTACGGCGCTTCATTTACATGGGGTCACGATTCATTATAATACAACACGCCCACTACCAGCCTACTGTGAATTACGCGGGCTTACGCCAATCCATTTACGTTACGCCGCCGTAACTTAGGGAGCAAGTGCTTTGTGAATACTGTACTTGCCTCTCTATGTTACGTTGGCGTATCGCATATGAGATGCGCTACGCCCGCACAGAGATACGCCAATCTCTGTGAATCTGGCCCTAAGTAGATAAGAGGACCAGTCATCAAACACAGCCAGCACTTTCAGTACAATGATAATATACGATAATATGTGATTAGCAGAGGGTGTCACCTAAACATTATGTGATCAGATTTCTAAACGCACTTGACGCCACCCAACAGTGAAAAAATGAAGGAGAACAGCTGAGGATTAATCACAGTCATGGGAAGGGAAAACTGAAGGTGCCATATGGGCAATCCAAAATTGTAAGAGGACTGAAAAAGGGAATGTACATGACCAACGTACATAAGAAGAAGTAGAAATTATTCTATGGATGGGTTCCATGGGGTTGACAGGGCATAGACAACCTATCAGTATGCTGATTGCTGATATGGACACGTCAGGAGAAATTGCTTTGCTGACTTCTTTGAACTTACTCCTGTAATTATGACGTTAATTTTAAATGATGCAATCTGTTGGAATATTTTTTATTCTACAGGAACACAGGCTGTAAGGGGCAGCTAAAACAAGGCTGCAAATTAATAAACCGAGATTTAAAATATTATATATATATATGTGTTTTTTGTCCAGATTATTTTCCAGAATTATCAATATACTGTACATAGGCTAGCAAAATGACTGAGACAAACTGTCACTAGGTGGCACTATAATACTACCCAACTCTTCTGGAGAGATTTCACATACAACCAAGCCCAGCATACTAAGAGGCCAATACAGATCAGAAAAAATTGCTTTGCATACAGACATAATTTGTTTCTGAAGCCACCTTGACACTGCTTTCCAGTGTATTTGCTGTATTTTGTGCATTAGCATGAATTTCTATAAGGCAAGGCCATTCATTTTGAAACACTGGTTATGTTATTTTTTTCCAAGGCATCTCACCACAAAGCGTTCCTATATGTGCGTTGTGGTGGGCCGTAATGTATGTGCATTGGGGGTGCCATTATAAATTACCGCAATGCACCACGATTTGTACATTGTGATATCACCCTGTAATATGTGCGTTTTATTGTGCTCAGTGCACCGTTTAGCCGCAGCCGCTGTCATCCTCTCAGAGGCTTACAGGCTGCCGACAGCAAGGCTGGATGGTGCGCCTGTGCCCTCAGCCCACACCTAAGTGCCTGAATGCTAAAGAGTGCATGAGGCCTTACTTTTGCTCCTAGCTAAGTTCACACTAGCCTCCTCCACCTGTTTTATTTAAATGCAGGAGAAATAATCTGGGAAGTATAATATAAATGCATGCTTCACAGTATAAAGCAGTATTAAATCCAAAACCAACAATTTGAAATATTGCAATTTACCAATTATTAGATGTGGTGGCTGCATGAGTTTTCTTTTTTTGGGCCTTTCCCCTCTGTTTTCACCTGGTGATCTGACCAGTAACATACCTCCTGTATCTCTCTGGACATTGGCGGCTGGTGCTCAGATTTTTTGGGGGGGGGGCGCAAACAAACAAAAGAATACTGAAAATAAAAAAGCAGCCACTGTGTCCATCAAACGCAGCCACGGTGCCCATCAAACGCAGCCACGGTGCCCATCAAACGCAGCCACTGTGCCCATCAAACGCAGCCACTGTGCCCATCAAACGCAGCCACTGTGCCCATCAAATGCCATCACTGTGACCGGCGGCGAGCGGTGTCCTCCATACGTCTCTTCCCATCCAATCCTCCCGTCAGGCATCCAATCACAGCGCCTGTCGTTTCAGCCAATCAGGTGATGGGTAACAGACCCGAGCACCTGATTGGCGGAGAGGCGGTTCATACGTTTTTCTAACACAGGTGGGTGAACTGCAAGCGCCAAGCATGACACTCGCAGGTCATCTTTTGGCACGTCTATTAGAGCCTATTGCTCTAATCAGGTGCTTCTAAAACATCCCTTGCCACTGTAATTTAGGGCCCTGGCATCCGGGAGCGGGGCCGGGCGTCTGAATAGCAGCGAGTGGCAGCGGCGGCCATGGGATAGATCCATTGGTCATAGAGGGGGTGACTAGAGAGAGGGGGCGGCGCCCGTGGAGAAAGGATTTACACAAATAAATCAATGCTGATAACTGTAAGCAACTCTGCCATTGTTAAATGGTTTGTCTCATTCCTGTAAACAGATACATCTGGTAGAGAGATTGTTCTTTTAAAATACAACAGACCTACTGGCTGGATCGCCAGGTGAAAATAAAGGGGAAAAAAAAAGAAGAAAACAAATGCAGCCATCACATCTAAGAATTGGTAAGCTGCAATGTAATACATGTTTGCTTTTGGGTTTTACACCGCTCTCGGTTTTCCTGCGTTTAATTGTATTTGCATTAGCATGCATTTTAAACGCCTTAGGGATGTAAACTCTCCCTGGATGCACAGAATTCTATTTTCTCTAAGCACAGCCAAACGAAATGCATGTAAACACAGGTGAATGCACAGTGTATACCATTTAAAATCATAACATGCAGTTAATAAATGTCCTATAAATGCATATAAAAACATGTATGTCTTTGCCAGTGTGAATAAGCAAAATGTTGCACTGAAAATTAAATATTTTATGTCTGTTTGTTTAGGCACCAAAAATAGCACAGGGTATAGATTTTCCAATAGGATGTGTCAAAGTTTCTCTCTTCTAGGACAAATGAGGATCTCTCTTTCTTTGTTGTGCTCTACTAAGTTCAGGTTTCAGAGCCCTTGAAACAGGTCAATGCAAGAAGCAGCACAGTGGTGTGAAAAAAGAACGATTGCTGGTAGCACTGCGATTCTGCGGTAAACACCCCATCAAGAGACACGAATTGGTAAGCACAGTTGGTACAGACACTGTCCTCAATACTGAGATATCCTCTGCAAGGTACAGTATAAAATTTCATTAACCATTTGACCTCTGGAAGATTTACCCCTTCATGACCAGGCCATTTTTTTGCGATACGGCACTGCGTTATTTTACCTGACAATTGCGCGGTTGTGTGACACTGTACACAAAAAAAATCGATGTCATTTTTTCCCCCTACAAATAAAGCTTTCTTTTGGCGCTATTTGATCACCACAGCATTTTTTATTTATTTTTTGTGCTATAAACAAAACATTTTTTTTTTACTTTCTGCTATAAAACCTATCCCATAAATTAAAGATACATTTTTGTAGATTAAAAAAATTAAATGTACAGGTTTTTGGTAAAAAATAATCCCAATAAGAGTATATTGATTGGTTTATGCGAATATTATAGCGTCTACAAACGATGGGATATATTTATTTATTTTATACTAGTAATGGCGGCGATCAGCGACTTATAGCAGGACTGCGATATCTAGGAGGACAATCAGACAATAACTGACACTTTTGACATTGGGACTGGAGAAGGGGATGTTAATGCTGCCACAAAAATACACAGAAAATGTATTAAATATAAAATTGAATATTTTATATATACTAAATATTAAAAAGAGTACACCATTTTAACTCTCAAGGACAGAAAAACACTTCTGTATAAAATTGGCACAACACAATACAAAACCATATTATGCATATGAAGCTATATAAATGCCTGTATGCTCAACAAGTTTCGCTATATTGCTTCTTCAGGAGCTGTGAGGCATATGTTAGCTATCATGGGTGTGATAAACAAATGTATTAGAATCCTGTTGTTCAAGTAACATGTATTTAGCAGATTTAATTTGAAGGTTCAATTAGGCTTTAATGCTGTGTCCCCTGTGGAGCAGATTTCCGCTTATAGTGGAACCTCGGATTGCGAGTAACGCAGATAATGAGCGTTTCACAATGCAAGCAATTTTTTTTTTTTTTATATCCCGTCTCGGTTTGCGAGTGTAGTCTCTCTAGCACTGATTTGTAGGCCTGACACTAGCTCAGCCAGGCCTAAAGCAGATGCCCGTTGCAAGCAGGGACAACGGGCCCCTTTAGTGTAGAAAAATTGTAGGTAGTCCCAGTGCTAGCTGTCCACGTTGCTACAGCTCCCAGCACCACCTTTTTAGGCACTGCCAGCCCTTCTGGCTGCAGCTGCCCCTCTCCACTGCCCATGCAACCACAATCCTCCTGACTGGCTCTGCACCCATCCCAGTCCTCTCAGGCATACCTCCCCAGCTCTTTTGACTGTGTGTCACTCACCAGCCCTCCTGGCTTCCTCTGTGGAACTCCTGAAGACTTTCCCGGCAGGGTTCTCCTGCTGTCCTCTCTTGCTCCTCCCGTGCCTCCTGGTCAGGACACCTCTGTGAGTTGTAAGAGGGTCCTGTTTGCACCCGAGCCCAGGCCCAAAGTCACCCCCCAGACTGGGGAGCTCCCTCAAAGGCCCTGACAGCCTAACACTCCATCTTCATCTTCCACCAGATCACCAACTCCCCAGCTAGGCTGACCCTGGGTATTTGAGGAGGCTTGCCACCTGCCATTCCAAGTTGGGGATTGGTCAGGGCTCCCCAGAATACCGCAGACAGCTCCACCCCACCTCTCTTTCCAGAAAACACTGGAACATTCTGGAAAAACTTGGGAGGTCTTGGTGATGCTGCCTGTGAGTCACCCAGCTCTGTCCTGAGTTATTCCCAACCCAGATCAAAACACACCCAGACTTGGCCAGCCAAGCCTGGAAATTTACCTTTTCTCACAAAAACATAGCACTATACTCCTAGCACACTAGAGGCTGCTACATAAGGCTTACCTATAGGTACTGTAAATATCTTCTAAATGTGCACCGTTTAGGAGGTATTTACTGTGACGTCACCAAGGCATGAACTCTGAAGGAACGGCAGCCCGTGCCATTCCTTCACAATCTAGTGCTGTAAATTGTGGCACATGTGCGGGAGTAACATCACCATGGCTCCAGTCAGTCACACAGTCAGAGTCCGCGTCTGTGAATGTCCGTTCTGTGACTGATATTCATGAATATTCATGAAATAATAATCCCAGATTTTGCAAAATGTCCACGATTTTTATAATGGTTGGAAAACCTGACCCCCCATCCCATGTAATGGCAATGAAAAGAAAAAGACATGTTCGTAGTCTATATCAAGAGAGCAGCCTAGAGTGACCACAAAGTGACCACAAAGTGACCCCCACCCACCACACACATACACAAGCACACAGATCCAGTGGTGGTGAGCCATAGCCAAGAAGTATGGATAAAAAGAATATGAATGCAGTTACCACCATCTATCCACCACCATGAATATCATGTAAGGACTGGTGAGCTACAATATACTACATTTTTGGTTTTGGGCTTAGATACACTTTAAGGGCTTCCATGCGGCTAGGTTCACATTGATGCGGCTCTGCGAGCCGCATTTTACATGGGCATGACAGCCCATTTGAATGGACTGCCGTGCCTCCTAAAATTCAGGGAAAAGGTCCATGCACCATTTCTGGAATTGCAGCCCACATGGGAACCACCGGTACAATGTGGATGTGATTTCCAGTAAGTGCGGTGTGCCATTAGGATTAATGGCACCCGCCTGCATCTCCAGCATTTTTCTGTGCGAATGGTTGCAGCTGCGTGCACAGGTGTGGACCTGCAGCGGGAACACCCACACAGATGTGAACAAGCCTAAAGGTGTTTGAAGTTTTGCTGAAAGTTTTGTAAGCCTGTGTGAAGTATGGCAAATTGTTCACTGTGTGCCCAGTTGCAGTCCTTGAGGGCACCATATGAGCCAGGATTTGGCACAGCCGGTCATTTTATTTGGTGAGCCACACCCTCCTCCATTCCAGGGGTGGACTGATAACTCATGGGGCCCCTGGGCAATAGGAGATTATGGGGCCCCCGGGCAATAGGAGATTATGGGGCCCCCAGGCAATTTATTATGGGGCCACACAGTATACACACACACATACAGTATACAGACACACAATATATACACACACAGGGGTAGATTCACGTACCTTTAGGCGGGCGTAGCGTATCTCCTATATGCTACGCCGCCGTAACTTTGTGAGGCGAGTATGGTATTTTCAAACATTTTGCCGCCGAAGTTACGGCGGCGTATCGTATTAGGGCCGGCGTAAGCCCGCCTAATTCAAATTTTGAAGCTGTGGGCGTGTTTTATGTATATTAACTGTGACCCCACGTAAATGACGTTGCGATCAAACGGCGCATGCGCCGTTCGTGGATGTATGCTCCAAATGACGTCGGCAAATCGTCATGCTTTCGACGTGAACGTAAATTACGGCCAGCCCCATTCCCGGACGAGTTACGCAAACGACGTAAAATTTGACGCGGTTCCAACGTCCATACTTAACATTGGCTGCGCCATGTTTTTGATGGTTTATCTTTACGCCATTTATCTTTGCGTAAACGGCATATATCTTTACTGCGATGGCCGGGCGTACGTTCGTGAATAGGCGTATCTAGCTGATTTACATATTCAAGGCGTAAATCAGCGTACACGCCCCTAGCGGCCAGCGTAAATATGCAGTTAAGATATGATGGCGTAGGAGACTTAAGTCGGCCGTATCTTAGCAACATTTAAGCGTATCTCAGTTTGAGCATACGCTTAAAGTTGCGACGGCGCGGATTCGGACTTACGATGGCGTATTTACTGATACGCCCATCGTAAGTCTTTATGAATCTACCCCACAGTATACATTAACACAGAATACACATACACGCACTGAAAAGATACTGGAGAGGCGGGGCAGCTATAATCTTGGGATTTTTTTTTAAACGCTGATTTTTTACTAAGGCTAGCAACCCTAATGGGGCCCCCGGGCAGTGCCCGAGTGCCCAAATGGTCAGTCCGCCTCTGCTCCATTCACTGCTGTCTTGAAATCTAGCAAACCTACAAATGTAGGAGGATCTCAGTCCAGTGCTACATTCAGCTTAAACACCTCATGCGGCATTGCTGTTTTCAATCTGCATATTATTACATAATATCACACATGTATAAGAGATCCATCTAAGAAAGCACTTGAGTAAGTTCTTACTCTGCAGTGGCAAAAGGATTTCCTAGTGCTTGTATGTCATCTCACAGTAATGCCCTGGCTGTGCCACATATATACGATTTGAGTGATGATGAAGTACACAGGGATTATGACACCCCCTATTAATTAAACTATACTATAGTTTATAAGACAGAGAAAAGATTTCTCTACCACAAGAGGTAATGTCTGAGACTCCGCGGCCGTGGGGAAAACAACAGTACATAGAAGTCTAAGAATGTCTAAGCTATTATTTATTTACATGATGAGATGATGGTTTGTCCATTTTTATCTGACATCAGTACTACAAAAATTCCCCTATTCCACTGCACATTGGATTTCCATGTCTTTTTCATATAATATATGGATTAGTCACTGGCATAGTGTGATATTGCTGAGCATAGCATGCTTATTATAGATAAGAAGAGTTAATGAGTTTTGTGAATTGACAATCTTGTCAAAGCAACAAGATAACATGCAATATCAATGAAATAACATCCAGAAACCAAACAAAAATGACCTCAATATGCCACTCAAGTTTCAAGTAAAAAAAAAATTCCATGTACAGTATGTCGTATCATATACAGTATAACCACACTATATTACCAAAAGTATTGGGACGCGCATGAGCTTTAATGGCATCCCAGTCTTAGTCCGTAGGGTTCAATATACAGTTGGCCCACCCTTTGCAGCTATAACAGCTTCAACTCTTCTGGGAAGGCCGTCCACAAGGTTTAGGAGTGTGTCTATGGGAATGTTTGACCATTCTTCCAGAAGCACAGACTGGGATGCCATTAAAGTTCAAGTGCATGTAAAGGCAGGCGCCCCAATACTTTTGACAATCTAGTGTATATATCTATTATATCTCACAAAAGTGGGTACACCCCTCACATTTTTGTAAATATTTTATTACCGTATTTATCGGCGTATACCGAGCACTTTTTTGCCCTGAAATTCAGGGCAAAATCGTGGGTGCGCGATATACGCCGATACCCGCGCCGAGTTTGAACTACTGCGCCGTCATATACCGAGCGCAGTACACTCGTGTATAGTCGGGCAGGCTCGGCTCCTCTCGCAGTCACGTCCTTGACGTACAGGACGTGACCGCGAGAGGAGCCGAGCCTGCCCGCCTATACACGAGTGTACTGCGCTCGGTATATGCCGGCGCAGTAGTTCAAACTCAGCGCGGGGATCGAGCAGGGAGGACACCGCAGAAGGATGCCGGACCCGGCGTGGAGGACACCACCGAAGCCGCAGACGGACGCCGGACCCGACGAGGCCGCCGATGGACGCCGCGCAAGACAACCAAAACTGTAAGTACTAAAATGTTTTTTTTTACAGAAATGCGGGTCCACTTTAGGGGTGCTCACTATACGCCGGAGCGCGCAATACCCCGATAAATACGGTATATCTTTTAATTGTTACAACACTGAAGAAATAACACTTAGTGAGTGTACAGCTTGCATAACAGTGTACATTTGTTGTCCCCTCAAAATAACTCAACACACAGACATTAATGTCTAAACCGCTGGCAACAAAAGTGAGTACACCCCTAAGTGAAAATTTCCAAATTGGGCCCAATTAGCCATTTTCCCTCCCCGGTGTCACATGACTCGTTAGTGTTACAAGGTCTCAGGGGTGAATGGGGAGCAGGTGTGTTAAATTTGATGTTATCGCTCTCACTCTCTCATACTGGTCACTGGAAGTTCAACATGGCACCTCATGGCAAAGAACTCTCTGAGGATCTGAAAAAAAAAGAAGAAAAACAGTAAGGGTATTTACTTTTAAAACATTTGTATGTATTTTGAAGTCCTCTCATATATTGCAGACATTGTTTTTCCTTTTTACGCTGGTAGCAGAGGGTTAAATAAAGCAGTAATTTTAGAAAGGTTGTCCCCTGCGTCTAAGCTCCATTTCATAGCCTGGTGCTCAGTTACAGCAGCTGTATCTGGATAACATGACCTAGTGCCTCATATATCGATGACGTACAAAGAAATGTGTCTAAATCAAGAGTAAGCATCAAAGAGGGGGTAGAGACACCTAATCAGGGATGTTACTGGTGGAAAAAGGATGTGCATTGAGGTCCCTGTTCTGAGAATAGGAATTTTGTATTTTTCTTTGTCAGCAGTTGGTTTGACACACATAAAAAAAAAAGTAGTGATGTTTCCACTCCAGTGAATGTCAGATCTATGCATGTTCAAACACTGCAACACTAGCCAAGAACTGACATACTAAATTGTGTGTAGGCTATTGAGACCAAAAATGGACAAATAATAAAATGATCTTTACAGTGAGAATAAATCACTCCTTTACAGGTCCCTTAGACGTTGCAAGGATGTTTGCAAATTCATTGCAGCTTTTTACCTCCTGTTCTCTGGGTACTGAGGCCAGCCAGCCCAATATGCTAAGTGGGAGAGCCTACTTGTTATAAGCACATTATCAATTCCAGTGTGGTAATAAAAGAAAAAAATGCACCCTTGACACCCCTTTACAATCCTTGATAAGGATACGGCTTACAACAGCAAATCTAAGGTTTACCAGATAGAACTAGAAAAAAAGTGCAGGTTGAGTCCAACTGTTTAAAAAAAAAAAATACACAGTGCAAATTTCTTTCCTGTAACCACATTCAGCTTGCCAATTAATGGCTCGAATCTCGGGCGGTTCCTGCCAAACACTAACATTTAGCTACAAATTTTGCTCCTGAAAAGGAGCCCGGGGTAACACTTGTGGGCAGGGATGAACATGCTTATTAAATATTTTAAGTTGCAAGATTGCAAAAATGTATTGGCATTCTAGAATGCAAGATTATACACAAACACTGGCAAGGCTTTAGGGCAAGGATGCCCAACCTTTTGAAGAGTGAGGGCCACTTAATTAACTTGGTAACCAGTCGAGGGCCACAATGAGCAGAGTGGGCGGATGACAGGTCACGGCTACGCTATGGCCCTCTGATCCGCCCAGATGAAAGGGTACAAACTCCCTTCTGTTTTTCAGATTGGAGGTAGGTGGGCGTAAACGGACATCTGTCGCTCTATACAAGTGAAATGAGGGTCCCATTTGGTCGTGCTGATCTTGTGAAAAGGGCTCAAGACTGCTTTCACACTGATGTTCTGTGGTTTATTTACACCGCAGGTGCAGCGTAGTGCATCTGTGTCTATCCTGCGGGTTAGCTGAACTTTGCCATAGACTGTGGCAAAGCTGGTGCTGTAGAGGGAGCATCGGCTTATGGGGCTCTGCTCCGCAGCCACTTTCTTCCTCTACCACCAGCTTCATTCACAACACTGATGCTGTGGTATGGCGGGTCGGCAACCTGCGATCTGGGCTTTCCAACCCACCATTCCAAAGCAGGAGGTTGCGGGCCACATTAGAGGGCCATTGGTTGGCCACCCCTGCTTTAGGGGGTGCATGGGGCCTCTCTGTCACATTAGGTTTTGCAGGGGTGGGATCAAACACAATAACCACTCCCCTATATTCTCCTCCTTCTCTGCGTCTTTCAGCTGCTGCTGCATGCAGTGCCATATAGGGGATCGGGTTTTGTAATTGCCTCCCCATGTGCCAATTCCCCTCTGCCCAATCCCCCCATGTGCCAGTACTGCCAGCTTCCCTCCTCTCCTCCCCGCCCCGCCATCTGCTGCTGAGGGCACACAGGGGGATCTTCAGGATGGAGAGTGGGGAAAGGGCCAGTAAATATGTCATTTAGCGGCCCATTTCTTTTCTGATTGAATACAGTGAGGGATCACTGTGTTCATTCATAAACTATGCTTCAGTTTTGAATGAACAGGAAGGCTGTGTAGAGGAATGTGTTTCATAAGTCCATTTCTTTGTCTCAAAAGTGAGACTCCGGGGGTCTATTTTGGCCCCTGAGATTTCACCAAAGCCGGGGAGTGAAATCTCACTTTTGAGACAGAGAAGGGCACTTAGGAAACTCATTCCTCTACACAGCCTTCCTGTGTAGAAAAGCATTGTGAAAAAAGTGTAAAAATGCATCAAATAATAAAAAAGTTAAAAATAAATGAAGAATGTAATTTTTTTTATAAAAAATAATAAAAAAGGGGGTCATTCACACGGGTTCTCTGGCTCTAACAGGGTGAATGAGCTGTTTGTTTGTGCAGCTGGAACTGCCTGGTACTCTTTGGGGACGCAGCGGGTGTATGAACACAGCCGCATATCCTAATCTGACAGGTGTGGGTGAGTGGCCTCAAATGCATACATATACCTGCATCCACATGTCAAATTAGTACCTGCAGCTTTATTTATTATGTCAAAATGTGGACAGTTCTTCCAAAATCAATTGAATTACCATCTCAATATGTAAATGAAGATCTGAAATAACTCTTTAGCCACTTGGAGTATCTTGGTGCATGGTGGAACCGACGGGTGATAGTGGGGGGCCCCCAGGTCAACATTTTCATTGAGACCCACAAGCTTCAAGCTACGCCTCTGCACTGAAATGTATAGTAGCTGTACCCTTCCTACACATACAAAAAAAAGGCACTACAGATATACAAAAGTACACATTTAAATAACACAATTAAAAAACAAATAAACCCAATATATTATATAGTAACAAAGTACAAATGTATAAAACTGTGCACCGCCAATCTATTCCCTAGCACTTACAATATCTTAGAGCAAGTAGCATTAGTAAAGTAATCTTACAGCCTAAAAAAAAACAACAATCTGGTGGTTTAACTGGTAATATCATTAACTCAATGGCATCAAACTAAAACCAAGACTTGAATGAGTACTATCCCTTAACCACTTCACATCCCGCCCATAATCATATGACGTCCACAGATGGGATCTCCCATCCTGGGTGGATGTCACATGACTTCCTGGGTTTCCCGGCCGTCTAGGGGGCGCGCGCGCCCTTGGCATCGCTCGGGACCCGCTCAGGACCCGGTGCGCGTGCCCGGCTGCCTCAATGTCCGCCGGGCACCCGCGATTGCCCGCAATGACGGCAGAACCGGGGATCTATGTGTGTAAACACACAGATCCAGGTCCTGTCAGAGGTGAGGAGACCGATGTTCCCAGTATAGAGGAACACAAATCGGTCTCCTCCCCTTTTGAGTCCCCTCCCCCTACAGTTAGAATCACTCACTAGGGAACATATTTAACCCCTTCCCTGCCCGTCACATTTACACAGTAATCAGTGCAGTTTTATAGCACTAATCGCTAAATGTGAATAGTCCCAAGAATTTGTCAAAAATTGTCTATCTCCGTCGCAATGTCACGGTCACAATAAAAATCGCAGATTGCCGCCATTACTAGTAAAAAAAAAAAATGCAATAAAACTATCCACTATTTTGTAGACGCTAAAACTTTTGTGCAAACCAATCAATATACGCTTATTGCGATTTTTTTTTTTTACCAAAAATATGTATAAGAATACATATCAGCCTAAACTGAGGAAAACATTTTAATTTATTTTTTTAAATTTGATAAATCAAAAAGTAAAAAATATTGTGTTTTTTTTCAAAATTGTCGCTCTTCTTTTGTTTATAGCGCAAAAAATAAAAACCACAGAGGTGATCAAATAACACCAAAAAAAAAACTCTATTTGTGGGGAAAAAAGGACGTTGATTTTGTTGGGGTGCAACATCGCACGACCGCACAGTTGTCAGTTAAAGCGATGCAGTGCCGAATCGCAAAAAAGTGCTCTGGTCAGGAAGGGGGTATATTCTTCCGGGGCTGAAGTGGTTAAAGTCCATGAGCTCTGCATACACATCACCTCTCACCAATCTTTAATGTTAGGTAGATGAATGCCTATAATATTTTGCACAGTTTTTACCACCCTCTGCAACACTACACTAGTCTAGGTCATGGGCATGCCATGCCATGCCGCAGTGTGACATGGTATGTCAGAATGCTCTCTCTATAAAAAACTACGAAGAACCTGTTGTGAAAGGTTAGCCTTCTTACGTTTCATTTTGGATTTCAGTTCCAAACATAATAAATTATATACAAAGCCCCTACACATTGCTTTTGAACTTGAACTTAAATTCTAAGTTAGCATTTATACTTACTGTATAATGAGGCATTTCATCTCCAGATGTTCTTCACCTCTAGTGATTGACAAAAATGTACCATTTTATTTTATTTTGCAGTATATATTCATTTAAGTTGGGGATATAACGTAGTGGGATATTTATTATCTCGAACATTAACCTTTTTCCATATTAACCTGCTTTCTCTGCTAAGCACCAAGAGCTAAAGGGTAATTAAAGGGAGAGGCTAAGAGAGAAAGGGAGAGAGAGACAGCTGTAGCAAAGGATTAAACCTCTTACTCTTCCTTAACATTTCTATCTCTTGAAAGGGGTTACCCAACCCCCCTGCGCCATCTGCTTTCTCTCTGCGCTGTTCTATATTTAACAGGTCTTACATAATCAAGCGTGAGGGGGACACACTCCTGATGACGTCAAAGAGACATTTTTCCTTTGGAGGACAGCACATAAATGGATTGTTCTGACACCCATCGGGTGACAGGCAGTGACAGGCGGTCACTCAGACGTGTATGTACTTCAGTTGGATGCTCGAAATGCCGAGAGTATTAAAAGGGTCACTGCCACATAGGATGTAAGTGAATTGAGGACAAGTGGATTGAACCCTTGTAATCCACATTTAATACACTACATGTATCTGATTAACACTTTCAAATTTATAAACACATTTACTGTTTAATTATTTATGCGTATGTTGTATTTAAAGAGGAACTGCAGTCTGCTCAAATAATTTGTAATAAAAACATCTTTGCCATTCTTTGCGATTCTGCACTTGCCAAATATGCTGCAGAAATCTCCCTCCACTAAGTCTGGCTGCAGCCATTTTAACTGTGGGCAGCTGAAGATGCTGCCTGTTCACTTCCTGGATTTACAGACACACAGAGCCACACCTCCAGCTCTGCAGCCCTCTCATTGGCCCTCTTATGACTCACCCCCCTCCCTTCCTGGCAAACTGTCATGATAGTGAGAGTGAGAGAGCGAGAGCTGTGCATGATGTCATAAGCCTAGGCTAATGACCAGACAATAAACAAAGTGATCTGTATGAGGTATTTACTGGCAGAATTATTTTTTATTTTATTATCCAAAGTTATAACAACAACGGGAGAAGATTTAATAGATGGAAAGTTGAAAATATTGACTGAAGGTCCGCTTTAAAGGGGTTGTAAAGGAACATTTTTTTTTTTTTCATAATAAGCATCCTTTACCTGCAGACATTCCTCTTTTCACTTCCTCATTGTTTGTTTTTGCTCAGAAGTTGCTCTATTTCTTCTCTGTTCTGTTCACTTCCTGCTTGTCTGATTTTACTGACCACCGTGACGGGAGGGTTTACTGCGGCGGTCAGTGACGTGCTCACCCCCTCCTGGGAACTACATCTGTGCGGCAGGATGCTCTCTACGTGTTAGAGACTTCAAGGAGGTGTGAATTACTGGGCGTGCCGCAATGCATACTGGGAAATGTAGTTCTTACATGAACGAGCGATGCAAACCAGGAAGTGAATGAGAGAACAGAAACTAGAATGCCGGAGGTGATATAGATGAAGGATATTTAATAGGTATTTACTCGTTTTTTAACAGAATCATTACACTATTCTATCTGTCTACCTTGCAGACATAAATTTTAGGCAACATTTTTTTTTCCTTTACAACTCCTTTAAGTGCACGCTCCGAATATCATACGAAAAATGTCGTCCGAGGAAGAATCGTACGATAATCGGATCGTTAGTACAGGGCTTCCCTGAGCAAATCATGACAGTTCATCCGATATTATTTTATCGGACATGCACGAAAATTTTCCTCGTACGATACCTAATCGTACGATTTTCATTTAGTCAGTACAGTTGTCGTCCGAAAATACAACACAAATACATTACAACACATGACATCACTTCCGATTTTTTTTTTCTGTCGTATGAGAATTTTCGTGACTTTAGTAACCTATTGAATTTCTACTTGCGACTAGTAAACGAAAAAAGTAGGACGATCTGATGTCTGATTTTCGGATATTGTGTACGTGGCATTAGAATGGCAAAGCACAAGCTCAACAGTAAATATAAATGCTGGTCATTATGGTTTGAAGTAATTTTACTTTTTCTTTTGTGCATCTGTTTAGGCCATACTATCAATTGAAGCAATCATTGTAATGGTACTGAATAAGTAGCTCTACCTGGAATAGATCTTCACATTGCAGCAACAATCAGGCTATATATCTTTTAGTCTTGATAAGCAAAACAGTAGTATAGAAATAATACATGTGTTGCATTTTTTGGAATTCAGAAAGATAAGCGATACCTATGGTATGAAATAATCATAATAGAAAATCTAAATTCAAAGCAAAATTAAAAAATATTGAGCTAAATAAATAAGTATTGCACTCACAAGAGAAGCAGATAGCCTGTCATGTACAATTCACAGTGTCCATCTTGCTTTTGATCTCCCTTACTCAGCAGTGGATTGCCAGACACAAGCCACAAAATGATAGGCCAGACCTTCTTGCAGACTTATATTATGCTCAATTAATTACTGCTTATGTGACAGCAATACTTTTATTTCGCACAATGATTTTTCTATTACTATATTATTTATGTGCGCTTTTTTCATTACTTTTGTTATTGCAGCACAACAGAATGACCTCCCTGTGTTGTTTAAAGCAGAAAGTCATAGTTGTCCCACATAGAATTGTTGAACCTTAGCATCAGTAGCATCAGCATCAGTAGCACTGCATATAAATTATTGATTGACCGTTTAAGTTTTCATAGTTGTAAGCATTGCGTTGGCATTGTAATCATAGATTTTTATACTGGGCCAGATTCAGGTAGATCCGTGCAATATTTGCGTGGGCACAGGGCAACGAGTTTTGCTCTGCGCCCACGCAAATATTTTGAAATGCCCGCGATTCACGGAGCAGTAGCTCCGTAAATTGCGCGGGCGATATGCTAAATAGCCGGGGGTAAGGCTGCCTAATGTAAATGATCCCGCCGGGGGCGGGAATCATTTAAATTAGGCGCGCTCCCGCGCCGAGCGAACAGCGCATGCTCCGTCGGGAAACTTTCCCGACGTGCATTGCGGCAAATGACGTCGCAAGGACGTCATTTGCTTCTAAGTGAACGTGAATGGCGTCCAGCGCCATTCACGAATCACTTACGTAAACTACGTGAAATTTAAATTTCACGAGCGGGAAGGGCGGCTATACTTTAGCATTGGTTGCCCCTGCTATAGCTATAACCTGTGTGCTTACATTTCTATGCAGGTACATTTAAAAAAATAAAAATAAATTTGTGACCTAAAGTGGACATGAAATGTGCAGTCTAAATAACACGGCTTATTACATTACGTGCCAGTTGCTGGCATCATTTAAACATTGCCAACCCTTGGTATCAATGATAGCATGAGTAAAATATCCTCAACAAAACGATTGTGAACAGAAATTCTGTGTGTGTCTTTATTCCCAACAAAATAACATGTATGACATATCCTATACACCTATGAACATAGATATAGTAGATATAAAGATATGAGGCTTGTAATTTATTGCATATGTAAATATGTCAGTTTTCCAGTCCTTTGGCTGCATATATAGAAAAATAGTTTGAACAAGAAAGTCAAACCAAAAAGAAGGACTATAAGGAAAATCGACTGACTAAATGATTATTCAAAAGTGGAAAAATTTATTAAATATAGTGATTTTTTTTTTTTACATATGATGGAAGAACTTGATTGGATAGGGAACAAAGTTATAAAAGATTGGCTGCAGTGCGGTTCACCACCTGTAGGGTATATTGGACCAGCAAAGCAGCCTACACATACCGACACTAAAACTATTCTAGTTCTTCCATCATATGTAAAAAAAAAATCACTATATTTAATACATTTTTCTACTTTTGAATAATCATTTAGTCAGTCGATTTTCCTTATAGTCCTTCTTTTTGGTTTGACTTTCTTGTTCAAACTATTTTTCTATATGAACATAGATAACCTTAATTGTCACTACAGCGCACATTGTGATTGTGCATATATCCTTATACAGGTGAAACTCGAAAAATTTGAATATAGGGCAAAAGTTTATTTATTTCACTTAAAAGGTGAAACTAATATATGAGATAGACTCATTACATGCAAAGCAAGATTTGATCAGAGTGGTTAGTCTATGGGATTACTTGGCATGGTAAGCTTCTCCTGGGATGTGTATAGGAACATTATTGCATACCCTTCTATACCCTTGTTTATAGTTTGTTATTCTGTTACTTATTTCTCTTTTTGTTTCTGAATAGTTTCATGAATCTCTTGATTCATTTGTATATCTCCTGATGAAGCTACAAGGCGAAACGTGTTAGGATTAATATACAAATCTGAAACGCTCGCTGTAATTGTTCACCTGTTTGTATGACCACCCATTTCATGAACTGCTGTATATCCGTGAACAAATTGTCTCTGTTATGTTTTTAACTTTATTCTCATTAAACTTATATAAATATATACGATTCTCATTAACATTTGTAAGCACCGTCAAAATCCCCTTATGCTTCCTATTTGAATTATGCAAAACAAGATAGTTCAAGCGTGATTTGTCATAATCTTTCTTCCACAGACGAGCTCTATGGGGATGCTGACTTAATTTTCCAGCAGGACTTGGCACCTGCCCACACTCACAAAACAACCAAAACCTGGTTCAATGACCATTGGAATTACTGTGCTTGATTGGCCAGCAAACTCGCCTGACCTGAATCTCATAGAGAATCTATGGGGCATTGTAAAAGAGAAAAATGAGAGACGTGAGACCAAACAATGCAGAAGAGCTGAAGGCCGCTATTGAAGCATCCTGGACTTCCATAACACCTCAGCAGTGCCACAGGCTGATGGCGTCCATGCCACGCAGCATTGAGGCAGTAATTGTTGCAAAAGGGGCCCAAACCAAGTACTGAGTATGTATGCATGCTGATACTTTTCAGAGGTCCGATATTGTTCTATGTACAATCCTTGTTTTATTGATTGCATGTAATATTCAAATTTTCTGAGATTGTAGATTTGGGGTTTTCATGAGCTGTAAGCCATAATCATCACAATTATAACAAATCACAGCTTGAACTATTCTGCTTTGCATGTAATGAGTCTCTCTCATATATTAGTTTCACCTTTTAAGTTGCATTAGTGAAATAAATGAACTTTTGCACGATATTCAGATTTTTCAAGTTTCACCTGTTTGTATCAAAAACTGTAAATTCCATGGTATTAATTAATTATCCAGCCTCTCATGAAAATATATTACAACTTATGTTTTCCTCTGTGATGTGACCCCCACACCAACAATTGTATCCCTCTGCTCTTCAAGAAAATTCCTCCGTGTCACCACTGTGCTCTAAGAACGTTCATCTCAGGTTGCTTGTACGTAAGCATATAAACATACTGTTTATCTGCCACATGTTTCTCCAATTGCTGGTCCTCCAAATCTTCCTGACCACTAGGGGCTCACTACATGCGTTTCCCAGTGCTCCAGCAGTAACCAGGGTAGGGTGCCTTTATGGGTTTTCTTATGTTCATGCTGTGAGTTTTGCCTTGTTCCTGGATGATATGTTAAATTAAAATTTTCCATCCAAAGCTTTTATAAATGGTGTTTATAGGTGGGAAACCAGACTCAATGTTAGTCATACAGAGGGGATCCAGCCTAGCATGACACTTCTTCAGACAGAGCTTTTTTTCTCTAGTCAAAACATGGCAGACTCTGTTCAGTCACCTCCCTCAGCCCTGTTCTCACCAACCTGTCACGTAACACAGAAGGCCATAGAGGAAGCTTTCTGCAGTGCTTACTTATTCTACAAGCTACTGCATGCTAGTGGGTGCCCTGGGCCCCAATGATGCAACAGCCTGCAATTTTTTTAAAGTGGATATAAACCCTCTCATATTCCCAGTGAAGTGAACAGCCCCAGATAATACACAGGGATGAAACGAATCTCCCTACATAAGTTTTACATGTATATCTGTTGTCTTCAGCTTTATATATTCTTTAGAAAGCTCAGGTCGTGTTAGAAGATTTTCTCTTCCTATTCAACACTACAGTGAAGTCTTGGCATACACCAAATATAAATTTGGAACTAATCAAGCAAGCAGGCCCTTGCACTACATGGTTTTGGTAAATCTGAAGACAAAAACCTGCAGAAAACCCCATGTTACATGTGAGAAATATCTTATTAAAAGTGACAACTTTGTGTAGACAAATGTTAATTTTGATTCTGCATTTTCCAGAACCGTGGGGCAAAAAAAGGCTGCAAAAGACACACTGTGGCTAAATACTTTGGGGTACAGTTGAACCTCGGATTGCGAGTAACGAGCGTTTCGCAATACAGGCACTGTATTTAAAAAAATCCTAACTCGGTTTGCGAGTGTTGTCTCGCAAAACGAGCAGGATTCAGGCCAAAGTGGTGTGCAGTACCACGTTTGGCCTGAGGTGGGGGGCTCCGGCGCCGTTCGGAAATGCACGGAAAGGCCCGAGGACAGCTCAGCTGACCTCGGGAACAAAGTCTTTCTGAGGTGTCCTCGGCCTTTCCGAGGCTCTCCGGCCCACCCCCCACCTCTGGCCACATGCGGTATTGCATGCCATTGAAGTCAATGTGGAACAGATTATTTTCGTTTCCACGGACTTCAATGGGGAAACTCGCTTTGATATGAGAGTACTTTGGACTACGCGCGTTCTCCTGGAACGGATTTTGCTCGTACTTTCCAAAATGTGGTCATTTTATGGGCCAGTTCTGGTGCTCCAGGGCCTCGAACAATGTAATAAGTAGGCAGGAATATAGATCATTTATCCTCCTAGAAAGCCTGAAAGTGCTCCTTGGATTTTGGGGCCCTCTGTGTGGCCAGGCTGTGAAAAAGTCTCACACGTGAGGTATCCCCATACCCAGGAGGAGTAGCAGAATATGTTTTGGGGTGGATTTTTAAGTATGCCCATGATATGTTAGATCTTATTAATTGGCAACTTTGCTACATTTTCCAAAAACTATGCCCCTTACCTTGGAGTGTTTTCTTTCCAAAATGGGGTCATTTTGTGGGTGTTTCCACTGTGCTGGTGCTCCGGAGCCTCCAAAAATGTGACAGGTAGTCAGGAAGTTAGATGGAGTAGCTTACATGTAATTTATGTTAATTTGAGGCTATGGAAATGTCTCACACATGTGGTATCCCCATACTTTTTGGAGTGTAATCTATTAGTTTGCCTATGCTGTGTATAGGACATAACTTGTTAATATGACAACTTTAAAAAAAAAAACTCACTATGCCTCTTACTTAAGACATTGGATTGTCTGTTTTCTTACTGTCCTGGCATTTTAGGGCCTCAAGATGTACTGCCTATCAGTATTGATCAATTTGTAAACATGTATGACATAGGTTGTAGACTAGCTTTCACTCAGACTAAAATAAGATCCACGGATTTAAGTTATTTTTACCAAACAAATGTAGAAGAATACATGTGGCCTAAGTTTATGAACATGAGTTTTCTCTTTATAAACTTGTGCAATTTTATTTATATACTGTAGCGAAAAATGGGTACAGTGTTGCATGACTGATTAAAGCGGATGTTCCATTATAAAAAAATAAAAAAATTAAAGTCAGCAGCTACTAACACTGTAGCTGCTGACTTTTAATAAGGACACTTACCTGTCCTAGCAGCCAGTGATGTCGGCCCCCGCCGATCCTCGATCCTAGCAGCTCCAAGCGCCGCCATCCACAGTAAGGGAAACAGGCAGTGAAGCCGTACAGAATGCAGCGTGCCCCATTCACAAAAAGACACCCAGTGTAGGAGAAGGAAGAGAATCCACCGCGGAGGATGAAGAGGTAGATTCGGCACTTCCACATAGCAACAGCTATTTAGGGTAAGAAAAAAAAAAAAAAAAATTACATTTTTTTTTTTTTTTAGATTTTTGGTGGAACCTCCACTTTAACAGTCAGTCATTCAAAGTGTGACATGCTGAAAACTTAAAAATAACATGGGCAGGAAGGAGATGGAAGTGTCTGGTATTGCAGTGGTTAAACCGAATGGTCCGTTTTACAAGTTATTTATTCGCATATTTTTTAATTCCCAGTGGCAAAACAGAGATCAATAAAGAGCCATCCTTTTCCCAACCTAATAAAAAATATAGTTTTTATTGCTATCGTATACAGGAGTAACCGATTTTCCTTTTAGATCCCGACTTAAAATAGTTCACAAGCACAAAAAAATAAAAAGTAAAGTTGTGCCTAGAGAAATACCAAATATACACTGCTCAAAAAAATTAAAGGAACACGTTTGAATCAGAACTCCTGGGATATTGAGTAGCAGAGGGGGAGGGGTGTATACAGAGGGGGTTGTTAATTTCAATTACAGTAACAGCAAAGCAGCTGAAACTGTTTAACAACAGGTGCACTAGATGGGCAACAATGAGACGACCTCCAAAACAGGAATGGTTTTTCAGGTGGAGGTGTCTGACATTTTTTTCCCTACTCATCTTTTCTGACTGTTTTTCACTAGTTTTGCATTTGGCTAGGGTCAGTGTCACTACTGGTATCACAAGGCGATACTTGGACCCTATAAAGGTTACATAGTTACATAGTTAGTCAGGTCGAAAAAAGACACAAGTCCATCCAGTTCAACCTCAAAAAAATAAACAAACAAAATAAAAAACACAATACAATCCCATACACCCAACTCCATACCCACAGTTGATCCAGAGGAAGGCAAAAAACCCCAGCAGAGCATGATCCAATTTGCTACAGCAGGGGAAAAAATTCCTTCCTGATCCCCCGAGAGGCAATCGGATTTACCCTGGATCAACTTTACCTACAAATCTTAGTACTCAGTTATTTTATGTACATTTAGGAAAGAATCCAGGCCTTTCTTAAAGCAATCTACTGAGCTGGCCAGAACCACCTCTGGAGGGAGTCTGTTCCACATTTTCACAGCTCTTACTGTGAAAAAACCTTTCCGTATTTGGAGGTGAAATCTCTTTTCCTCTAGACGTAAAGAGTGCCCCCTTGTCCTCAGTGTTGACCGTAAAGTGAATAACTCAACACCAAGTACACTGTATGGACCTCTTATATATTTGTACATGTTGATAATATCCCCCCTAATTCTCCTCTTCTCAAGAGTGAATAGATTTAGTTCTTCTAATCTTTCCTCATAGCTGAGCTCCTCCATGCCTCTTATCAGTTTGGTTGCTCTTCTCTGCACTTTCTCCAGTTCTCCGATATCCTTTTTGAGAACTGGTGCCCAAAACTGAACTGCATATTCCAGATGAGGTCTTACTAATGATTTGTACAGGGGCAAAATTATATCTCTGTCTCTGGAGTCCATACCTCTCTTAATACAAGAAAGGACTTTGTTCGCTTTGGAAACCGCAGCTTGGCATTGCATGCCATTATTGAGCTTATGATCAACTAAAACCCCCAGATCCTTCTCCACTACAGATCCCCCCAGTTGTACTCCCCCTAGTATGTATGATGCATGCATATTCTTAGCCCCCAAGTGCATAACTTTACATTTATCAACATTAAACCTCATCTGCCACTCAGTCGCCCAATTGGACAGAGCATTGAGGTCGGCTTGTAAATTGGAGACATCCTGCAAGGACGTTATTCCACTGCATAGCTTGGTGTCATCTGCAAAGACAGAAATGTTACTTTTGATCCCAGACCCAATATCATTTATAAATATATTGAAAAGTAAGGGTCCCAGCACTGAACCTTGGGGTACACCACTGATAACATTGGACCATTCAGAGTAAGAATCATTAACCACGACTCTCTGAATTCTGGCTTTCAGCCAATTTTCTATCCATTTACAAACTGATATATCCAATCCTGTAGACCTTACCTTACACATGAGCCGTGTGTGCGGAACTGTATCGAACGCTTTTGCAAAATCCAAATATATCACGTCCACAGCCACACCTCTGTCCAGGGTTTTACTTACCTCTTCATAAAAGGAAATCAGGTTTGTCTGACAACTTCTGTCTTTCATGAATCCATGTTGTCTGCTGCTTAAATAGTTTTTTTCCTGCAAGAACTCATCCATGTGGTCTTTTATTAAACGTTCCAGTATCTTCCCAACTATAGAAGTTAGACTAACAGGTCTATAGTTACTTGGTAAAGACTTTGTTCCCTTTTTAAATATAGGCACCACATTGGCTCTACGCCAATCCAGTGGTACTATTCCTGTCATTAATGAGTCCCTAAATATTAGATACAGTGGCTTTGAAATGACAGAGCTCAACTCACCTAGGATCCGTGGGTGGATGCCATCTGGTCCAGGTGCTTTATCCACCTTTATTCTGTCTAAATATTTCTGGACCATATCACTTTTGAGCCATTGTGGATTTGGGGCTGTGTCACTCCCACCCCCATTTTGGACATGAGCTCCCCCATGCTCCATTGTATACACAGAGCTGAAGAAAGCATTTAATAAATTTGCCTTCTCTTTGTCCCCAGTCACCCACTCTAGATTATTTTGTAAGGGGCCTACATGCTCAGACTTCACCTTTTTACTATTAATATATTTAAAGAATTTTTTGGGGTTTGTCCTACTATCTTTTGCAATCTGTCGTTCATTTTGAATTTTTGCATCCTTGATTTCCTTTTTACATATCCTGTTATATTCTTTGTAACATTTAAACAACACTAGTGTTCCTTCATTTTTATATTTTTTAAAAGCTACTTTCTTATTGTTTATAGCTTTTTTAACTTTGCCCGTGAGCCACATAGGTTTTATTTTTAGCCTTTTAAACTTATTGCCCATGGGAACATACTTTGCAGTGAGGTTCCACACAGTCTTTTTGAAAAATTCCCATTTCTGTTCTGTGTTCATCTGTGTCAATAGTCCCTCCCAGTCCAAGTCCTGGAGAGCAGCCCTCATCCTTGGAAAATTTGCTCTCTTAAAATTTAGTGTTTTAATATTTCCTGTATGTATTTCCTGCTTATAGTTAACATTAAATGAAATCATGTTATGATCACTGCTACCCAGGTGTTCCTTTATCTGAACATTAGTAATAAGCTCTGCATGGTTTGAGATTATCAGGTCCAACAGAGCATCATTCCTAGTTGGGGCCTCAATAAACTGCACCATAAAATTGTCCTGCAATAGGTTTTTAAATTTTTGTCCTTTAACTGTCCCAGAAGTGCCATTAATCCAGTCAATTTCTGGGTAGTTAAAATCCCCCATTATTATCACCGTCCCAGCCCTTGCAGCCCTTTCCATCTGTGCAAGGAGCTGAGTCTCCACCTCCTCATTAACATTGGGTGGTTTATAACAAACTCCAATGATTAATTTTGAACTACGCACATCTGTATGCAGTTCCACCCATAATGCTTCAGCCTCACCACACTCTCCATCAACCAGGTTCTCTTTCACGCTTGCTTTGAGGTCACTTCTCACATAGAGACAGACCCCTCCACCTTTCCTTTTTACCCTGTCTTTCCGAAAGAGAGCATAGCCAGGAATATTAATAGCCCAGTCATGTGAGGATTGAAGCCAAGTTTCAGCAATACCGATTACATCATAGCTCTCCTCATGCACCAGAGCTTCCAACTCACCTGTTTTGCTTGGCAGACTTCTGGCATTGGTGAACAAACACTTAAATGTATTGTTACATTTTTCTCTAGTGTTTTTCATATAATTTATAGTAGTACAAATGGCACTACTATTTCCAATGGCTGTTTGCAACATGGGAACTTTCTTGTCACCTGCCATGACCCTCCCCCCATCTATCCCCATTCCACTCTCCATTAATGTCTGACCCCTAGCTGACCTGTGTACCCGATGTAATTCTAGTTCACCCTCCCCCCTCAATCCTAGTTTAAATACTCCTCCAGCATTCCCATAAACCTCTCCCCCAGCACAGCAGACCCCCTTCCATTCAAGTGCAAACCGTCCTTAGCATATAGGTTGCACCCCAATGAAAAGTCATCCCAGTGCTCTAGAAACCCAAATCCCTCCTTCCTACACCAGGTCTTTAGCCATGCATTCAGCTCTCTAATCTCCCCCTGCCTTTCCTGTGTTGCGCATGGCACAGGCAATATTTCAGAGAATATCACCTTGGAGGTCCTTCCCTTCATCTTGCAGCCTAGTTCTTTAAATTGATTCTTAAGGAGCCTCCACCTTCCATGTATACTGTCATTGGTTCCAACGTGGACCAAGACAGCTGGGTCATGCCCAGCCCCTCCCAGTAATTTATCCACCCGGTCCACCACATGCCGAACCCTGGCACCAGGGAGACAGCAAACCATTCGGTTGAAGCGATCCTGGCGACAAATTATTCTATCAGTCCTTCTGATTATAGAATCCCCTATTACTACCAACTGTCTAGGCCTACCTGCACTCCCCTCCCCACCTCTACTAGATGGGTTGCTCTCCCGGCTGTTAGGGGTAGCAGTAACATCTAGGGCTGCCACCTCTGTGTTTGCCACCTCCACATCATCACCCAAATTGGCAAATTTGTTTTGATGCACAAATACAGGACTGGCCTTCCCTTTCTGCACACCCCTTCCACTCCCTCTAGCTACATTAACCCATCTCCCTATCTGATAATCCTGACTTGCCCCTCCACCCTCCACATCAACCTTACTGACCACCTGCTCAGCGAGCAGAGAACCCCTTTCAAGGTTGTCATTTCTACCCAGTGTTGCAACTTGCTCCTCCAGATCTCTAATACGAGCTTCCAGAAGGGCAACCTGCTCACATCTGTCACAGCGGTATCCATCTTGGAGCTGTTGCACCAATTTTGCATACATGTGACACACTGTGCACTGAGCAAACCCTTCAACCCTGCTAGCACTCATTTCCCAGTTACAATACAATTACTTGTAGGAAGTTTAAGAAGTTACTTACAGTTTTAGAAGACTCCTCTCTTAACTCTTGTTTTAAACTCCTGGTTTTTAACTCATCACTTGTATTCAAAAATCCCACTTCTGATCAGAAATTCCACAGATCTACTCTTAGCAAGGAGCCAGCTCTTATGGAGTTTTTACAGACACTTATATACTCACCTGTTACCAATTAAACACTCCCCTTAATTAGCAGAAAGAAAAAAAAGAAAGCTGTTTAAAAAGTGTCAGAGAAATGAGCCAAACAATTCAACACTTTCAAGCACAAACAGTTAAAAGCAGCTAACAGCAAATCCTGGTTTTTAACTCATCACTTGTATTCAAAAATCCCACTTCTGATCAGAAATTCCACAGATCTACTCTTAGCAAGGAGCCAGCTCTTATGGAGTTTTTACAGACACTTATATACTCACCTGTTACCAATTAAACACTCCCCTTAATTAGCAGAAAGAAAAAAAAGAAAGCTGTTGCACAGGCAGTCCAAATCCTCCAGGATGGCACATCAATATGTGTTATTGCCAGGTTTGCTAGGTCTCCCAGCACAGTCTCAATAGCATGGAGGAGATTCCAGGAGACAGGCAGTTACTCTAGGAGAGCTGGACAGACCCGTAGGGAAGGTCCTTAACCCATCAGTAGGACTGGTATCTGCTCCTTTGTGCAAAGGTGGAACAGGAAGAGCACTGCCAGAGCCCTACAAAATGACCTCAAGCAGGCCACTGGTGTGAATGTCTCTGACCAAACAATCAGAAACAGACTTAATGGGGGCCCGACGTCCTCTGATGTGCTCTGTGCTCACTGCCAGACACTGTGGAGCTTGATTGGCATTTTCCATTGAACACCAGAATTGGCAAGTCCGCTACTGGTGCCCCATGCTTTTCACAGATGAGAGCAGGTTCACCCTGAGCATATGTGACAGACATGAAAGGGTCTGGAGAAGCCGCAGAGAACTTTATGCTGCCTGTAACATCGTTCAGCATGACCAGTTTGGTGAAGGGTTAGTGATGGTCTGGGGAGGCATATCCATGGAGGGACGCACAGACCTACAGGCTACACAATGGCACCCTGACTGCTATTAGGTATCGGGATGAAATCCTTGGACCCATTGTCAGACCCTACACTGGTACAGTGGGTCCTGGGTTCCTCCTGGTGCACGACAATGCCCGGCCTCATGTGTCGAGACCATGCAGTCAGTTCCTAAGAGGATGAAGAAATTGATACCATTGAATGGCCCCCACGCTCATCTGACCCAAATCCAAAAGACCACCTCTGGGACATTATGTTTCGGTGCATCTGGTGCCGCCAGGTTGCACCTCATTCTGTTCAGGAGCTCTGTGATGCTCTGGTCCAAATCTGGGAGGTAATACCCCAGGGCATCATCCGTCGTCTCATTAGGAGAATGCCTTGATGTTGTCAGGCATGCATACAAGCACTTGGGGGCCAAACAAACTACTGAGGACCATTTTGAGTTGTTGCAATGAAATTTCAGCAAAATGGACTAGCTTGCTACATAATTTTTTTCACTTTGATTTTCGGGGTGTCTTTGAATTCAGCCCTCTGTAGGTGCACAATTTAAATTTTCATCAAATGATGTGCCATCTTTTCATTCCTAACATATTACCCAGTTCATATCAGTATAGATATCCAGGATGAGATTTTGCCCGTTGAGATCTAATGTGTTTTCAAAGTGTTCCTTTATTTATTTTTTTGAGCAGTACGTGTGTGTGTGTGTGTGTGTATATATATATATATATATATATATATATATATATATATATGCGTTTGTAAGGATTTATGCTCATCCCTACCACTATGGTACTAGATACATCAGGGGTCCTCAAACTATGGCCCTCCAGTTGTTCAGGAACTACATTTGCCATCATGCTCAGTCATGTCTGTGAATGTCAGAGTTTTACAATGCCTCATAGGATTTGTAGTTCTGCAACAGCTGGAGACCTGTAGTTTGAAGATCCTCGAGATACATGGACATTTAACCAGACTTGATATATTAGCAGTGAAAACTGAACTTTTCACCTTTGGCCTACACTGCCCTAGTTTGGGCCAACCATCGTGCAGCATACCTTCCAAAATACACAATGTTATCCTTTTAAAAATTGCTTAATTCATGGTTTTACTAAATCTTTAATGTCCTACCCTTCCATAATTTGTCAGCACTCCCAGGGAAAAATGTCCTTGTCCATAGACCTTCAAGGATGTTACAAAATACGACATTTCAACATGTCCATCTGCCAAGACTGGTTACGTTTTTCTAAATTTACCAGACAGCAATAGATGCATGCTGAGGATTTCTGACCAAAAAAAAAAAAAAAACGCCACACACACACCAAATCATGCAGTTGAAAATGCAAGATTAAACTATTAATGCTTATATTGCAATAGTAAAGTAGGAGGCTTTTAAACTAGACCTGAACAGATCTGGTTACTCCGTACAAGATTAGGAAGGTCAGACTAAATTTAGAAGCTAGGATCAAAATGCAGAAAGGAGTATCCTACCAAGTACAAATTGAATCAAGCACAACAGCGACACAATTCTAGAAACTGGACAAATATTGCTTATGACGCTATACAAATTAACTTCAGTTTCTTGTTTAACTATTTGCCCTGTCAGCACATTAGTTATGTGGTATGGAAAATAAACGAATATTAAAATATGTTGGGAGTGGAGTAAAGCCTAGTACACACTATTCATTTTTTTTTTCACTCAAACCCAGCGGGCTGAATGAAAAAACCTGAATTGCTCAGAAGATGATCTGTACTAACAATCCAGTGTTAGTACACCGACCTTCCCCGCTGAGCTATGGTGTTCTGACAGAGGGATGGCCCCCCTCCAGCAGACCATTTTCAGTCATGCTCCTTCAATAGAAGCCAGACGTTCAGCCAACTTCCGGCTGCCCTACACACGGGCTGAGTGTTCAATAGAAACCACCCAATATTCGGTCCAAATGTACAAAGTATAGCTCACACTTTCTTCAAGCCAAACCCGAACACTTTAGCGGCGCAGTGTCCATTTTTTTCCGTTTTAGCATACACTATAGGATTGTAACAGACCTGGGATACCTTTGGGCATTCCAGAGAGAGTAGTAATGCTGCGCACATAGTGCGCCCTCACCCTCCTGTCAAGCCCTGCTGCAAGTCACATTTGTGTCTGAATAAGGTGTCTGGGTTTCAGGTGGATTGAATCCCAGACAGGTGGCAACCCTAGTAAAGGGGCTCAAGATGTACTTCAACATGAAGAGTACACGCACATTGCAATCTGGGTGGGGCTAGACAATTTCCATTTATAATCAATGCATTTGTCAAAGTGCTCCAAGCCTATTATGCATCAGTGAAACCTGTGGGAGATATAAACCAGAAAGTACCTCAATGTGGAACCCTCCCCACTGATGTAATCATTTTCCAAAGCAGATATATTCATTATGTCATTATGGTTTTATGTCAGCTCTCAACAGAACTTTCAAACCCTCAACTGGCTGGTGTCAAAGCCAATTACATGTGCAGCACTATGGCAACTGCAGATCCAAATGAATGCCAAGACTGCATTGTCTTAGAGTAGACTATAAAGAAAAGGTTATGTACAATATTTTTATTTTTTAATATATAACCAAAATCTGTACCAAGAGCAATATGGAAACTTCCTTTTGAAGATGCTAGTTGTCTGGCTGTCTCTGGTCTAAATACTAGAGTCAGGGACCCTGAACAATATGCAGCTTGTGAAGTCAAAACTTGAAAGAATAGTTAAGCTGGCCATACACAGAGCCATTAGTGCTAATATCCAAGGAGATTAGCTGGTTCCTATCTGCAAACTGGGAAGAACCAGCTTTGGTATCACTAGTTTGCATTTCAGCTTTTCAATACACAGCAAGTAACAGATGTGCAAGAAAGGCCAAGTTCGGAGCTCTAGTTGCCCATTTCAACTCTCCTGTAGGTCCCGCGTGGGTTGGTAAACCGTGATTCTGTCACATGTGAAGTATCGCTGCAAACAAAGTGAGAGCAAGGTCCAATATTCATGGTGAACTCTAAAGTAGGGGTAGGCAACCTAAGCCTAGGTTTACATTGGAGCAATTTGAGATACCAAATAGCATGACAAGTCGCAGCCTATTGGAGGCATTGGCACTGTTCCAATCGGTGTGACACCGAGTTTGCAGTGCAGCACTGATTTTCAAAAGAAGTTCCTGCACTACTTTTGCCAATTTCAGGTGCAACTTCAATAGACATCTATACAATAGGCATCTATGCATAAAACCACAGACGTCTATCAAGTAGCACCTGAAATCGTGCTACTTCAAGAGAAGCAGCGCGATTTCAAAGTAGAATCAATGTGAACCAGGGCTTTAAGGACTGGAGATCCACCTTAAAAAATAAAATAATAAATAAATAATATAGGAAAAATGTATGCTAGACTGCTCAGTGCATCACACAATGCCTCTACACTTCCGTGCAGAAAGGGGTGGGGAAAAAGATCTAGGCCCCATAGACGGTGAAACCTGGGAGCTGTGCCTTATATCTGCCCCATTAGTTTCAGTTTCTGCGTCCCGCAGGCTATCACATTTATTTTTGCTCTATAGAGTATACAGGACTCCAGTCCACCGACATAAATGGGGATGTCGAGATCCGCCACTGTGTCCAAAATGCTGTATACATGATGGAGACCTACTACACATGTGGAAATGTCCAAAACTCTTCCAGTACTGAAGTATGTCCTCACCACTATCTCACAAGTGTACCAACCACCGGTGCCACACGACCCAATTGTGTGTTTGCTTGGTGCGTTGGAGATACCCTAGCTTTCGCCTAATGGCCACACAGCAATACTCTGTCTCCTTTATATAGCCCGGAAAGGTGATTGCAAGGCTTTGGATTTTTCCAAGGGTACCAACGGGGGGACAATGGGTGGAAATGGTTAACAGCCTGCTGATACGTGAGAAACACACCTATCAACATAAGAATGCCCTGAAATGTGGCAGCCGTGGCTTAACACTCCCGGTCTGGGTCCTGCGCAACTAGTCAAAGATAGCCTTTTACAAATGTAAGGATACCAACTGTCATAAAATGTCGTGTCGAAACCTGTACTTTGTGTTGTGGTACGACTCATGGAGGGATGATTAAGGCATGGTGGCAGCCAATTCCCCATTAGGAGTTTTCTGTGGGGAATGTTATCCACTTTTACGAGAGCGATGGAACTATGTGCTTTTCTTTTCAGTTATTTGTTTCTTACTTTAGTACTTTGTGATACTGTAGTCCCATTGGGTCAGTCTATAACACCTTGTTGTTATTATTATAAAGTATGCAGCTATGGAGAAAAACTTATGGTTTGATATGTACAGGTAGATATTGTACTCCAAATGTCGTAATGTTTGTTTTTGAAATTTAAGACTGATCTATACCTGTACTTTTTGATAGCTGCACTGTTGTGTTACAAATGTTTAAGTCTGTTATGCTGTATGGTTTTCTCAAACTTTACCCTGATTTAAAGAAGAAAAAAAAAAACCCATAGGAAAAGTTAAAGATCACAGGGCACAGTATCGCCTCACACCTGATTTAAACCTCCAATTGCCATACTACCGCTTTGCAATCGTGTGCATTGCACAGCAAACATGGTGGCGAGGAGGCATCACCACCTGTCAAACACTCGGTTTGTTTTTCAGAGGAGCAGCAGTGATGCACTTGTGAATGAGTTGCATTCAGCAGTGGCACACTTAGAGCTCATTCACATGTAAAGTTAGGGGTGGAAAAACCCAGCGGATGAGTCAGTTTTACCACCCCAATCCCTACCCCCTTTAGCTGCAGTTGCTTTTGGTGGGTGCTACTGCCTGCCAATTGCGACCCATTTAAGGTGGTAGTAAACTCAATACACTTCATTCGGGGGAAGAAGTATCTAAGTCATTTTAAAATCAAAGTGCAACATAGGGAAAACACAAATCGCTTCTTAAGTGTAAAAACGTTTTTTCGTTGCAGATGCCGATATACTGACTGCCTTCTTCTACGTTCAATACGATTTTTTACTTTTGCCCTTCCTCTCCATAATCTCAGGCGTGCGCAGTACTGATCTCTCAGGCTTGTGCTGCACTCAGCGCCTTCACAGCCCCTGTGACGTGGCGAGTCACATGGGGTTAAGACTTAGCCTGTGAATGGGAAACTAGTCTCGTTGGATCTCGGACCCGACAGAGAAAATGACATAGCACCAGAACATAAATGCCATTTTTCCAGCATGAGGAGCCTGCTGGAAAAATGGGACCAACTGCACATGTGCCGATTAGGTCATTGCTCAGAAAGGAAGAAAAAAAAAAAAAAAAGCATTGTACAAGTACAAGTTTACCATTTAGGAAAGCTTGATATGGCAGGAATAGCACAAGATGGCTTGACTACCAAGTAAATTGGGCCACTCTGCAAGTGCATGCTTCTGGGAGGTCCAAGGGGTTAAAGCAGGTGGTGAGAAAGCAGCACAGCACTGACTGCTTTAACCCCTTGTTTGCTGTACTGCCCAAGGCACTTGCAGAGCAGCCTTATTCACTTGAATGGGTCATGCTCAGCCGCTACTACACCCACTAACCATGACAGGGTGTATAACTCCTGCTTCAGCTGCAACATGTGTACGCCGCTAAAGAGGGTGCGGTTGGGGCAGAGGTGATAACCGGTTTTGTTTTACCACTCCCAAAATGCAATTGTAAATAAACCCCTTACTGTTCTGAGCCCCCTATAAGGCTGCTTTCACCTGCACCACGGGTGCAGTGCATATGCAACTTTCCTGGGTTTGCTGTGCTTTGCCATAGACTTCGATTAGATTCTGCAGGTGTGGTGCACTTTCTGAAAGCACACCAAAACTCCTACATTCAGTGCACTGCACCCGCAGTGTGGGTAAATTGCAGCAGTGTGAAAGCAGCCCTATACTATTATGCCCTGTGTATTGCTTCAAACTGACCTGAAGATCTTCTAAACTGCTGCTGGCACCACTCTGGAGACCGCTAGCCATGATAAAAGGTGGCGTGCAGTTGGTATCACTCCACATGGGACAGGAGCCAGCACTACAGAGGAGACATTGGCTTATGCGGCTCTTGCTCCCTACCACAGCTCCAATTTTACAGATAGTCCCTCTGCATTGCACTCTGATGCTCTGGGGTGGCGGGTCAGCAAGTCCAGACCACAATCTACCAGTCATCTGTCTACAGGTAGATCACAACCTACAGGTTGCTGACCCCCACACTCTAAAGCGATAACCGACCTTAAAGTGGTTGTAAACCCACTATTTTGACTTTTACCTACAGGTAAGCCTATAATAAGGCTTACCTGTAGGTAAGGAGAATATCTCCTAAACCTGCACGGTTTAGGAGATATTCCCCTCGCAATGCGGGCGGCGCATGCGCAGGGGGAAATCCACGGCGATAGGACCGGCAGCCGCCGGACCTTGCCGATTTTAAATCGCACGCGCGGGAGTGACGTCATCGCCGCTCCAGCCAATCACAGCGCTGGAGCGGCGATACCCGGAAGACACGCCGGAAGCAAGATGACATCCTGCTCGGCGTGGACAAGGTAAGTGGTATTCACCTCGTTCCGAGGTAAGTATTTCATAATCGGCTAGTATGCGGTGCATACTAGCCGATTATGCCTTTTGCCTTGCAGGTTTTAAAAAAAAAAAAAAAACGTTTATGCGGTTTACAACCGCTTTAAAGCATTACCTATGAAAAGTTTAGGTACTGTATTTTGTCAACAAACACACACACACAAACACACACACAAACACACACACAAACACACACACACACACACTTTTGTCCTGAAAGTATGCATTTGATAAATAGCTGAGGAAATAGAAAATGGTATGCATAAATTAAATGTGTTAATTTTATCATTTTATTGTCCTGGTAGAAAAGTGGTTAAAATGAAACCTGTATGGAGAGAATTATGTGGACACGGCTAACCTCTTTCTGCACATTGTAATGCGGTCAGAACTTATGTTCATACTAGTTTTGGGTCAGTTACTATGCCAAGCAACTGCATTTTGGTCAATAGCAGCTCTTATTTCGCTTAGTAAGTTGCAAATAAAATTCAACCCCTAAAAACAGTATCAGAACACAAAGTCAATCTCCGTTTCATAGCACTTGCACTGAATCTTGGAGAAATCATCATTAAATGATAACCGTTTTTTTGCTTTCCCGCTATAAGAAAATAAATTTACTTTCAGCATAAAAAGGATAAATAACTTCCATTTGAATAGCAAAGGAAAAAAATAATACCAAACTGTAATCTTAATATCATGCTTTTAATACAAACTTAAAAAAACTTTGGAACAATATAAACTGTACATCTGAAACTTAACACTCCATTAGGCCATCAAATATTGCACAATGTTCCAAAAGAAATTACACAAAGAAAAAAATAAAATAAAATCAAGTTACTTTATATTTTCTCAGTAAATAAAACTAAAAATATTCCCCCCTTCCCACCCAATCGACCTGCGTTAAACAAAAAAAGTAAAACAAAATACTTGTTATAGTGTAACATTTACAAGTCAATATTTTAATTTTTATTATAAAGATTATTTCTTTAATTCGCAGTTCTGTACAAGATTAGACACTGTATCCGCTTTGAGAAGAGGCAGTTTCTGGGATTTTTTTTTTCTTTTTTACCTTTTTTTTTTTTGAAAAAATATTTTAAATTCCTTAGTTTTTTTTTGTTTTTTTTTTATATTTTCCTTAAGAAAAAACCTGAACAGAAGTGTAGCTTAAATGTACGTTAGAAATATATATTTATAATATATTCCTCACATTTTACAAATGTAGCAAACTTTATATATTTTTTATTTTCTTTTATTATAAATGCAAATAAAAACTAGGAAACACAAAGAGCTAGTGTCTTTTCTTGGAAAAAAAATTATATAAATATATACCATGGGAGAAAATGTGGTGTAGCATATTGAAAACATAGTCGTTTTGAAACTTGTGAAGTATCAACACCTAATTAACTTCAGGAGAGTAGCATTCATTTTGGTAGCTGAAGAGCATTTCTGCCAATTATTAAAATTTGAATACCATTAGGCCTATACTGTAGCTCCCCCCTCCACAGAATTATATATTGAGAGCCTTGAACCATGATGAAATGCAATTAACAAAAAAAAAAAAAAAGTCCCCCCCTTTCAACTGAGGAAAGATCACCAAGCATATATTTTAGAAGCAAGCTTTGAATCCAAAAATGTGGTGTTATATGGATATTTCTATATCATGCATACAAAAGGTTCATTCGCCCAGGAATTTAACAAGACTCAAAAGCTAGTGAAACAGTATTGGGTTCAAATAGATTAAAATAAGACTAATAGCATAGAAAAAGCAACATTTTTGAGGAATGTGAATGCTTGCAAAAGATTAGGAAAATTACATTTACACTAGCTGCAGAAAAATGATTTGTTCACAATCCAGTATTTTCCCCAAATTAACAGTAAGCACTATGTAATATTTTCTTCTTTCCTCCCTTGCTTGTAACCTTTTAGGTTTTTTAATTATTCAACTATTGAAAACCTGTCTAAGGTCACATTAACCGGAAAAAAATATTTAAGAATTGATAAAAGTACAAAAAAAGGGGACATTAAGGACAACTGTTTTTTTTCAACTTTTTACCAGTTAAATATAACTAGCTATATAAAATATTTTAGACCCCCTCCCCCTATGGTTGCTTCTTATGTGCTGACCTCTGAAGATTCTGAAAAATCTATATTTGTTCATATTTTATACCCAAGCAATTCAAAATACAGTCAAATGCTCAGCAAATGTTACCAAATTAGAGCAATAATGTTATAAAGCACACAAAAGTAGGAGGGGAAAAAAAAAATTCTATAAAAAACGCAAGTATTTTTCAGATCTCTTTTTATAGAGGAAAGATCTGAAAAATACTTGCAGTCATAGAATTTTTATATAAAAAAAAAATTCTATAACTGCAAGTATTTTTCAGATGTTTCTTTTATAAAAAGAGGAAAGATCTGCAAAATACTTGCAGTTATAGATTTTTTTTTTTTTTTATATAAAAAGTTACATTGGATTGTGCTTGATTATATTTTGCAAAAAATACTGTTTACTAAACATCTTACTGATCCATGATGAAACTAATATCCTAGAAAGGGACTGGGGGAAAAATAATAAAAAAAAAAATTAAAAAAACACACCTAAGAATGGTTGACTTTGCGTTTGGCAGCTAGCTTAAAAGAAGGGGGAAGAAAATGGTCTCAAATATTGATCCATAAATCTGTGGCATGTCTTTACTACTTTGTTTTGATACACTCAGGTCTTAAACATCTATATTCTTTTTAACGGATGCTGCAAAAAAAATAATGCAAGAGAATTTAAATTTCTCTGTAATTTCACAGAAATCAAACGTTTACCATGCTAGCCCATTAAATTAAAAGCCATTATCAAATTTCATACTTTCTAGATTTAATATAGAATACCATCTGTAACACTTGAGATTAAAAAAGTTTGAAAAAAAAAAATAAAAAAAAAAAAGTATTAGTAACTAGTATTTGGATGCATCCATTTTTAGATAATCCGATTGTCCATTTAAAAAAAAAAGGGGGGGGGGCGGGTAGAGAACGAGCACCCTGCGATAAAGCCCAATTCAGCTGAATTATGTAGATTCTAAACCTGTAACTGCAGGGATAGCTTAAAAGTTTAACTGCCATGAATAGGGGTGACGAGCACCCATCGCATATGTATTAGTTACTGTAAGTCTCAAGATATAGAATTAGACAAGAGGCGTTTGATGTCCAACATGGCCTGACTGTTGCATTAGGCCAAATTGGTGAAGTGAATCTTCAAAATAAGTGATAAGGAAAAGAGGGGGATTGCTACACATAGGGGTTGATTTACTAAAGGCAGAGTGCAGTTGTTCCAGAGCTTAGTAAATGAGCAAAGGCTTTGCTGGACTTCTATCATCCAATCACGTGCAAGCAAAAATGCATATTTTTTTTCTTTTCTTTCACGCAATTGGGGTACTTTTTGCAAAGTGAAGCTTTACCTCATTTACTAAGCTTTGGAGCATCTGCATTTGCAGAGTGCAACTGCACTTTGCAAAGTCAATTTGCCTTTAGTAAATCAACCCCGTAGTTTACAACTGGAAAAAGAAGCAGTGCAAATTTATTACGCACTTAATATAAAGAAGGCCTGCGAGAAAGTATGCAGAAAAGGACACTGCCATAGTGGTAGAAAGGGGGTTTATGCCGAGTGACCAGAATCTGTGTCAAGCACCACAAAAACTGCTGCTTATGGCTCTGGCTGCATTCTAGAACAGCTTACATACAATATACAGAGGTACAAGTTGATATTAAACACATACAAATATGTAAATTGGGCTTAACCGGTTGATGCAAAGCTGCCTAAAAAAAACAGGTATAGTCCAAACGAATGCTAATGAGAAAAATACATTACATATATTTCGAACCCTCCCACCCCCTGCAGTTTTTGCAGCTCCTGAGCAAGATAATTCTTTGCTACCAGCTTGCCCTTTCCTGGTGACAATCAACTGTAAAAGCATTGGACATGTTTCACCCTGCATTTAAAAAGGGTTGTAAAAAGGCAGAACGTTTTTTTTACGCTTCATGTCTTTGCATGAAGATAAAAGCCTTGTGTGCAGCAGCCCTCCTCTGCCCCCCTAATACTTACCTGAGCCCCTTCTGGAGGCAGCGACGTTGCATGAAAGACTTGGCTGCCCGGTACTCTCATCCTAATTGGCAGACAGCAGTGCAGTGCCATTGGTTCCTGCTGTCAAAAATCAGTCAGCCATCCAATGAGGAGAGAGAGGGGAGGGGTGGGGCCAGGCTGAAGCTCCATGCTTGGATACAGGGAGCTGTGGCTTGGGTGCCCCCATAGCAAGCTACCTTCTGTGGGGGCACTCACCAGGAGCACTGAAGAGGGAACCGAGGAGGATCTGTGCAAAAAACACTACTGTACACAGAGCATGCAAGTATGTTTGTTATTTTTTACAAAAAAAATAAAAAACCCATGAGACTTTACAAATTACTTTAAGCAAAAGTGCATTTGAGAGTGACAAGGCTGAAAAAGAAAGGACCTTTAGCCTGAAGTACTAAGCAGTAATTCTTTTTATTTTTGAAATCCAACATGGACATTGGCCATCTACCTCAGAGGAAAACAGTTACCCTTCACGGTTGGTCTTAAGGACACCTTTAGTAATGATGGATTTTGCATTCATGGAGAGGCTGGGCTATAGTTTATTTTTTTTCGTTTTTTTTTTTTTTTTTTTTGTTAAATATATAATTTTCATTACTGATCCTTACAATGCATATCCCAAAGTCGTCTTAGAAAATAAAATAAATAAAAAAATGGATTTATAAACAGCTTTAAAAATATAGATATAATATAAAACATTTGTTAATATATTATATTTATCCAATGCCATTATTTCAGCCACGCTGGCCTATTTCTGACAAGGAATAGAATATGTTTGCTATACCTAAATATGCCTTCTGTATCAAGAGGTCAGAAAGTAGAAGGAAACAATACCACCACAATGTGATCTTACAACAAAAAGACAGTGTCAAACTTGTTGTAAGGGGCTCAGGCAATTTCTCATAATACTGCTAGAAGAGAAAAGAAAAAGTTCTACTTTAAATTTCACCTTAAAAGCGCAGATAAGTTGAGCTCCCAATTCTTCATCGGTGCCCATTAGGCATCCATAGTGGGAGACTAAATATTTTTGCTTTGTATTGAATAGATTTAGCACAACTATTTTAGCAGGCCCTCCATCAGTAAATACAATTCTACATAATCTGCAATGTCTCAGAGTGCCCCAACAAGCCAAACATAAAACTCATACATCATTCTAACCATAGTGCATTATACCGATCTATCATTCTCAATGTCATCTTTAGAACATTTGTGGCCAAATATAGCCATTTTGCTGAAATTAAAGACTTGCTTTTGGGCAGACTGGAAATTTTTGCCAAAACATAGATCAGATCCCTCTACAGATTGACCACCTTTGTTACAGAATGATCAAACCTCATGGAGACAATGCAGAGTACCATTTTACTTGTCTTGCAGAAGACTTGCTAGAATTGATCGTGCAGTGCTTTTAAGGAAAGAAAAAAAAAAAAAAAAAACACAACTCTTAAAAAAGGAACACAAGAATAGAAGACAGAAGTTTTGAAGACTATAAAAGAGACGAAAAGTAATAGTGCGAAAAGACAGTGTTGGAGAATTGCAGGAAAAAAAAAAAGTCTTTAACTCGTTGTTAGGTTTCAGTTGTTCTTCCTGGCTGGCAGAAGAGGATCTTAAAAAGACTAGCTGCAAAGTGTACCAGTCATTGTTGTGTGACAATCCTGCTTCAGGGACACTTTGATATGGTGGTGCAGATAGTCAAGAGCCTTCAGTCTTATTTTCCTTCCTCCTTAGGGCACATAAGGGGGGAAACAATTCCCAAAACATTTCTACTTCTTCTGATGCATCCAATGACAAAG
This sequence comes from Rana temporaria, assembly GCF_905171775.1. Classification (NCBI taxonomy): domain Eukaryota; kingdom Metazoa; phylum Chordata; class Amphibia; order Anura; family Ranidae; genus Rana; species Rana temporaria. The sequence goes on along the minus strand of NC_053495.1, from coordinate 60,934,626 downwards.
GTAAAAAAATAAAGAAACTGACTAGATATCCATATACTCTCCGTATTTATATATACTTTAATATATATTCATTTTCTTGTAAAAAGATGAGAACTTCACAAGCGTCCAGTAGCAATGCAGTCCAAGTACATTGTCTCCCAGTAAATAGCTGTGTTACCATTGTTTTAATTTTATAAATCAAAATCAATTTTCATTTTTTTTTCAAAAAAAATAAAATAAAAAAAATGGGAGGAGGTTATAGAAATTCAATAAATTTAATTAGCCAAGACAACAGGCTGGAAAGGCTGGCTTGGATAAGGAAGGCTGAAGTTCAATCCATCCACAAAAGGGGATTTATCGTTGAATAGACTGCTCCCAGTGTTGAATGAAGTAGCAAACTGGCCTGGGCTTGGTAGATTCTGGCTATCCCCATCATAGAAAAGCCCAGGTGGCCCACTGAAGACAAACTCCTTGGCATTTGGAGAAAGCTGAGATGGAGCTCCCTGGGCTGGGCTGAAGTTTAATGAATGCATTGACAGAGACAGACCCTTGTGCTTTGCCAAGTTATTGGTGGGCGATCGTGCCATGCGCTGACCTCCTTTCTTCATCTTGGTTGAGCCAAATTTGGTAGCTGCAAAGGTGGCAGTAGTGAATGTAATGGGCTGGGTGGCACGTGGGATAAAAGTTGGACTTGGGGACTGACCAAAAGATGGAGATGGCGAGTTGGACAGTGAGGTTTCTTGGTTAGTGATTGGGATAAATGCTTGTGCTTCAGGATTGAAGCTACTCTTTATCTCTTTGTCCAGCTCAGTGCTGCTTTCTACATCTTCCAAGTACAATACTTTAACGGTTCCTTTCTCCCCAATTTGGTAAGACACTTCAAATGGATCAATCCACACACTAAGCTCTTCTGGTACATTTGCTCTTACGTCATCTATGTCAAGCCCACTCCTGCGTGCTGCTTGCTCAACTACCGGATCCACAGTTTCACCAATGTGAACACAGCGATAGCCAGAGCCCTTCAGAGGTTTTTCCGGGTACCAGTGCCCTTCGTATTTGCCTTTTAAAAGCCTCTCCAACTCTTCTCCAAACAGATCAGCTCTTCTTCTTGGAAGCTTATTATACAGATATGAAATAATAAAATTCAGGGCGACCTTAATCTCCAGATGCATATTCTCTGAGGATAGGAAAACAAAAAAATAAATAGTATATATTACACAACAGTGGTTTGTTAAATTTATATACTGAAAACACCACAAGACAGATTTAAACACAACACTGGTTTGTTAAATTTATATACTGAAAACACCACAAGACAGATTTAAACATCACCTATGCAACCATCTGTTTAATTGGATCAAGTATACAGTTTCCTAAACACACAACGGAAGCCATGAAAAGGTAATCCTTATGTAAAAAAAAAAAAGGCATGTTTAGATACTCAACATTCACAAAATTCTTAAAGCTGAACATCAGGGGAAAAAAAAAAAAAGTAATTAAAAAAAACTACCCTTGCAGTGGGGCTACCCTCACAAAGCAAGGTAAATGCTCACTTATGTTTAGGGTAGACTTTAAAAAGTTTCTGCTTACCTTATTCCATGCTCCTGCAAGGCTTCTTTCCCTGAGCAGCTGGTCCCCCAAAGTTACCCCTTTGGCACTCTGCCCCACAGTCAGTCACACTCTCACCAGTCCAGCGTTGTAATCAAGGGGCTGCTCAGAGGAAGAGGCAAGCACTGACCGCTGGGGAAGTGAGGGATTAGGCAAGTAAACTCTGCATTTAAAATTGCCACAGACACAAAAAGATTTACCCTTGAAGGGAGAGCCTACTGCAAGGGTAATTGTATTTTCCCCCTAAAGTTCAGCTTTAAAAGTGTTTCAATACCATGTTACTATAGTAATATATTCCATAGTAAAGAAGACTCATTTCAAAACATATGCAAGCATGTGTTTTTATTTTTTATTGCCCTTCTTACACCTTAGTCCATGCACAGTATAGTATGCACAAAGTTCTTGGTTGGGGCTCCTTTTGCATGAATTACTGCATCAATGCAGCGTGGCATGGAGCAATCAGCCTCCGACTGTGGAAACCTCACAGGTGGACCTCACACTACTTCGATTCTGTGCCTCTCCACTCTTTCTCCAGACTCTGGGACCTTGAATTACAAATTAAATGCAAAATCTTCCACAGTCTGATGATTTGGGAAGCCATGTCATCTGCTGGTGTTGGTCCACTGTGTTTGATCAAGTCCAAAGTTAGCCCATCCCTCCAGCAGGAAATTCTAGAGCACTTCATGCTTCACTTTGCAGACCAGCTTTCGGGAGATGCAGATTTAATTTTCCCAGCAGGAATTGGCACCTGCCCACACTGCCAAAAGTATCAATACCTGGTTTAATGATCATAGTATCGCTTTGCTCGATTGGCCAGCAAACTCACCTGACCTAAACCCCATAGAGAATCTGTGTGGTATTGTCAAGTGGAAGGAAAGAGACATTGGACCCAACAATGCAGATGAGCTGAAGGCCACCATCAAAGAAACCTGGACTTCCATAACACCTCAGCAGTGCCACAGGCTGAGCGCCTCCATGCCACGCTGCAGTAATTCATGTAAAAGGAGACCCGACCAAGTATTGAGTGCATACTATACTGTAAATAGACAAACTTTTCAGCAAGCCAACATTTCTGTATTAAAAAGCCTTTCAAAATGTATAACTAAAGATATAATTAATGTCTGTAATTATAGGAATTTGACCCGGAATCAAGCATGAATATCCCATCAATAATCTGGGAGGTACCTACTGAACAAATAAGCTTGTGATAAGAAAAGAAATATCCTTATTTTATAAACTTTTCTCAGAATTCCCTAAATCTGTTAAAACTAATAATATGCTGAAATGGAAAAAGGATCTTTCCTCATCTTATTCTTTGCAACAATGGAATAAGGCCATAATTCTGAGCACTAAGGCATCATCCTGCATTGAACATTGGGATAATATAAACTTTCCAAAATCTACCCATCACTTGCTGGCGATGCAATGGAACAAACTGGTTCCCTTTTGCCAAAATCTTAGTAGCTTCTGAAAATCAGTTTCAACATTTATCACTAACCTCACTGGTAATTTACTCCACCTTACTCCCGCAATGGCCCTTTTAGGAATAAACCTGGATCTTTACTCTTTAGAGTATAGAACAGTATTAGCAAAATGTATTAATAGCAGCAAGGCTGACTAACAAAACAATGGAAATCCACCAAATTTATCTGAATTTATATGGAGCAATACACAAGCTCAATATGCGTTAATGTTAGTGTATAAAAATTACAACACGGTCAATTTTCAGAAACGATGGCAAATATGGACTTGTCACCCTAGAGCAGGGATTTGCAATTAGCGGACCTCCAGCTGTTGCAGAACTACAAGTCCCATTAGGCAAAGGAAGACTGGCAGCCACAAGGATGACACCCAGAGGCATGATGGGACTTGTAGTTTTGCAACAGCTGGAGGTCCACTACATGCATACCCCTGCCCTAGAGCTTCTACCTCACTCAAAAACTTGAGCTGCAGTTCCTTAACCACTTCCAGCCCAAGGACATCCATATGATGCCCTGGAATTTCAGTGGGGATATCTGAATGATGCCTGCAGCTACAAGCATCATTCAGATATCATTATTTCCAGCCGGCGATCCTGTGCACAGCAAGAACAATCATAACGGCAGCTCCGCCGCTTGATAGTTCTTCTAAGCTACCAGAGGGGACGACCCCTCCCGCCACCATCAGGTGCTCCGGGCTCTCCTGTGCCATCAGGGACCGGAGAAACAATCGGCCGGCGCAGGATGAGGACCATAAGGTTTCCGGTGACCAGATGATGTCACGCCCAGGTTCCCAGATGTAAACAAAGCCCCGATCGCGGCTGTCAGCATGAGATCAGCGATTTTTTCCCCCTTGATCTCATGCTTTCCAGCCTGGGAGGAGAGATGTGGGGGTCTTGTTGACCCCGCATCTCTCCATATAGAGGACCTGTCACAATAGATTCCTATTACAAGGGACGTTTACATTCCTTGCAATAGGAAAAAAAAAAAGTGAGGTCTGTCTGTCTGTATACACCCCTGTCCCCGGTAACTCGCGCTCTAGGGCTGCAACTAACGATTATTTTCATAATCGATTAGTTGGCTGATTATTGTTTCGATTAATCGGATAATAACCTTAAAAAAAATTACATTTTCTTTGGGCCAATTTGTTGTTGGGCAGATTACAAAACACAAATTGCATGCTTTTTTGCAGCTTCTCCATTGAAGTATATTGAACCAAAAAAAACAAAATAGCATCGTTTTGCGTTAAAAAGTCTTTGCCCTTTACAAATACGCAGCAGCTGAAAAAAATCATGGATGTGAACGTGTCCCATAGGAAAACATGTAAATAAACTGTAGTGTGTTTCTGCAAAAAGCACCAAAAACCAGGTGTGACCCAGGCCTGAGATGTTTAGTAACATAATGGGGTTAAAAAAAAAAAAAAAAAAACACGAAAATAGTACAAAAAGGAGCAAATCGCTATTTTTTGGGGGCGGGAGGGGATTGCATAAGCGTATATTGATTGGTTTGCGCAAAAGGTAGAGAGTCTACAAAATAGGGGATGGATTTCTGACTTTTTTTTTATTATTATTTTCTTTTATTACTAGTAATGGTGGCGATCTGCGATTTTTGTCAGGACTGTGATATTGTGGCGGACAGTTCGGACACTTTTGACACCATTTACATTTATACAGCGAATAGTGCTATAAATATGCACCGATTACTGTATAAATGAGACCGACAGGGAAAGGGGTGACACTAGGGGGCGATCAAGGGGTTAAAAGTGTTCCTTACTGTGGGGGGGGTGACCGATCGGTGTCCCTATGTACAAGGAACACCCCATCGGCCTCCTCTCCCTGGCAGGACATGGATCTCCGTTTACACACCACACATCCCTGGCTCTGTAACTGCCAAATCGCAGGTACATGGCGGACATCGCGGCCGCCAGGGCATGCGAATTGGCACCCGTGGCAGAGCCACCTTGTGGACAACATATGACTATACACGGGTATTGAAGTGGTTAAATGCCAAATATAAAATCAGTTCAGACGCCGAAGTTTCCGAACATTACGAATGTTTTCATTAAGCCATCCTCAGTTGTCAGACAGCAACCAAATTTATGACATGCAAACCTTTCCATTCAAATAGTTTGATATTTTCATTGTATCAACACTGAGCAAAATTATAAAAAAACGCAACACTTGTGTTTACCCCCCATTTATAATAAGCTGGGACTCAAAGATCCACGACTTTCTATGTACACAAAAGGCATATTTCTCTCAAATATTGTTCACAAATCTGTCTAAATCTGTGTTAGTGAGCACTAGTGAGCCGAGATAATCCATTCACCTCACAAGTGTGGCTGTTGCCCTTGAATTGAATGTTAATTTCTCTACCATAAGCAATCACCAAAGGAGTTTCAGAGAATATGGCAGTACGTTCAACCGGCCTCACAACCGCAGACCACGTGTAACCACATATCAGCCCAGGACCTCCACATCCAGCATCTTCACCTCCAAGATCATTTGGGACTAGACAGCTGCAACAGTCGGTTAGCATAGCCAAAAGATTTCTGCACAAACTGTCAGAAACCATCTCAGGGAAGCTCATCTGCATGCTCGTCCTCCTCGGGGTCTTGACCTGACTGCAGTTCGTCATAACCGACTTAAAGGGACACTAAAGGCAAGATTTTTTTTGTTTAAAAATAACAAACATGTTATACTTACCTCCGCTGTGCAGTTCGTTTTGCAGTGAGTGGCCCCGATCCGTGTCTTCTGGGGTCCCTCAGTGGCTGTCTCTGCTCCTCCTTGCAAAAGCTTTCCACGTTAATGCAAGCTCCCTCGCATGGTGGAAAGCTTTTGCGAGCACGCTCCCGTGATACAGCGGCGGCCATAGCCGCCGACTGTATCACTCGGCCCCGCTGTGATTGACAGCAGCGCCAGCCAATGGCTGCGCTGCTATCAATCCGCCCGGCCTAGCCAATCAACGGCCAGGCTGGGAACCAAACAGGATGACGAGAATGCGCCCGGGACTTGAGGGGTGAGGCAAGTAAAACGGGGGCTCAGGGGGGGGGGCCGTTGCTGTCAGATTTTTTTTTTTTTTTTACCTTAATGAATAGGATGCATTAAGGTAAAAAAACGTTTACCTTTACAACTCCTTTAAGAGGTGTTCTCTTCACGTTTGAATCCCAGTTTTTGTACAGGGCAGATGGCAGTGTGTATGGCGTCATGTGGGTGAGCGGTTTGCTGATGTCAACATTGCGGATCGAGTGGCCCCATGGTGGCAGTGGGATATGGTATGAGCAGGTGAATGCTATGGACAACAAACACAGGTGCATTTTATTGATGGCATTTTAAATGCAAAGATACCGTGATGAGATCCTGAGGCCCATTGTTGTGCCATTCATCCACGACCATCACCTCGTGTTGCAGCATGATAATGCATGGCCCCATGTTGCAAGGATCTGTACACAATTCCTGGAAGCCGAAAACATCCCAGTTCTTGCATGGCCAGCATACTTACTGGACCCGTCACCCATTGAGCATGTTTGGGATGCCTCTGGATCAGCATATACGTCAGTGTTACAGTTCCTGCAAATATCCAGCAACTTTGCACAGCCATTGAAGAGGAATGGTCCAACATTCCACAATCAACAACCTGATCAACTATGCGAAGGAGATGTGCTGCACTGCATGAAGCAAATGGTGGCAACACCAGATACTGACTGTTTTTTGGACCCCCCCCCCCCACAATACATTTTAGAGTGCCCCTTTATTGTGGCCAGCCTAAGGCACACCTGTGCAAAAATCATGCCGTCTAATCAGCATCTTGATATGTCACACCTGTTAGGTGGCTGGATTATCTTGGCAAAGAAGTGCTCACTAACACAGATTTGTGAATAATATTTCAGAGAAATAGACTATTGTGTACATAGAAAAAAAGTCGTAGATCTTTGAGTTCAGCTCATGATAAATAGGGGCAATAAGAGGAGCAAACACAAAAGTGTTGGGTTTATAATTTTGCTCAGTGTAGAATACCAAGCCTCATGTGGGCATAGAGAAAAACAAAAAAACAAAAACGCCACACAGGAAATCATTTTTATGTGGTTGTAGAATTTGTGGTACAATAACCAATTATTTCTTCAAATTTGATCTTTTGGAACATGCAGATAAAAACAGAATGGAGTATATTTTAAAGTTTGCAATTTCAATTAAAGCAGACAAAAGCTGTGTGGCGAGTCAAAATAAACACCAAATACAACATAAATCCGAACATTAAACAAACAAAAAAACTGTATGTATAATATATTGTACATAATAAACATTATATATATATTTTTTTTATGTGCTGCCCTTTCTCCCTTCATTCTATAAAATTTACACTACAAGAATGGCGAAGCTAACATTCAAAAAAGTGACATGTCTTGGGACACACACATTTTTTGTAACCATTATACCTTTTCATGTGAAAACACTGAAGAAATGACACGTTGCTACAATGTAAAGTAGTGAGTGTACAGCTTGTATAATAATGTAAATTTGCTGTCCCCTTAAAACAACAACACAGCCATTAAGGTCTAAACCGCTGGCAACAAAAGTGAGTACAACTCAAGTGAAAAATTGGGCCCAATTAGCCATTTTTCCTCCCCGGTGACTTGTGACACAAATGATGCACAATAAAGCCTGCAAACAGTTTTCTGAAGACAAGCAAACTAAGGCTGGCCATACATTATACAATTTTCTTCTATAGATTCCCTTTATATTTACCAAAACCATATAATATGAGGTCAAATCTAAACACTTTCAATTTGTATTCAATCAGGCAGGCCCTTGTACTACGCAGTTGAAGGTAAATCTAAAAGGAAATTGAATAAGAAGATTAGATGGTGTATGGCCAGCTTAAGGCTGGATTCACACCTATGCATCTTTGCACTACAGGCCGTTTAACATGATTTCCTATGGAACACGTTCTATAGTGCAAATCTGCAAAATGCAAAAAGCACTAAAAATGCATAGGTGTGAATCCAGACTTAGGGCATGGATTACCGGAACGTCTGATGAGAACAAGATAAACTTATTTGGTTTAGATGGTGTCAAGCGTGTGTGGCGGCAACCAGGTGAGGAGTACAAAGACAAGTGTGTCTTGCCTACAGTTAGGCATGGTGGTGGGAGTGTCATGGTCTGGGGCTGCATGATTGATGCCGGTGCCTTGTCCATCTTGTTTCCCTATCGAGATGGTTCCCTGCCTGACTGCGCAGGCGCGGACCTCAACATCCCCATGGATTGGAGGATGTAAAAAAAAAATAAAAAAAAAAAAATAAAACCACCACCAACAACACACACACACACACACACACACACACACACACACACACACACACGGCCAAGCGAGCCATCCGAGCGTAGCGAGGACGTGAGGCCGACTGGCCACTTACCTCAAATTCCATGTTGCCCTGGAGGTTTGGTGATTTCCGCCGCCAAGGAATGCTCCTGCGCAGTCAGGATGGGAACCATATCGATAGGAGGAACCATAATCGTCAGATCACCAGCACTGGGGAGCTACAGTTGATTGAGGGAAGCATGAATGCCAACATGTACTGTGACATACTGAAGCAGAGCATGATCCCCTCTCTTCGGAGACTAAAGACCTAAACCCTATTGAGCATCTGGGGAGTATCAAACGAAAGGTGAAGGAGCTCAAGGTTTCGAACATCCACCAACTCTGATGTCATCATGGAAGAGGACTTCAGTGGCAACTTGTGAAGCTCTGGTGAACTCCATGTCCAAACTGCGGCCCTTTGCTAGCCTTTATTCGGCCCTCAGGGCTTTATTCCTCCCACTGACTCCAACAAGGGGGCACTTTTTCTTCCAATGATGAGATACAATTACTCCTAATAGGGGCACTACTTATCCTACTGATCGCAAACTATGAGGCCATATTTATTCTCACCAATGCTGGGCCGGGGCTTTTTCTGCCCCCGCTGGCCACAATCCAGCCCTCCTAAAGGCTGAAGAACAATAAACTGGCCCATTGTTTGAAAAGTTTGGAGACCCCTGCCCAAGAGGGTTAAGGCAGTGCTGGAAAATAATGGTGGCCACACAAAATTGAAACTTTGGGTCCAATTTGAAAATTTTCACTTGCCAGCGGCTTGGTCTCCAAGGGTTTACAACCACTTTAATGTCTACTGTTACCTGTAGGTAAAAGTAGACATTAAAGTGGGTAGGTAAGCCTAGATTAGGTTTTACCTGTAGATACAAGAAATATCTCCTAAACCTATACGGTTTAGGAGATATTTGCAGAAAAGACTGCACAGATGTCTACGGCACGCAGGTGCGCTGAGCGTGCCGTTAGTGAAGACGCTCGCGCTGTCACCGACGGCTCACGCTCGCATGCATGTGAGCGATTGTCATCACAGCTCTGGCAAATTACAGTGCCGGAGCCGCGATACCCGGAAGTCAATCCGGGAGTAATGGCAGCAACGGAGGAGGCGAACAAGAGCCACTGCGGGGGGTTCGATCTCAGGTAAGTACCTCATAATTAGCTAGTATGCTATGCATACTAGCTCATTATGCCTTGGTCTTGCAGGGTTTATTTTTTTTCCAGGAGGCTTTACTTCCTCTTTAATGGCTGTGTGTTGAGTTATTTTGAGGGGACAGCAAATTTACACCATTATATAAGCTGTACACTCACTACTTTACAGTGTAGCAAAGTGTAATTTCTTCAGTGTTACATGAAAAGATAAAATGGTTACAAAAAATGTGAGGGGGTGTACTCACTTTTGCGAGATCCATCATTTTATCAGAATATTTATTTAGGATAGTGGTCTACAAAAGCATGAAAAGTTCTAACTGGCTGATATTAGGCAAGAAGCGATTGTCATGAAAGCTATCTAGATAATTAAAACGCCCATTATTTCCTCTGTCAGGTTCTAGAAATAATACCCATTGATACAGTGCCAGGTTTAGGCCTAAGCAGAGTGTCACAAGCACATCCAAAGCTGAATACAAATGACTACTGTGTACGCAAGAAAACACAACTGGACAAGGCAATCGCCTCACATACGTATAGAGCAAAGGTTTAAAAAAATGAGTGCAGGAGTTTACACAGATCACCATTCAAAAATCTGAAAAGGTGAGCTTTGTAAAAGGCAGACCCAATAAAAGTTGAGGTTTTACAGCAAGCGTCATTTTCAAACTTCTAAATATATTATCTGCAATACCCTATGTGCATTTACCAGATACCAAAAAAAAAAAAAAAAAACACTCTCTCTCTCTCTCTCGTAAGGCGATTGCATAATGTGCTAGTCTACATCGCATACTAGCACATTATGAAATACTGACCTTGAAACAAAGCCTTCCAGTGGCTCATGGCCACTGCTGAGAGGGCTAACATCTTACCCCAGTCTTTCTTCCTGGGTCGCACGCTCCGACCGATTGGCCAGAACCATGACGTCACTTCCGCATATGCAAGGGTGAGCCTTTGGTTTCGGCAAGGTATGCCAGGCCTTCAGAGTGTGCCAGTGACGCAACTGGCTGAATCCAGGGTGAATATCTACCCAGATAAGCCTTATAGGCAAACCTTCTGGAGCTGAAGTCGTGAATGTATGCCAAAAAAATATTTAATGGAAAGTGAAATTTTTCTTAAAACTTATGATAAAAAAATAAAATAAAACTCATCTGGATTCGCTTATATTGGAACAGAAGGAGCGAGAGGAAAGCAATCTTTAAAAAAGAACCACTAGGGCAGAGACTTGACCCTTGGTGGTACTCAAGGCCAGATACTGAGCCAGACTGGGGAATAGATAGGAGTTCTCTCACAAAGTAATTCCTGGGATTGAAGTTTTTTACTTTGCATCATAAGAATTATGCTTTCCAGAGTGCAAAAAAGTAAAACGTCCAGGAAAAGTTGAAGGGGACCTGTTAGAGAACCCAGGTTGGCTGGTGACCTTATGCATGTGTCAAACAAGGACCAAAATGATATCCTTAACTACAGTGGTGAGTAGGCAGAGGTCAGTAAACTGAAACTCATGTACCAGATCATTAAAAACACAGAAAAGGCATATTTCTCTTCATCCTTGGCCAAGGATGGGTACAGGTATAGACTTCATAAAAGGTATGCTGAAGATTAGCCGATTCAGAAAGCTGTAAAATGAGCACCAATTGCTCTGCAGCAACTGAGGTATCTATTAATGGATTGTAAGCTGCCAAGGCTTGCAGAACTGCTGCCTTTGCACTTATGATCCATTTATATGTGCAAGAGAGGGATATGCCACAATGCGTACTCACAAACACTGCAGATCAGAAGGGTTAATACTGTTGGCAGATTTCATAGGAGGCAGCAGGGAGCACAAGAAAACATCCTGGAGGAACGTGGTGATGCTTAGGAGATGGCAGAAGAGGTCTGTGTGTGCGCCAGAAAACATAGTATACCTAGTGGGGATACATGGGTAGGGTAGTGCGCACCAATTAAAAAAAAAAAAAAAAAAAAAGTGCCGTGTCCCTTCTGGCCTTTAGTTTGCCTCCAAATGTATTGCAGGTGGTGCTCTTGAGTTGATGCTTTTTTTGGGCCTTGAAGAGCAATGAAGCACCCTACTTATCGTATGCACCGCCATCAAGCAGCTTGGATATCTAAATTATCTCCCTCCCGATAGGCATTAGGAGAATTCAGGGACAGAGTTCCACCAAACTCTTCAGCAGAGCCAAGAGCTCTAAGGACACACTGAAGGCCACCAGCCCAATTTCTTCCTTGCAGCGAGGTCCGGGTACAGCCTCTAAAGCTTTGCAGCAACTGGAGATTTCTGCTAAAGTCATAAATAAAACAAATAATTAAATAAATAAATAGGGGGAGAAGGAGAAAGGGTGTCTCTTCTCCTAGCACACTAGGAGGGGGAAAGAAAAAAAAAACCTCACTGGAGCCCTAAAGGACGGATCTCTACCAGTGGCGGCTGCTGCTAAAACCAACACCCAACTAAACCCCCCCGGTCGGGAGATTTGACGGGAAGGCAGCAATCAGAGGCCTCCTTACCTTAGGGCGGCGTACACACGGTCGACCGTGTGTATGGCCTAGCAGACAGGTTTCCAGCGGACAAAAGTTTCTTAGCAAGCTAAGAAACTTGTCCGCTGGAAACATGTCCGTCAGACATGTCCGATGGTTAGTACACCTAATCGGACATGTCCACTGGTTATGACGTGTAACCAGCGTCCTGAAATCACGCGCATGCGTCGAATTGATTCGACGCATGTGTGGAAGCATTGCACTTCCGTGTTTGAGAACGTCGGTGTCTTCTACGTCACCACGTTCTCTGTCCGTGGGGATTTTGGTCTGATGGTGTGTACACACACACACACACACACACACATCAGACCAAAAGCTCCCAGGAGACATGTCCGATGAAAACGGTCCTAAGACTCCCTGGCCAATCGGGTCTCAGGACCCGCTGAGCCCACCACAGCTGGATGTAGTGCTCTGCACCCCAACCTTCTTTCTTTTTTTTTTTTAAGTAAATTAGAGCCTCAGGCTTCAGGGGGGGTTAAGGCACCACTTATAGCTTTGTTTTCCCAGTGTCTAAACTTCTGAAGCAACACCAAACCATTATTATACCCAAATTACGATCCTGTGTCCCTCAATGTACAATTAAAAAAATAACCTATTAAAAACGGTTTGCACATGGTTCTCCAAACTACGGCCCTCCAGTTGTTCAGGAACTACATTTCCCATCATGCCTAGTCATGTCTGTGAACATCAGAGTTTTAGAATGCCTCATGGGATGTGTAGTTTTGCAATAGCTGGAGGGCCGTAGTTTGGAGATCCCTCTAAATGAAACCAATCATGCGAGTTTAAATCCTCAGTTTTCATGGTAGTCCACAACGCAGACCTGCTGTAAAAAAGGTAAGACAGTTCACTTGTTAGTTTGAATCTGGCAAAATCCTTTTTGACAAGGCTGCGTCTTGACAATTAATAACAGATATCAGATATGAAGATAATCCATGATCCCAGCGATTGCTGAAACTCTTGCACATCAACAGCTGTTCAGCCACAGAAAAACTGCAGATAAACATCTTTAGTGCCGTGAACAAAATTAGTTTCTAATTGCATAATAGTTTCCCTTTAACCTGCTTGGCGGTATTCCCGAGCGTGACTCGGGGTGGGTTTTTCATGCTGTGATCGGTAACCCCGAGTCACGCTCGGGCTAGCCATGTAGAGCCTGCAGCGTGCGCTGGCTTACCTTGTCCCTGGATCCAGCGATGTCACCGCACTGTGTGAGCGAGCGGGACCTCGCTCGATTCACACAGCGTCCTCCTGTGCCGCCGATCTCCGTTCCCTGCGACGTTACGACGCGGAGAACGGCGCCAAATTCAAAAACGTAAACAAACACTATACATACAGTATACTGTAATCTTAGATTACAGTACTGCATGTAAAAAAAAACACACACCCCTTGTCCCTAGTGGTCTGCCCAGTGCCCTACATGTCATTTTATATAATAAAAACCTTTCTTTCTCCCTGCAAACTGTAGATTGTCCATAGCAACCAAAAGTGTCCCTTTATGTCAAAAATGGTTTTAGATCAGCTAAAAAACAGCAATAATACATTATAATCACTTGCAGAATTGTGCGATAGCGATTTGTGGGGAAATTCGTCATAAAAAAAAAAAAAATAATAATGACAGCGACAATTCTGCAACTGAGCAAATTTCAGTGATTTTGATTTGATTACATTATTGAATAATTTTTATTAGAATTATATTATTTGTTATAATTATTTATTATATTATAATTTATCATTTTGTTTTTTAAAAAATGTCATACCCGGGATGCCCATTAGATCCTTGTTTGGTCAGATTTAAGTGAGTTATTCCTAAGAATTACAGGCCTACAATATAAAAACGCCAAATTTCCTTGCAAATAATTGTACCGCTTTTGGTACGTAATTCCAGACAGAATCATACCGCCAGGGAGGTTAAAGTATTGCCATGGTCAAAATGTAAAAAAATAAATTAAGACTAGTTAGGTTTTGACTGAAATTCTACCTTAAGTGCAAAACAAAAAAAGTTAGATTTGTGATTAGCTATATAGTTTTACAATAAGCTGCACTTTATTGTTCATACCAAAAAATGCAAGAAAAATGTTAATAAACCCTTACAGACATTAGTGTATATTAAATAATTTTACTGATCATACCAGTATCTCTGAAGCGTCTACAAAGCTTGGTTTGTATATTTTCAGTACCATAGGAAATGTTTAACCCCTTCCCTACCAAGTCATTGTAAAATGACGTCGGCGGGAACCCTCCCTCCGGGTGGACTTCATGTGACGTCCTGGGCTTCCCACACTGCACGCGCCTGCCGCATTGCTCGGTACGCGGTGTGCATGCCCAGCGGCCGCGATGTCCACCGAGCACCTGAGATTGCCTGTAATCACGGCAGGACCATGGATCTGTGAGTGTAAACCATGGGTCTTCAAACTACGACCCTCCAGTTGTTCAGGAACTACAATTCCCATCATGCCTAGTCATGTCTGTGAATGTCAGTGTGTCACAATGCCTCATGGGATGTGTAGTTCTACAACAGCTGGAGGGCTGTAGTTTGAGGATCCCTGGACACAGATCCATGTCCTGTCAGAGGAGAGGAGACCGATATGTGTGTTCCCAGTACAGAGGAACACACATCGGTATCCTCCCCTTGTAAGTCCCCTCCCCCTACAGTTAGAACTCACTAGGGAACATATTAACCCCTTCAGCTCCCCTAGTGTTAACCCCCTTCCCTGTCAGTCACATTTACACAGTAATCAGTGCAGTTTTATAGCACTAAATCGCTGTGTAAATGTGAATAGTCCCAAAAAAAGTGTCCGATATGTCCGTCGCAATGTCACAGTCACAATAAAAAAAAAAATATATAATCACAGATCGCTGCCATTAATAGAAAAAAAAAAAAAAAAAAAGCCATAAATCTATTCCTTATTTTGTAGGCGCTATATCTTTTGCGCAAACCAAACAAACGCTTATTTTACCAAAAATATGTAGAAGAATATGTATCGGCCTAAACAGAGGATTTGTTATATATA
Source organism: Rana temporaria (assembly GCF_905171775.1). Lineage (NCBI taxonomy): Eukaryota > Metazoa > Chordata > Amphibia > Anura > Ranidae > Rana > Rana temporaria. The sequence goes on along the minus strand of NC_053495.1, from coordinate 60,919,520 downwards.
TATATATATATATATATATATATATATATATATATATTTTTTTTTTCAAAATGCTCTTGTTTATAGCGCAAATAAAAAACACAGAGATGATCAAATACCACCAAACGAAAGCTCTATTAGTGGTGCTTGGGGGGGGGGGGGGGGGTGGCGGAACACAAGGATTTCATTTGGGTACAGTGTTGCATGACCACGCAATTGTCATTCAAAGTGCGACAGCGCTGAAAACTAAAAATTGGTCTGGGCAGGAAGGGGGTGAAAATGCCCGATATTGAAGCGGTTAAAGAAAGGTGGGATTATGACATATATAGTAATACTCAAAATACCCAGTGTACTAGAAAAACAAATTCTGTACTCTAAAAAAAATTCCTAGAGCTCGAGTTGCACCACTGCTTCTCCTTACAGGATTTAATGGTTGAAAAAAAGGTTAAAAGAAAATATCAGATGTTATTTGCGCTGCGAACGTCTCATAAAAAAGGTCACATTCATGATGGGTTACAGCATTTGACGGAATGGCTGAAGCCTTCACTAGCATACTAAAAAGGAAAGCAAAGAGTTAAAACAACAAGGAAAACATTCTAGATGGAGCTGTCAGGCGGGGTGTGGAAGAGCCCAACCAATCACACGCCGCCTCTTCTACATGTTTAAAGGGCTGGTGCAGCTGACATTAAATGGCTGTTTACACATTAAACAAGGTGAGAGGGAGGGGGCCCATAACCTTGTACTCCCAGATCTGTTTTCCAAGCAAATGTCCCTTTTTTGTTCCATGTCCACCTATACAAAGCTGGTCTCCTAAAAAAAAAAAAAATTTGTAACAGGCTATAGGTTTAAAATTTCCGATCTGGAGGTGCTCCTCTATTTTTGTCATGGACAGCAGGTAGATGTGGCTTTTTTCCCCCCCACTTCGGAAAAATAGTATATGCAAACACGACAGCAACAGCCCCTTGTTCATCGCATTAGTAGATACTGTTATTTTACAACAATTAAGGATTATACTTTTTTTTTATAAAAAATAAATAAAAAAGGCTTCCTTGATGGGCAGTTGAAAAGTCTAAGGAAAACAAAAAAAAGAAGCAGCATAGTGAATCGCGGTTATGTGGTGGTCGATCCATGTTGTAAAGCAGTAAAGATGTCTGCCTCTTCCTGACACCCCCATCCCCCCCCCCCCCCCAATCATGATGGGTTACACCAAAGACATACATTTGATATCTGAACAGCTGTTAATACAAATGTACAAGACCATAGCCAAAAATTGGACGGTTCCTTCTCTTGATTACATCCTGTACAAAACACCACGTCTATAATTAGTTATTACACCTTTGTGTTTACTTGAAGGGAATATTTTTATAGTATTTCATGAATCCTCTTCAGATAGGAATACACAGAGAATGTGATCTTACGGAAGGTTATACTTCATGTATGGGGAAAAATAAATACCAAAAACAAAATCTAAAGCGCTGATAAGTATATAATCCAGATGATAAAACACAGCCAGCAAATACTTCTTGTGCCAGGAGCTGAGGCCTTGGGTAGGATTGTGAGCGTCAGCTGCTTCCCTATGGGCAGCCATATTAGATTCCAAACATGGAGCAAAAAACAAAACAAAAAAACAAAAAACACACATTAATCTACTACACACCGAATCTACAAACTGACCATCAGGACTGATGGGGGATCAGGTCATTACCATTTAGGAATGATACATGAAAAAGGATCTAAAACAACCCCAAACTATAAACATATGGCAGTAGGGATCCCCAGCACATAGGGCTCCATGCAGCCTTATGGAGGGTTTCTATAGGTCTAGAATGGAGATATATGAAGCCTGATTTTTATAATCACTATCAATAATCACAAAAGTTGATGTGGTCGCCGATTGGAGCGATTGCTCATCAATAAACACAAGAAAAGGTGATCTGTCATCTCCAATGGTGAAAATGAAGATTTTTCTGTCACAGCTGGTTGTATTTCCTCCTGTGATGTGTACACTTTAGGCAAGTGTGGATGTCCAGCTACTTGAGTAGAGGAGGGACAGTGTGTGACAGATGGAGGGAGGCTGGGAGTACACCATGACAGCTGGAAGCTACTACAGTACTAATCATTGGTAAAAATGTGGCCTCCCGCACCTCTCCTCGCCACCTTTCACTCCGACAACCATAAAAACAAAATGTTTCTAGCTCGGATAAGCGAAGAGTCCATTCCCACGGCTTGCCTGGAGATGCAAATATGGCCGAGTATAGAGGCAAACATACTAACAGCTTGTGTCACGTCCCCGACCGCACCAAAACTAGAGTCCCCTTCCCCCAGAACCCCCAAACAATGCCCCCCTCCGCCCCGGTAAACAAGCCTTACTTGGTCGGTAGTTGTGTCAGATTCCTGGTGCTGGGTTTGGCTGTGCTTTGGGAGAAACAGGAGGAGGTGGTGTACAAAGTGCTTGAACGTATCGCCGTGAGCTTCCCCCCGATATTATTTGGGTGCTACTTAGGGGTTCGAGAGTCCGCTGGGATCCCGCTACCTCCCTCCTCCTGGCCCAAAGTGAGGGAAGTCAGGAGAAAAGTTTCACCCTTAGCAACCCTGCGGAGGGATCCCACATTCACACACCCAAGGTGCTGCGGCTCGCAAAGGAGTGCCGGATCTACAGCCAGCCGCTTCCCCTGCAAGCTTAACTGTTTCATTGCTGCACTCTAGGGCCTGTAAACAGAGAATTGGAGAGATGCACCAACAATCATCACTGATATGACCTACCGTACCAACAATCAGCACTGATATGACTTACCGTACCAACAATCAGCACTGTAATGACCTACCGTACCAACAAGCCTGGAGAAACATTGTTTGCTTCAATCACTTACCTTAGTGCATATACATTGGATACATTGTCATATCAAAAACATATTTTTTTTCCCTCTGAATACAAATAAATGTGCTTTCCATAATGTGACATAATACACAGAGGCCACCATAAAGTAGTACTGAAGGGAACCCTCCTTTTTCAATAAGAGCCCTTTCACACTTTTCAAGCGCTTTGGCGCAAAAAAAAAAAAAACCAAAACCTATTTCCATTAAAATCAATAGATGCTTTCACACTTCACCTTGAGTCGATTTAGTTCGCATTTGTAGCGCTATATAAGTTACTCACTCACACTGGTGGGACGGTGAAAAAACTCCTTCAAAAATGTTTGGAGAGCTAAAAAAAAACACCTCAAAAGGGTCCCTCTCCATTGAAATGAATGGGAAGCACCTGAAAAGCGCTTCAAAAGTGCCTCAAAATGGTTCTTGAAGTCGTTTTTGAGGCACGTGCCCATCAAAAAAGCACACCGCTAACTTCACAAAAGCGCTCAGCGTTTTATGGGAAGTTTTCAAGCGCCTCAGTGTGAAAAGGCTCTTAAGGCACTATAAGAAAATCGGAACGATCGTATACACAGCTTTCCACAGCCAATTCTGACTTTCTGAATGGAAATTCCCGAAGGGAACAGAATGAATGATTTTCATTTAATGTGTACCGATTTCATACAAGAAAAATTAAAGACTGCACGTGATCAGAAACAATAAACAAACAAAAAAAAAGCCTTTGTCGTGAAAGAATTTTCGTACATTACTTCCTTCCTTGGTTCTGACTTGCTGTGAAACAACGAGGAATATCGGACGCTCATTCGTCCTGATTATAGTGTGTTCCCCACTTAAAGCGGCATTCCACTCAAAAGTGGAACTTCCACTTATCCGTCTTCCGCCCCCCCCCCTCTGGTGCCACATTTGGCGCCTTTCAGGGGGGAGGCGGGAACAGGTACCATCCCTACTCCCGGGAAAGGGGGCCCCTCCTCCTTCCTACACAACAATTAGAAAGTGCATAGTGCTTCGTGCATGTGCAGTATGGAACCGGCTGTTTTTGACAGGTACCGTTCCCCACTTCTAGGAGACAGAGCCGTGGCCCCGTCTCCCAGAAGTTCGGCCTCCTCTTCCTTCCTCCGCCGCCGGACCAATTAGTAGGGAAGTGGCTGTGAAGCCGCAAGGCTTCACTGCCGGGTTCCCTTACCAAGAATGATGGCGGCTGCGGTGCTGACATCGTGGGCTCCCTGGACAGTGTCCATATATTAAAAGTCAGCAGCTGCAATAATTGTAGCTGCTGACTTTTAATTTTTCACAAGGTGGCTGGTCCTCCTCTTTAAGGGATGGTTATAACCCAAGACAGGGTTTTTTTGTTTTGTTTTTTACTATCTGTGTCCAATTTGGGAGAATGTTCTTCACTTCATGTCCCATTGGCCACAGCAGGAAGTGAGAGTTCCTGAGTGGAGCACAGTGTGTCGTTGTTTGTGCATTAGTGAAGAAGGGAATGATGGAGATACCTACCACATAGTGTAACTGAAGCACAGCACATGTCATTTTCATTTAAACATGGGACACTTTATGAAGATATAACTGGAACACAGGACACGTGTTTTGTATATTATTATTTTTTTTAAATTGCACATAGATTGTATGTGTCACTAAAAAATATCTTCGTACTCCTAAAATAATCCATACATATCCACTACTTAAAGGTCCGGCTTAAAAAAAAAAACATTAAAAGTCAGCAGGTAAAAACACTGTAGCTGCTAACTTTTAATATGGACACTTACCTGTCCAGGGTGCCCGCGATGTCGGCAGCCGAAGCCGAGCAATCGCTCTGGTCTCGGCTGCCCCGCCGCCATCCAAGTAAATTCCAAGGAACAATTTCAAAAATAAAAGGTTAGCATCACTATGATTATTACATATGTAGTCATGATCAATAGACTAAAGTTCAGAATGTGAGCATCAGGGTCTAAGGCAGGGGTGTCAAACTCAATTTCATCATGGACCGCATCAGCATTATGATTGCCCTAAAAAGGGCCAGTTGTATATGTAAAATTAGATGTCCAGCGCATCCCCTCCTGTTACATTAGATCTAAATAATTAGTGCGGCGCTAAAAAATGTATCAAAATACAATGTCAGTGATAACATACGATATGTGACATAAATAATAGTGACTAAATAATAAAGTCCATGTGTGAAGACCAGATAATCTCCGGATTGAGGTATTTCCTTATCCTCAAAGAATTTGTGCCGTAAGTTACGTCTGCGTAGTGTAACTTTGGCGGCGTAAGGGCGCGCAATTCAAATCAATGTGATGGGGGCGTGTTTTATGTAAATACGTTGTGACCCGACGTAAATGATGTTTTTTTTAACTGCGCATGCGCCGTCCGTGCGCATGCTCGAAATTAACCCGGAACAAGCCAATGCTTACGACGGTGACGTCATTCTACGCAAAGCCGTATTCGCGAACGACTTACGCAAACGACGTAAAAAATTCAAAATTCGACGCGGGAACGACGGCCATACTTAACATTGAGTACGCCTCATATAGCAGGGGTAATTATACGCCGGAAAAAGCCGAACGCAAACGACATAAAAAAATGCGCCGGCCGGACGTATGTTCGTGGATCGCCATATCTAGCTAATTTGCATACTTGACGCGGAATTCTACGGAAACGCCACCTAGTGGCCGCCGGAAAAATGCACCTATGATCCGACGGCGTACTAAGACAAACGCCAGTCGGATCGAGCCCAGATGCAGTCGTATCTTGTTTTGTAGAAACAAAACAAAGATACGACGCAGGAACTTTGAAATTACGTGGCGTATCAATAGATACGCCGGCGTAATTCTTCTGTGGATCTGGCCCTCTGACTTTAGTTCCACCTTATATGTGTCAGTTCCACTGGTTTTCTTGTTTTAGTAATTTTTCCTTTATTTTTACCTAGTGAAAGCAGACCATCAGAGTCAGAAGTCCTTATTTGCATACTTGTTTCGGGTCAGCAAAGCCAAGCAAATAAATTTTTTCAAAGAGACCATAAATAGCAGCCTCTATTTTTGCTCTTGTGACAACTTTTAAAGTGTTCTTTTTTACCTAAAGCTGGTCTTACAGCTGGAGAATTTTCGTCTTCAGAACATTCATTTGATTATTTAAAAGTCAAAGGGAACAATTGGACAATCGATTTTGCCCAGACCAAGAAAAAATGTTCGAAGGACAAGGATGGAAACTTTTTGTTGAATCTAATGAGGTCAAATTTCCAACTGTTGAATTGGCTCCTTGATGAGAAAAATCGTACCTATTCTTATCCGCATGCACTTGTCAATGTTAAAGGGGTTGTAAAGGTTTGTGTTTTATTTTCTAAATAGGTTCCTTTAAGCTAGTGCATTGTTGGTTCACTTACCTTTTCCTTCGATTTCCCTTCTAAATGTTTTTTTTCTTTGTTTTCTTTGTCTGAATTTCTCACTTTCTGTTCCTGAGGAGAAACAGGAAGTGAGAAATTCAGACATAGAAAAAAAACATTTAGAAGGGAAAGCGAAGAAAAATGTAAGTGAACCAACAATGCACTAGCTTAAATAAACCAATTTAGAAAATAAAAAACTAACCTTTACAACCCCTTTAACACTGAGGTAGAATGTTCCTGTAAATTGGAGACATTGACATGGTACTCGAACAAAAAGTAATTTAAAATGAGTTGAGTCTGTGAATGCACCTTTGAATGACACGCAAGGGCAGGTGTGCGTTCAGGCTGCACATCCACCCCTGCACATCCACAGATTACAGGGTGCCTTGGTGTGGCTCTGTGGCTCACGCATGCGTTTGCAAATGCGTGCGGACAAAACCACTGTTTTTAACGCATACTGTTAAACAGGTTAATTGGCTGTTCTGCGAGCTGGTCGGTAAGTAGGCTTGGTTTTTCCCCTGGGCATTCCCCAGGTTTTGTTGTTATCCGCTTTAGCCTTCCAATGCTAGTTACTGCTATGGCCAGCTATAGATGGGGCTGCGGACATGTTTATGTTTCACCTATGGTGCTTGTATTGGTCCAGCAACACACCAACACCTTTGCAGCCATTGTGCTACATGCTGGGTGTTTGGTGTGCTCCTGCACCTTTAAGGAGGGGTGGCTCCCCTTCAGTCCACCTGCCCTCATCTACCCATTAGAATGCATGTGCCTCCATTGTGGGGACACTCATTTTTTAGTGTTAGGACCACAGATTACAGGGTGCCTTGGCGCGGCTCTGTGGCTCACGCATGCGTTTGCAAATGCGTGCGGACAAAACCCCGTTTTTTAACGCATACTGTTAGACAGGTTAATTGGCTGTTCTGCGAGCTGGTCGGTAAGTAGGCTTGGTTTTTCCCCTGGGCATTCCCCAGGTTTTGTTGTTATCTGCACATCTACCCCTGCATAGCTTTCCTGCATGCACTTCCAGGTGGCTCCAGACTTGTAAACAAACACCTCATTCACACTGTACAGACCCCTGTGCCTGTGTGAATGAGGTCTAAGGCCCCTTGCACACAGGGCCATCTAGGAGCAATATGTCCCTCTCTGGGTTTTAGTGCGATCAGGAGGGACATGTGCAGTGTCCAGCCCCACCACAGCTTACCAAAGTCTGTGGTGGGCTGTGGTTGTACGGGGCTGAATGTTGTACTGTTCAGCCTGTGTTTTGGACCTTCGTTGCCTGAAAGCACAGGGCCTTAAACACAGGTACCACTCAGTATAGTGTTCAGCCGCAGTTTGCTATAGACTTTAATAGGCTTCCTGCAGTGGGACCGGACACTGGTCATGTCCCTCTAGAGCAGTGGTTCTCAACCTTCTAGGGCTGTGACCCCTTGATAAAATTTCACAAGTTGTGGGGACCCCTAACGGTAAAATTATTTTGGTAGCGCGGGTTGTCAGCACCCAAGGCAAGGCAAGTAATTTACGCCCCTAACCCACAGACATTTAGCGCTCCCTGAGTCCTTGTAATGGCATCTATAATCGCAGGTAGTGTCACTCAATGTCTCCGGCTTCACTGTGTCTCCAGCTCTGTGGTTACTCTCGTAGCAGTGACACCTATGCCGAAATCAGGAGACAGGGTCTCCTCCAGCCCCTCCCACTTCACATTCCTCACCAGTCAGCTGACCTCTAGTCTTTTCCCCCCAGCCATGCCGTAAACTGAATGGGCGCCTGCGTAAGAGGCTGAGTGGGCAGCTGCGGGCTCCAGGAACAGCCCAGAGGGGTGGCCACATGCTCCAGGGATAGCCCTGCTGGGTGGCTCCAAAAATGCTGGGAGAGTGATACAGTCTTCAGGAACAGCCCAGGATTTGGTGACCCCCTGGTAAATCATCATTTGACCCCTGAGGGGGTTGAGAACCACTTCTCTAGAGCGCATTATAATGCCAGGAGGGACACACTGCTCTTAGATGACCCCCTGCACAAGTGGCCTAAAATGTGTTGTGATTCTATCGAGAAAAAAAAAATGTGGCAACCCATGAAGGCTAATTATTGTCCCCTATAAATTGGTTCTCTTTTCTGGCATTTTCAGCACATCATTCTGCATGTTAAACATTATCCCAGGGCTGTACAGAACATTATAAAACCGAACAGAGAATATTTATAGAAACAGTAGCACAGCTGAATGTGAAAAAGGGTAGTATTGATCATTGTGACAAATGTGATTCTGTACTATTTTAAATACAGAATAGGACAGGAAGTCACTATCGTTAGCTTGCTATGGCCAACACCGACTTCCCACATAGCTTTAATTTTCTTTCATGTTGGTCTTCTGATGTACTCAGTCACCTATTATTAGAGAGACTCATACAACTTGCAAGACTTCTTATGTTTGCATATTAGGTTTTATTAACGAGGTGTGCCATGTGATCAAGAAAACACAATGCATTTTAAGGCTTCATGCACACAGCTATACAGGGGCAAGACAGCGTGCACAGGCTGCATTATGCCCCCCTCAAGACCCGCTGACGTTTATTGAGATGAATGGGAGGATGCGGCTGTGCGTGATTGTGCTCTGGGATTTTCATAAAACACCCACATGCGCACAGACTTATGTGGCAAACTCATGCGATTTGAGCATACGTTAGACGCAGCCACCTCTTCCCATTCATCTCAATGGTCAGCTGTATGCTACAGCAGAAGGTCCAGAGAAGGCATAATGCAGGCTCTGCATGCTGTACAGCCCCTGTATGTAAGCAAGAAGCTTAAGAAACAAATACAAATTTTTGGTGGAGGTTTTTTACACGAATATGTGGAAATTCTCATAAAATGTAAATATTTTCTTTGCACGCGTTCTTATTTCCTAATGTGCCAATTTGTGCCGAGGTCCATCACCTTTAATGCTTTGCCCTACACAGTGTAGTTGTACAAGTTAACATTTTACAGTCATTAGGTACATTCTGTCAGCTTTAGAGTTGTTGGGACCAAAGTACAAAACTGGTCATTACTGTATAAGGAGGCAAAGTACAAGTTATTGTTTGTGGGATTCATGGAATGACGAGAACAAATAAACCTTGTGTTTTGCACTTGACTATAAATTTAGCTTGATACAATTTTTTTTTTATACCTTGGCCTTCAACTGTTCTAGGATTGGTCCCATTTCTCTGGATCAGCGTTTCTCAATCTTTAATGGTGCTAATCAGAAAATAATACGCATACGCCTATACAAAAAAAAAAACACAACATAATTTTATTTCAAAATATAATTATTAGAAATAAGAACATTTAGTCCCTAAGAACTTGAATGAACCGTACATAAATATGGTAAAAGCAACCCATACACCTTCTTATAATCATATGAAATAACATACAGTATATAAAACACAACACGTATATTATAAAACAACATATATTAAGCAGCGCTCCTAAATTAATGAAATTGTATATATATAACATAATTTTTTTTATGTTATATATCATTTAATTAATTTTATTTAGGAGCACTGCTTAATATATATTGTTTTATAATATATGTGTTGTGTTTTATATGTATAAACCTGTCTAAGGATAGGATATAGTAGCAGCTCCAGCTGGCACCAGCATTGTGATAGTAGAGGGAGGTGTATTATAGACCTACCCATTTTTCTCTACAAATTTGTTTTTACAGTTCTATCTGACTCCATAAGCGCCAAGTTTTTAGGAAGGGCCGCTCGAATTATTGTTTATATTTAACATACAGTATATAATAGATTTGAATACAATGGCAAATCAGATAATGACAATGAAGACAAGAAAGGAAGGTGTAATATCCCAACTGCTTTCACAAGTTGAGCTTCTTCAGGGGTTCAGGGGGTGCAGCTAGTTAGAATAAAAAATTGCGATAGCTATAAAATACAATTTCTAAAAACAAACACATGCTATAATTACAGCCATATATAATCTATTACTCACAACCATATTAGTCATCCAAAGCATATAAAACTTCTTCAAATGTAAGTGAAGACCCGTAAAAGTAAGCACAATCTAAAGGCACCCTAGTCTAAAACATAACCTGAGCCTGGGATAATGCACACAACCGCCTTGAGCAAATTAACTTTACATCAGAAGCCCCAATTACATCAGAGCCCTCCTTCAAATCATATCACTTCAGAGGTACTCCCATCACGTTAGAATTCCTTCTTCACGTCAGAGGCTCCACATCACATCAGAGCCCTCCTTTCCATCAGAAGCACCATATCGCCTCAGAGGTCCTACCATCACTTAGTGTCCCTATACATCAGAGGTCCTTCCATCACATCAGAGGCCCCCATTACCTAAGAGGTACCATATCACTTCAGCAGTCCTCCCATCACATCAGAGGCCCCCACCACATAACAGATACCATATCACTTCAGAGTTCCTCTTGATTATGTCAGAGCCCCTTCTTTACATCAGAGGCCGGGCATCGCATCAGAGGCCCCATATCACTTAAGAGCTGCTTCCCATCATGTCAAAGGCCCCATCACATCAGAGGTACCATATCACTTCAGAGGTCCTCCCATCATGTCAGCGTCTCTTCTTCACGCTAAAGGCCCCCATCCCATCAGAGCTCCTCCCATCATGTCAGAGTCCCTTCTTTATGTCAGTACCCCCCCCACCTGCAACACATCAGAAGCCCCCTATACATCAGAGCACCCCCTGTACATCAGTGAGCTCTTTCTCTGATTTAAACCCCCTTACATGTGTTTTGATGCAGTAGCTCAGAGTTCAGTGTTTACGATCTCGCTCCTGTAATGGTGAAAATGAAGAGTAATAGCTAGGCCTCTCGTAACAACGTCCTTAGCAACATCCTGGAAGCAGAGCTGCTCTTAGAAATCATGGGGCCACGTAAACCTAGCTGACAGGAACAGTGAACCAAAACAGGCGGCTCCAGCTGCATGAACAAACCACTTATTCACGCAACCAGAATACCTTTGCTAATGAGTCCTCAGTTGTTTTCTGGGGGGGGTTGGTAAAATATCAGGGGTCTAAACAGACACCCAATGTCTTACTTTTGAGAAAGAGATTGAGGACACAGATTCCTCAATCCCTTCTGTCAGGTCACCTGAGGCCAGGTGACAGATGCACTCCATTGGAGTCAGGAGTGCACCTCTAAGGTAGTGGACCCTAGGACTGACTGCTGCGGATAGAACTCTGGGTGGTTAAGGGAGGCAGGACCACTGGAGCACCAACACGGATCCCACAGGGAGCTAGAGCATAAGATTCCCCAGGGCGCAGAGTCTAAGAGCCAGCAGGTGTTCACCAGAGCCTCTCGTGGTGAGGATGGACTGCGCAGAAACTGGCTCCAGGTCGCGGTCCCCAGGGTCTCCCAGTAGGCTACAGGAGGATAGAGAGGAAGCAGCAGCCCAGGATGACAAGCGTTGTAAGGAGATAAGCCAAAGGTCAGGGCAACTAGCAGACAAGGATAAACATAGAACACGCCAAAGGACAGGGTCACAAGCAGGCAGGGATAGTCAAGAATAAGCCAAGATCAGTAAAACAGAGACAAACGTAGAGCACACGGCAAGCAGGAAACCAAACACACAATATTAATCAGCACCGCTGGCTTGCAGTGCACAGGTTAATATAAAGTTCCCTGATAGGGCCTGGGGTGGAGCCATGCTTAGAGGAGTGATTACTTAAAGAGGAGTTCCACCTAAAAATGGAACTTCCTCTTAACCCACTCCTCACCCCCTTACATGCCACATTTGGCATGTAATTTTTTTTGGGGGGGAGTGGGGGCTTCAGGAGAAGGGGACTTCCTGTCCCACTTCCTCCTTCCGCCGAGGGGCTGGAAAGGCGATTAGCTTAATCGTCTTTTCACAGCCCCTCCCTGTAGGCGAGCGCCTGTCCAATCGGACGGCGCCGCGCCGCTCACGCATGCGCACTGCCGCTCGCGCATGCGCACTGCCGCTCGCGCATGCGCAGTGGGTGCCCGGCCGTGAAGCCGAAAGCTGTCACTGCCGGGTGCCCACACTAAGAATGAAGACGCCGGCCGGCGAGGGGGGGCGAGGAGCGGAGCCGTGGAGCAGGTAAGTGTCAGTTTATTAAAAGCCATCAGCTACACTTTTTGTAGCTGCTGACTTTTAATAAACTTAAAAAAAAGGTGGAAAACCCCTTTAAGCAGCTAGGTGGGAGTGGCTGGCCTCTTAATCTGAGCACACGGAGAGGTAAGCTGACAGACAAACATTACTGCATAACCATGACACCTTCTCTGCAGTCTCAGCTGCAAAGTGAATGAACATGAAGCACTCTGTACAGAGGCTCCCTGTTCATTGACAAACTAAAGCATTGTAAACACAGAGAGGGTCACAGGGGGCTTGGTTCCAGTAATTGAGCCCACTCCTGCTGCTCTGGGCACCCCTTGTTGAACTTTTGGCACCTGAGCCCCGTGCAGGAGGGCAGGTTGCAGCCCCTTATCAATGGTCCTGCCTGGGAGTTTTCCTGTCAAGTTTTATGAGGTACGAAAATGGCCTACACCTATAGCAAGGGCATTATTTAAAGCGGTAGTTCACCCTCACTGACTTGATTTTACCATCGAGACAGGCATTGTAGCGCGAGCTACAGTATGCCTGTCCCGATTTTTTTAACCCCGGACTCACCTTGTAATCGTACATTGTAGATTTCGGCTCCCGCGGGGAATGGGCGTGCCTATGGAGAGGGAGGATGGTTGACGGCCGGCCCTGGCACGTCACTCTCCCCGAAGACAGCCGGAGTAGGTCTCGGCTCTTCACGGCGCCTGCGCACAGGCTATGCGCAGGCGCCGTGAAGAGCCAAGCCTATTTCAGCTATTTCCGGAGAAGCGTGACGCGCCAGAGCCGGCCGTCAATCATCCTCCGTCTCCATAGGCACGCCCATTCCCCGGTATCTTCAATGTACGAGTACAAGGTGAGTACGGGGGTAAAAAAATCGGGACAGGCATACTGTAGCTCGCGCTACAATGCCTGATTTTATGGTAGAAGAAAAAAATATATATTTTTTTGCGTTGATAGGGTGAACCCCCGCTTTAAGTTTGGTCAAAGCTGCACAATTTGTTTTTATTCACAGATGTCCCTTATCTGCATAGGCATTTTTTTTTTTTTTGTAAAGGTAAACTATGTATTCAATGTTGAGCAGAAATGTATCAACAAATAATAACAGTAATAATTGATAATATTCCAAACAGATAATGACCAATTACCTAATCTTGTATATAATTATTTCTGTGATCATTTATGTGTAATGGTTCATTATTGTCTATCACTGATAATTAAACTGTTGTATGAAGTGTGTTAATAAGACCATTTCTTGTTGCTCATAGTAACCAGTTTCATTTTTTTATTCTACATTGTCAGAAATAATAGCTGACTGGCAACTAGAAGTTTTCTTGTCAGTCGATATTTTCTACATGATGCCGTAATTATGTTCTTAATTGTCTGTAAATAATAGTTCTTATTAGAGCCACTTCCAAAGCATAAGGAAGGGCTTCGTGAACAAACATCTCCACCTCGGAAGGATGCAGGGACTCTTCATTGTGTTTTCTGCTGCAACATCACTGTGTTCAGCCTTTTATTTGCTTTGGAATCGGGACATGAAAGAGTTACTGCTGACATCACAGGGACTATTTTGTTCTTGTGGAATCGGCTCAGGGATTTCACAGGAGCTTGTAGTAGCTAATATTCCATTCTGGTGAGAAGAGCAATGTGCTAAAAATAAAGGGACGTGCTAGCAACAGCTTTCCCATTGGCCGAGCTAGTGTTGGAATCGACAGCTTATTGGTGTACTGACTCGGCCAGTAGAAATCCAAGCTGTGTAATGCGTCAAGCCTACGTAAATTGTCGTGAAAACTTGATAAGCAAAGGTTGCTGGGAAATGTAGTTCATGCGCAAAGCTAATATACTACAAGGTCTGAAAGCCTGCGGTTAACCCCTGCATGGCCAGAAGTTGTAGCTCCATTTCCACTATCTGAGCGTTATGTTTACTGGTCCTAAAATAATCATTATCTATAATGCCCACGTAATAGGTATACTTTTTATCGGTAAACAAACAGTGGTATTTTTTATTTTATTTTTTTCTGTTAAATTTTATTTGGAAGAGGAAAAGGTTGTAAAAAAATTCAGAGAAAAACATCTACATAATCTAGGTTCGCACGTGTGCGTGCAAGTTTGTGAGCGCACATTCATGTCACGGTAACATAGAGCCAGGTTAGGGTTGCCACATTTTCCTCAAGCCAAACCCCAACCCAAACACTTTAGCGGTGCACAATACATTTTTTCTTTTAGTATACACTCTAGGATTGTAACAGATCTGGGACACCTTTGGACACTGTAAAAGAAAATAGTAGTGCAGCGCACATAGTGCCCCCTCACCCTCCTGTCAAGCAAATCAAAACCCAGACTGTCCCGGTGAATTCTGGACAGGTGGCAACCTTAAAGGGGTTGTTAACGAAAAATGTATTTTTCATAATAAGCATCCTTTACCTGCAGACATTCCTCTTTTCACTTCCTGATTGTTCGTTTTTGCTCAGAAGTTGCTCTATTTCTTCTCTGTTCTGTTCACTTCCTGCTTGTCTGATTATACTGACCACCGTGATGGGAGGCTTTACTGCGGTGGTCAGTAACGTGCTCACCCCTTCCTGGGAACTACATCTGTGTGGCAGGACGTTCTCTACGTGTAAGGCCCCATACACACGAGAGAATTTATCCGCGAATACGGTCCAGCGGACCGTTTCCGCGGATAAATCCTCTCGAGGATTTCGGCGGATTTTCATGCGATGGAGTGTACACACCATCGCATTGAAATCCGCGCCGAAATCCTCTGGCGATGACGCGTCGCGCCGTCGCCGCGATTATGACGCGGCGACGTGCGCGACGCTGTCATATAAGGAATTCCACGCATGCGTCGAATCATTACGACGCATGCGGGGGATCCCTTCGGACGGATGGATCCGGTGAGTCTATACAGACCAGCGGATCCATCCGTTGGGATGGATTCCAGCAGATGGATTTGCTTGGCATGTCAGCAAATATTCGATCTGCTGGAATCCATCCCAGGGGAGAAATATCCGCGGAAACAGATCCGCTGGCGTGTACACACCATAGGATCTATCCGCTGAAACCCATCTGCTGGGATTTTTCAGCGGATGGATTCTATGGTGTGTACGGGGCCTTAGAGACTTCAAGGAGGTGTGAATTACTGGTTGTGCCACAATTCATACTGGGAAATGTAGTTCTTACATGAACGAGCGATGCAAACCAGGAAGTGAATGAGAGAACAGAAACTAGAACGCCAGAGGTGATATAGATAAAGGAATTTAATAGGTATTTACTAGTTTTTTAACAGAATCATTACACTATTCTGTCTGTCTACCTTGCAGACATTAATTTTAGGCAAAAAAAATTTTCCTTTACAACTCCTTTAAGCCAGGTAAGGATTTATTGACAGAGGTGGGAGGAAAGGTTGTGGGGCATTTTTTATCTTAAAGTGAAACATTACCTCCTCTTCCTCCTCCCCCTCTCCTCTGCCACATTTGGAAAAAAAACTTTTCAACAGGGGAGCGGGTACCTGGTCTTGGCACCTGCACCCACCATTTGTTCTCCTTCTCCCTTCCAACCCACACCCTCCTGGAACACATCACAGGTCCCAGAAGGCTGCGGGACCATTTGCAAAGCGCAGCGCAGCTCACGGATGCGCAGTGAGAGCCTGGCTGTGAAGCTGAAAGGAGTCACAGATGTCTGCCCACAGTTAACATGCCGGAGCCAGGGACCCGAAGACCGATGAAGAACTGACTCAGGTGAGGGTGGCGCTGGTTGAGTGTCTACACTCAAAAAGTCTACACTCAAAAAGTCAGCATCTACAGCTTTTGTCGAATTTTGCACACTCAGATTTCCCAGACAACAGGTAACACTGCTTCACATGCGGACACATCAGGTGCACTGCCGGACGCAAGCTCTTTGTTTCCAAAGAGCTTACCCCCAGCCGCACACATCTGCCCACCAGACACTACCCCCTAGAGGGGAGGAAGTATGCATCCTGTGTGAGGAAATAAATACGCAGGCTGCAGCAGGGGACCTGACAGCCTGGCACTTCACACACAGGAGGCATGTGGCAGGAGCTTTGTGCAAAGAGTCAGGTGGATGATATATGTGGTGTGGACAGAAAGGGGTGTGCAGGGAATGGAGGGGAAAGCCAGGATGAAGCAACAGGGAGCACCGCTTGCCAGGGGAGTGGAGGACCAGGTAAGTAGGGGCTCCACACTGCATAAATGCAGGTCACTGATAAGGCACATAGAAAACAATTGTAAGGCAGGCTTACAAGCCTGAACATAGCATTAAAGTGTCTTTACCGTTCCCTAGGCTAAGGCAGCCCATATGTAGGAAGATTGAACTTTATTTGGTTAAAGAAAATTAGCAGCATGGCCCAGGCCAGGAGAAAGGGTTCATTGTTACAAGCTCAGTTCCCAGGCTTTTGGTCCTAGCCAGCTCACCTGTGCTATAAAAAAGAGGGAAGGCTGGGGTCCAGGGTTCCAGTAGGACCTACAAGTTTAATCGGTTGGCACTGTATGGCAGATTGGGACTGCTGCATTCCTTGGAGACTAAACCATGGAAAATACCATAATGGACTCTCGCCTCACAAAGGTATGCCTGGGCAGCCACACCACAATAGTTAGGGTTAGGGTAAGGACCTTGTTCATGCTGAACTGTATGCTGGAACCTGTTCAGTAAATGTTACTTTAAACGTTATTAACCTAGTCTAAAGTTACCCAAAAGGGGTGCGTATCTAAGAACCCTATGAGTCTGTATAGCAAACAAGGGGTATAAAAGCTCAGTTACTACAAAAGAGTTAACTCAGCAAAACAAGAAGAGGAATGCCATCGCTAAGGGTAACCAAGCACAAGTTCAAGACCCAAGCAGCCAGTCGTTAGGTGTGGTACCTGATAAGGCGACAGGTCCTCCTGTAGCGAGGGGGTCCTTGTCTGGCTCCCTCCCTAGCGGTTGGTTTCTAGTAGTAACTGGATCTGAACCTGTGTTACGGGGATCTTTGCCCTGGTCACGAGGTACAGGAAGTGAAGGCGTTAATATGAGTACACATGAGGTCTGCGCTATGTGCTCAGCTGATTGCGGAATTTGCCCACTTTCGGATATGAGATCAGGGCGATTTGCAGATCATTTGCCCTTCATACCAATGAAGGAACATAGGGCCAGATTCAGAAAGCTTCTACGCCAACGTATCTCCAGATACGCCGCCGTAAATTCAAATGTGCGCCGTCGCATCTTTATGCCGATTCACAAAGCAAGATTCGTCCAAAAACATGGCTTCAGCCGTCCGACGTAACTTGCCTACACGTATCGTGGGCACATAGTTACGCTGGACGCATTCAGCGTTCCCATTATAAATATGCAAATGACCTAGATACGCCGATTCACGAACGTACTTGCGCCCGACGTATTAATGTACGCTGTTTACGTAAGGCGTACGACCAGCCTAACTCTACCCCTCATAAAGCAGGGGTAAGTCATGTTAAGGTATGGACGTCGGAACGACCATCAAAATGTACGTTGTTTACGTCGTTTACGTAAGTCGTACGTGAATAGGGCTGTGCGTAAGTTACATTTACGTCGTAGGCATGCCCAGTTCGACCGGCTATTAATTTACATGGGGTCACGTTTAATTTAAATAGATGACGCCCACCTGCTTCCTACTTTGAATTAGGCGGGCTTACGCCGGCCAATT
Organism: Rana temporaria; assembly: GCF_905171775.1. Lineage (NCBI taxonomy): Eukaryota > Metazoa > Chordata > Amphibia > Anura > Ranidae > Rana > Rana temporaria. The sequence goes on along the minus strand of NC_053495.1, from coordinate 60,901,534 downwards.
TACGCTACGCCGCCGCAACTTACGGAACAAGTGCTTTGTGAATACTGCACTTGCCTCTCTAAGTTGCCGCGGCGTAGCATAAATAAGATACGCTACGCCCGCACAAAGATGCGCCCAGGTACGTGAATCTGGCCCATGAACTTTACACCTTGGGCAATATGCTTCGGTGGCAGGTCTCTTCTGTACCATCGAATGGAAAGGACTGAGGAGCCGCCCCAGCTCAGTGAGGATGGATTACTGAGTTCCCAGATGTTCTATGCCCCTCCAAGCCCATCCATCATCGCTAAACTTCCAAGCTCACCTACCTCTCTGAGCAACATTGTCAGACAGGTTGTCAATGGGTTGGCCTCCCCTGGGTAGAAAGGGGTCGAGCAGACCGTCTGGATCAGAACTGCTCGTTTGGGATGACAACGAGGTGACCACCTGCTCGCACGATTCCACAGATCCTCCTGTCACCGTTCTGCTGGCACCTTACGCTTCTTGAGGACAGAAACGAATGTGAATGTACAATATGTAAAGCGCTGTGTAAATTGTTGGTGCCAAATAAAAATTCCTTAAAACAATTATTAATGAGACAAAAATGACTGCATATTGTATATCTTCCAGCATGTTTTTATGTGCTGTTCAGAATTACTGAATGTTTGAATAAGATTGACAAACTATCTGCATATAGACATCTAAATATGGTAAGCTATGACTCTGTACCAGATAAGGAAACTTGGCACAGTTGTTTTCAATGTGAGTGCTGTCTTCTGACAGAGGAAAACCTGGCATTGAGTTCTGCAGGCCATGGGGAGCTTATGTGTGTTTTTGTTGGGCTACTGCTGTTCTCATGCTGGTTAAACAGTTTGTAAACAAACTGCCGAGACAACTGTGTATGGACAAAACATATTAGGCACACATTTTTATTTTAAAAATTGTATTTATTTGAAGTGGGTTTGAAAATCCAGTAACTATTTATGGCTAAATTTAAAGGATAAATTTAATGGAAAAAAATATAACAAATAATAATAAAAAAATATAAAGCATACACAATTGCTAGACAAGCCATATTGTAATTGTAAGTGTTAGTTCAACTTTACAAAAAAATTGTAAAGGTGAACTAACATCGTACATTTTCCCAGCCTCCCTGGTCCCTGCTGTACTTTCTATTAGCCAGATTCAGGTAGAGTTACGCCGGCGTATCAGTAGATACGCTGTCGTAAATCTGAATCTGCGTCGTCGTATATTTAAGCGTATTCTCAAATTGAGATGCGCTTAAATGTTGCTAAGATACGACCGCCTGCGCCGTCGTATCTTAGCTGACTATTTACGCTGGCCGCTAGGGGCGTGTATGCTGATTTACGTCTAGAATGCGTAAATCACCTATTCACGAACGTACGCTAGCCCGTCGCAGTAAAGATACGTCGTTTACGTAAGGCGTTTTCAGGCGTAAAGATATTCCACCAAAAAATGGCGCAGCCAATGTTAAGTATGGACGTCAGACACGCGCCGAATTTTAAAAATTTTACGCCGTTTGTGTAAGTCGTCCGTGAATGGGGCTGGCCGTAATTTACGTTCACGTCGAAACGAATGAGTCTTTGCGGCGTAATTTGGAGCATGCGCACTGGGTTATGTCCACGGACGGCGCATGCGCCGTACGTTCAAAACGTCAATTACATGGGGTCATGCCTTATTAACATAAAACACGCCCACCTCTTCCCAATCTGAATTAGGTGCGCTTACGCCGGCACATTTACACTACATTGCCGTAACTTAGGACGCAAGTGCTTTGTGAATACAGCACTTGCCTCTCTAACTTACGGCGGCGTAGCGTATATGAGATATGCTACGCCTGCCTAACGTTAGGCACGTCTACATGAATCTGGCTATATACCTCCAGGAATGCTGTGCCCACACAGCTAGTCCAGTAATCCGAAATTTCAAATACTTGCTCTACTCTGTGCAGTGCTTCTGGGACGCACCAGAGCGATTCTGATGCCTAGTACACATTAGCAAACTGAAGAGCTCGAGAGGATTGTATTAACAATCCGATATTAGTACAGCGATCTCCCCCACTGAGCTATTGTGTTCTGACAGGGGGGCACACCCCCCCCTCGATAGAACACACCAGTCAGCGCAATTGGCTAAGAGTGCTGATAAGACCTTTTTAAGTCACGCCCCTTCGACAGAAGCCGGACATTCAGCGGGCTCCTGTTGGACTGGCTGCCATACACACAAACCGAATTACGCCCGATGTTCGGTCCGTGTGGACAGAATTTTAGGGCTCGGTCACACCATCTCCGTTGGGCTGTGTCGATCTGCATAGATCAATACAGGCTTACCACAAATTTGTTTTCTATGTGCCATGTTCACACAATACAAGGTCAGACGAATAAAATAGACAATGTCAGCCATTGGCTAAGAGCATTGATCAGACCTTTTTCAGTCATGCCCCTTTGACAGAAGCCGGACATTCAGCGGGTTTCTGTTGGACTGGCTGCTGTACACACAAGCCGAATAATGCCCGATGCTCAGCCCGTGTGTACAGGGTTTTAGGGATCGTCCACACCATCTCCGTTGCGTTGTGTTGATCTGCATAATACAGGCTTAACACAAATTTGTTTTCTATGTGCCATGTTCACACCATACATGGTCAGACGAATAAAATAGACAATGTCAGCGCTAATCCCACTAAGCTGCTTGCAAATATGGTCTAAGTACAAACCATAAATAGTAACAGATAAACAAGATATGCAGCGCTATTAAAATATTTAAATAAAAGAAAGATTAAACTCCAAAAGTGCAGAAGCAATCCCAAATAATTCCCTCCACCTTGTGAATTCACTGCATATCAAAAATATGTTTGTGCTTCTTTCTAGATTAGCCAAAGTGAATAACTCACCGGAAGTTATGGCAGCCAAATTATAAGCAGCAACCATTGCTAAATTAAATCACCCAAAATTGTGATGCAAGCTTCCACCGGATAGTGTAATAGTTCCACCAATTATAAAGCTGCCACGTTATAAACAGCATGACACATATAAATCAGCTCTCAGAATGATTTCTTATGCTGCGTACACACGATCAGACATTCCGACAACAAAACCGTGGATTTTTTTACGACGGAATGTTGGCTCAAACTTGTGTTGCATACACACGGTCACACATGTTGTCGGAAATTCCGAAGGTCAAGACAGTGGTCACATACAACACTACGATGAGCCGAAAAAAATTAAGTTCAGTGATTCCGAGCATGCACCGAATTGATTCAGAACCTGCAGAGGATTTTTGTGCGTCGGAATTGCATACAGATCAGAGTTTCCGACAAGAACTTTTGTTGTCGGAAAAATTGAGAACCAGCTCTCAAACATTTGTTGTTGGAAATTCCGATGGCAAATGTCCTATGGAGCATACACACGGTTGGAATATCTGACCAAAAGCTCACATCAAACATCTGTTGTCGGAAATTCTGATCGTGTGTACGCAGCATTAGTCCTTCTTTCTTCCACTGGGGGTAGCCGTCTTTAGCAATCAATCCTCATGAAAAGTCAAAGACCCAAGCAAAAAGGAACTGATAGTGTAGTATTTTATTGCATGCTTTATTCACCTCACAAATATCTCAGAGGAGAATCACAGTAATCTATTTTAAAAACCACCATCAACAAGGATAAAAAAAGCCGCTCATTACTTACATCAGCAGCTGCCACAGTACCTGGTTACTGTGGCGGTGTGACGTCACACAGCCAAGCTCTTCCCAGCGCGTTTTGCACAAGCGAGGCTTCTGAGAATGCATGCTCGTGCAAAACACGTTGGGAGGAGTTTGAATGTGTGACGTTAACCTGCCATGGTAACCGGGCACTGTGGCTGCCGCTAATGTAAGTTATGAGCGGCTTGGCAGGGAGTGTGCTTTGCCTACACACTTGTGATAAAAGGTGTCCCTCATTCCTATCTCAGAAAGTTGGGAGGTATAGATCAGTATTGAGGTTAAAGAGTTGGAAAAGGGGTGGGGCAGCGCTAAATTTTATTTTTTGAAGCTGAAATTTGGAGACATTTTAAAATTTAAAGCATTACAAGTTTACTTTAATTAGACATTGGCCATTTATTTTTTTAATAACTTTATTGTGTTCTTGGGTTGGTTTATAATTGCCTGGGGACTAGGGAGTGGTTTTGTTTGTTACTAAACCCACAATAGTAAAATCAGTCTCTATATGCAGTAAAGCATGCTTGTTCTACTCACTGTGGAAACTAAGGGGTTAATCCTCTGTATTGTGTAAAAAGGCTATTTGATCCTGTATGCACAGATCCTCCCCTTCTTCCACTGTCACCAAAACATGTCCCGATAAGGCAGAGTTAGTAGAGTCAGGCTGCACATGCTCAGTTTGGTGTGTATTGCTAGAGAGTTTTTTTTTTTTTCTTGAGAGAGTGAATGTGATCAACTCAGGGCCAATCATAACTGTCCAGACAGAGGGTCAGGGGTCCCGCATCCTAATAGGACAGCCAGTGCAGTATAAAGAATTTCTCCTACAAGCTTTAATAAGGCACTGATATAAAAGTCACAAGACTGCTATATACTACTGATGAGAAAAGGTATTTGGCAGCTTATAGTTAGTAAAATGATTGCATCTCCGTGTTCTGTGTACTGTGGGAGACCAGATATAGTGAATGCAGGGTCCTGGGTTTAGTAACACTTTAAGTATAGATCATTTAGTATGAAGAGTTTGGGAAAGCCTACCCTGTCCAACACAATTCATATTGACATATAATGACCACAGTTGGGAGAGAACAGATGAAAAATCTCAGTGTTGAAACCAAAATTGCTTTTAGCAGCTAGCATGTGCTATAAAACAGCTGTTCACCCAGTGATGAATTATCAGATTTGGATGGACTTAGCCTTTGTTTAATACTTTTTCTGTGGCCTCCTTTGTGGCTGCATTACTGGTCCACTTTACCTTCTGCTTTCCGAACCATTTTACTAGTAGGGATGAGATTCTTGTAGTAAAACCTCTACCTGTACTAATTTTCTCTAAATGTGGGCCTAAATTAAAAAAATTTAACTGCCCTGCTTCTGGGCAGTTTAAGTAAAACCCTTACCTTCGCTTTTTGTCTTTAGTAACTTTGGTCTGAAAATCACTATTTAAAATTGTTTTGCAGCTGGACAATTTTAGATTGCTGTGCTATGACTAAGCACTAGTTTCAGTGCGAAACGCGTCAGCGGTCAGGTTTTATTTTATTTTGCTGTGACTTGTAGTGCGGTCCTTCTTTTAATAAACGGCTACAATTTTTTCTTAGTGCTGCTGTCCAGAGACAATTTTTGTTCCTGCTGTGCTGTTTGTATATAGTAAATTTGGGGCTGCTTATTAAAATTGTCCTGTTGCTGGCTAATTTTACACTGCTGTGTCATTTGTGGAATCTTCATTCTTGTAGTAAAACACCTACCTGTACACCTTGTCGGTAGCACATTTTGGCCAAATCTCATTTATTAAAAATGTCCATGTGCTGGCCAATTTTCCAATGCAGCATCACATGTGGTCTCCGAATTCTCAATGAAAGTTTGAGGGCCAGTTCACCATAGGTAGGTGCTAGAATAGGATTTTTCAAGGTTGAAACTGTCAGTGCAGGCAAATTTAGGCAGGCCTGTGCTCTAGGCTAGGCCTGTTTGTTTTGATCTGGGACTGGGAGTGATTAGTGTAGCAGTGGGTGTGACCACCTGTGGTCTGGCTCTGAAGCACCTTCTCTACTTTCAGGAAGATTGTTCTAGAATAGGGGCTGGACCTGAAGATGGAGTGGCAGGCAGCTCATGTGAGGAGCCCCAACCAATTCCCATTATGGCAGGCCTCCCATATAAGCTGAGGTCACATTTTGCTGGGGAGGATTCTGTCGGGCTGGAGAAGTGAGAATGGAGTTATAGGCAGCTGCTGCAGGGCATCCCCATGTGGGGGGACGCGGAGGAGCTGCTAGGATGTATTCCTGGATCTTCACCATGAAGTTAGTGCAGGAGAAGGTCAGTGTGGAAGTCACAATGGAGTGCTGGGCGAGGAGTTCCGAAACAGAAGAGAGACTGCGGAGTGTAGTGTCAAGTTCCTGTGGCCAGGAAACACAGGATTTGCACTTTGGGCTGGCTGGAAGCAGTAGTCCATTTGTTGCCATGTGCTATTAAAACTGCTAGGCTGCCAGGGAGAGGTACTGTATGCCTCTGGCCTAGTAAAGCACTCAGGTAACATCATCCAAGAGGCTGTGTAGCTACTAAAATTGCTAGGCCGCCGGGGAGAGGTACTGTATGCCTCTGGCCTAGTAAAGCACTCAGGTAACATCATCCAAGAGGCTGTGTAGCTACTAAAATTGCTAGGCTGCCGGGGAGAGGTACTGTATGCCTCTGGCTTAGTAATTTGCTCAGGCCACACCATTCAAGAGACTTTATTACAGTAACTAAGTACAGCCAGCAAGCTGGTGTTATTCAGAGCGATCCCCATTGGTCTTACTGGAAGGGATGAGACAGGAATCTAACAGTTTGCAGCAAAGGATTTGTACAAGAGGAGAGGAATCTTGAGGAGTGATAATCTGCAGGAGCTAGAGAAAAAGAGGAGGAGCAATAGTCTACAGTGGAGATATGCAGGGGAAGAGACTCTGAATGTTAGAAGGGCATCATTTTTCAGGGCTAAATCAATGTTCTATAAATGTGATGGCAATTCAATAAGTGTTATGGGCATCTCATATTCTCCTATACCCCAACCAAGTTGTATCCCGCAATAAAGAAAACAAAACGACGCAAATGACTGCTCATTGTCTCAGAAGTGATATATGGGGATCTGGCAACAGGGTGATTTGGTGGATGTTAGTTACTAGTAGCAACCGAGGGCTACATACAGTAGGGTAAAAAATTATTTGATCCCCTGTAGATTTTGTATGTTTTCCCACTTACAAAGAAATTAAGGGTCTATTATTTTTATCATACAGTAGGTGTATTTTAAATGTATTTTAAATGATAGAGACAGAATATCAACCAAAAATCCAGAAAAAACACATAAAAAAAAGCTATAAATTAAAGAGGAACTGCAGTCTGCTCACATCATTTGTAATAAAAACATCTTTGCCATTCTGAAGCTCCCCTCCAGCATTTTTTTTTATATACACTGTCATTCTGTACTTGCCAAATATGCTGCAGAAATTTCCCTTTACTGAGTCTGGCTGTATCCATTTTAGCTGTGGGCAGCTAAAGCTGCTGCCTGTTCACTTCCTGGATTTACACAGACACACCTCCAGCTCTACAGATCTCATTGGCCCTCTTATGACTCACCACCCTCCCTTCCTGGCAAACTCTCACGAGAGAGAGCGGTACATGATGTCATAAGCCTAGGCCTTATTACCAGACAAGAAACAGGGAGTGGGCTGTATAAGGTATTTAGTGGCATAAAACATGTTTTACAATCCAACAACAAGCTCAGAAGGTTTAATAGATGGAAAGATGAAACAATCACAGAATTTCTGCTTTATATTGCAGTTCAGTGAGTAAAATAAGTACTTGATCCACAAGCAAAACATGACTTAGTACTCGTGGAGAAACCCTTGTTGGCAAGCACCTTGGTAAGATGTTTGTTGTAGTTTGTTACCAGGTTTGCACACATCTAATGAGGGATTTTGGTCCACTCTTCTTTCCAAATCTTCTCTAAATCCTTAAGGTTTCTTGGCTGTCTCTTGGCAACTCGAAGTTTCAGCTGCCTCCATAAATTTTCTATAGGATTAAGGTCTGGAGACTGACTAGGCCACTCCATAACATTAATGTGCTTCTTCTTAAGCTACTACTTCATTGTAGTGTTCTGGCTAAGGGAAGAAGGTTCTCATCCAAGATTTTACAATACATGGCCCTGTCCATTAGCCCCTCAATGCGCCAAAGCATCATGTTGCCACCTTCGTGCTTGACTGTAGGGATGGTTTTCTTAGGGCCAAATACGGCGAGTCGAGTTAATGCCAAAGAGCTCAATTGTGGTCTCATCTGACCACAGCACTTTCTCCCAATCCTTCTCTGAATCATTTATATGTTCATTGGCATGACTGTACATGTGCCTTCTAGAGAAGGGGGGATTTGAGAGAGAATAAAAGAAAAAAAAGAAATACATAAGAAGCTACATATGGAATTGAACACTCGTTGGTAAATGGTGGGTAATATACATTTTATGATTGACGGGTAAAGTCTTTTAGATATTTAGAAGCTCTAGGGTGAAGAATCTAAGCTTGCCAGGATTTCTTAAGTCTAGCCATGGTGTAGTTTTTATAGGCTAACATTAACTCATACTGAGCTTGCGTATTCAATCTTAAAATTACATCAGAAAAGTTGGGGCATTAATAGATTTCAACAGCTTTGTTAAGGCAAGTCTTGCAAGCTATTAGAATATTAGCCACTGTTGTTTTATATTTTAGAGGCTATAAGTCTAAATTAATTCCTAAAAGGGCCATCGCTCAAGTAAGTGTGAGTAGATTTCCTGTAAAGGATGCAATAAAGGAAGATATTGAGTTCCAAAAACTGTGTAAAGTTTTGCAATCCCGTAGGGTATGGTAAAGTGTACCAACCTGGTCATTACAACTCCAACATATGGGAAATAAAGATGGAAATAATTTTGACACTTTGTAGGGTGTCAAAATCCATCCGTTTACTATTTTCTGAAAATGTTGCCAATGTTCAATACATTAGGAAGCCATGTTATAAATCAGTATGGCCTTTCACCAAGAATCCCAGGAAAAAGTTTGAGATAATTATTTTTCCCATTTTAGCATATTAGAATTTTTTATATTATTGGGAAAAATGGAAAGGAGCTTATAAAATAAAGATATTCCTCTTACCTTCTGATCAACATTAGACATAAAGTATTCCCAAATCGATAGAGGAATATAATTTTTTTTCTCAGGATTAAAATTCCTCAGGTGATCAAATTTACTTAACTTGCTAAGAACCAAGGGCCAGATTCACAAAAGAGATACGATGGCGTATCTCCTGATACGCCGTCGTATCTCTGTGATCCGCCCGTCCTAACTATGCGGCTGATTCATAGAATCAGTTACGCATAGATAGCCCTAAGATCCGACAGGTGTAATTGACTTACACTGTCGGATCTTAGGATGCAATTCTATGCCGGCCGCTAGGTGGCGAGGCCATTGCGGTCGGCGTAGAATATGCAAATGACTAGTTACGGCAATCCATGAACGTCCGCGTTACCCGTCGCTCTAACTTTACGTTGTTTCCATCGAGATACGCGTCGTAAAATTAGGGCTGAGCCTTAGGTGTTCTGAGCCATGTTAAGTATGGCCGTCGTTCCCGCGTCGAAATTTAAAAAATCACGTCGTTTGCGTAAGTCATCCGTGAATGGCGCTGGACGCCATTTACGTTAACGTCTAAACAAATGACGTCCGTGCAACGTCATTTAGCGCAATGTACGTCAGGTAATTTTCCCGACGGAGCATGCGCAGTACGTTCGGCGCGGGAACGCTCCTAATTTAAATGGTGCCCGCCCCATTTGAATTAGGCGGGCTTGCGCCGAGCAGATTTACGTTACACCGCCGCAAGTTTACAGGTAAGAGCTTTGTGAATCAGGCACTTACGCTGTAAACCTGCGGCGGTGTAACGTAAACGGGATACGTTACGCCGTGGCGCAGGTACCTGAATCTGGCCCCAAGTTCTTATGGATACAAGGTAAATTATAATAGAAATGTAATCTATATACTCACTGAAAGGCAAGCTTTGCAATATTCTATTACTCCATAGGCCCCATACACACGAGAGGATTTGCGCGGATTTCCATCCGATGGAGTGTACTCACCATCGAATCGAAATCCGCGACGAAATCCTCTGGCGATGACGTGTCGCGCCATCGCCGCGATGATGACGCGGCGACGTGCGCGAGGCAGTCATATAAGGAATTCCACGCATGCGTCGAATCATTACGACGCATGCGGGGGATCCCCTCGGACGGATCGATCCGGTGAGTCTGTACAGACCAGCGGATCGATCCGTGGGATCCGTGGGATCCGATTCCAGCGGATAGATTTGTTGGCATGTCAACAAATTTTTATCTGCTGGAATTCGGAAATATCCGCGGATAAAGATCCGCTGGAATGTACACACCATAGAATCTATCCGCTGAAACCGATCCGCTGAGATTTTTCAGCGGATGGATTCTATCGTGTGTATGGGGCCTTAGGCCTCGTACACACGACCGGATCTGTCCGTTGGGATTTATCCGCGGATCAGTTCCAGCAGACAAATCCGGTCGTGTGTACGGCCTAGCAGACATTTTTCGGCGGACATTTCTCCAGCCGACGGTTTTCAAGCGGATAAAAATTTCTTAGCATGCTAAGAAATCTATCCGCTGGAAACCTGTCCGTTGGACTGATCCGGTCGTCTGTACAGACTCACCGGATAAGTCCAAGCGATCCCCATCCCTCGCATGCATCGAAGTGATTCGACGCATGCGTGGAAGAATTTACCTTCCAGGGTCGCGCACGTCTCCTCGTCATCGTCGCGGCGATGGCGCGGCCACGTCACTGCGTATGTTTTCCGCTGGGATTTTGATCTGATGGTGTGTACAGCCATCAGATCAAAATCGGGAGCAGAAATGCCCCCTGGAAACGGTCCGGCGGACCGTTTCCAACAGATATTCTCTCGTGTGTACAGGGCCTTAAAGGATTGAATATGTTAGTTATTTTGCCCATTTGTTGCGATTTAGATGTAATGTATTTAAAAGCTGACAATATAGATTTAATAGTAAGAAGATTGGGTATAATTACTTTAGGAAGTAAATTATATGCAGTGGTTAGAACAAAGATATCGTTACCCTTGGTAGCTCCTCTCTCAATGTTTAACCATAGTTTGTCATTAGTAGGAGAGAACTAATATTTAATCTTGTCTAGAAGTGATGCATAGTAGTAATGTCGGATATCTGGGAGGTTCATGCCTCCATTAGAGTTAGCAGTAATTAATATTGAAAATGTGAATTCACTTTCTTAAAAAAAATCTAGAAGACACAAGAATGGGAAGAGAACGAATAGCAGCATTTAAAATGCAAACTTATCTGTAAAGTTTGCATTTTAAATGCTGCCATTCATCCAACCCAAGAGAGTTGTGTTTTCTGAATGTTTTTGAAGTCTATTTTTTTGGTCTAAAGGCCCATACACACGATCGGACAACAACGGTCCGACGGATGTGTTTTATCTGACAATCTGACCGTCTGTATGCTCCATGGGACAATTGTTGACGGTTTTTCAACTGACAAATGTTCGCTGTGCATGCTCTCAAACTTTCCGACAACAAATGTCCAATGGAGAATCATCCGATCCTGTGTACACAAGTCGATCGGACTAAAATCCAAAGTACAAGCACGCATGCTCAGAACCAATGCTAAACATCAGACAACAATAGTAGAAGTTGCCCAAAGGGTGGCAGTAAAGAGCTGAAAAACCACGTGGTTTGGTGAATGTTGGCTGAAAAATTTCTGCCGTGTGTATGCAGAACCAGTTCACGGCCAACGCCCTTCGGACCAAAGTCCACAGAAAAGTCCGATGGAAGTCCGATCGTGTGTATGAGGCTTAAGGGTAACTGACTTAATACAATTTAGATGAGGGATAGATAAGTTGTATTCCAAGATATGAAATAAATGGTTCATCCCAGTTAAACTTATTTTTTTCCATTCAAGTTATCAATCGATACTGTAGGCCAGGGGACTCCAAACGATGGCCCTCCAGTTGTTCAGTCCGTAGAGCCTTCCATTTGTATGGGCTATTCACCCCTTTCACATTAAAGTGGAGGTCCGCCCACCGCTGCTAAAATTAAAAGCCAGCAGCTGCACATACTACAGCTGCTGACTTTTAATAATCGGACACTTACCTGTCCTGGAGTCCAGTGATGTCGACACCACAGCTGATGTTTCCATCAGCTGTCGGGTGCATGCCGCCTCCATTGCGAGTAAGGGAACCCGGCAGTGGAGCCTTATGGCTTCACGCTGGGAACCCTACTGCACATGCACAAGGCTTCGCTCCTCTCTCCTACTGACCCGGTGGCCAGGGAAGGAGGATGGAGCTCAGGTGTTGACGTCAAGACCCACGGCTGAGGCCCCCAGAAGTGGGAACAGGATACCTGTGAAAGACAGGTATCCTGTCCCCCCTCCTCACCGAAAGGTGCCAATTGTGGAGGAGTACAACAAGCGGAAGTTCCACTTTTGGGTGGACCTCTGCTTTAAGTGACAAAAGTTTAATTATTGTCATATTGGAAAGGTCTAGAAGTGAGATATAGCTTTACCATCATAAATATAAGTGTCATTAGACCAATGAGTCTTCCAAGAGCGGTGTAGCTTCCAAAGAAAAGGGAAAAAAAAGGATCCTTTCAGTAAATAGAAAAAAGGTAAACGGTAAGAAGTAAACAGTTCGAACAAAACATAAAAGGAACAGTAAAAATGTTTGAGTTGCCGGGCAACTCAAGTGTGCATTGTAACCACTTGGCTAACGCCGATATGCGTCGGCAGAATGGCATGGCTGCGCAAAGCAACATACCTGTAACGTTGCTTTAAATTTGCTGCCGTGCAGGTGCGCAGACTCGATGTCCGCTGGTGTCCCGCGATCGTGTCACGAGTAAAGGCATTTCCCTGTTCTGCCTAGTAACAGGACAGTGATCTACTGCTCCTTTTCATCAGGAGCAGTGATCACTGCCATGACACTTGTAGCCCAGCCCCCCACAGTTAGAATAACTTCCTAGGACACACTTAACCCCTTCATTGCCCCCTAGTGTTTAACCCCTTCCCTGTCAGTGTCATTTACACATTATCAGTGCATTTTTATAGCACTGATCGCTGTATAAATGACAATGGTCCCAAAATAGTGTCAAAAGTGTCTGATGTGTCCACCATTAATGTCGCAATCACGATAAAAATCACTGATCGCCGCCATTACTAATAAAAAATAACTTCCCATTTGTGGGAAAAAAGGACGTCAATTTTGTTTGGGTGCAACGTCACACGACCGTGCAATTGTCGGTTAATGCGACACAGTGCCGAATCGAAAAAAATACTCTGATCGGAAAGGGGGTAAATTCTTCCAGGGGGTGAAGTGGTTAAACTGCACTTTTAACATGGGGCACAATTTAAATTCACCTACTGAAACAATAGAGTTTCCTGAACCTGAGATGATTAGTGTACTGTAACTTCATATAAGGGGGCATAGAAATCAGTTAATTCGGTGAGTAATGAGAGCTTTTATGCAAGGCTGTTGTGCCATTGAGGGGAAATATTTTCCAGATGGGATTTTTCCAAAATGTTACAATCGTTGTTAGGTAGTAAACTCCATGATTTAAGGATCTTCAGATCATCGTCCAATGTAGATATTGAATAAGTGGTGTTGTTCCAATCAATCAGTAATTTAGTGGGGGACTCCCACTTGTAGATTATATTGTGGTTACAGAGAATTTTGGTTATGGTATTCAGATTCTTCCACGCCGCACGCATGGAGATCTGAATAGAAAAGCATACCCGCGTAAGGATCTGGGAGTGGTGAATGTTGATTCGCAAATTGCATCATTTGATCTTTCACATGGAATGTATTTTAGCTAAAACATCTCTTGGCATTTTTTTGGGGTATATTTGGGGGTTTAGGCAACAATTAGCAATTCCTGGTGAGAAACCATGGGGATCAGGTCTAAGATCATACACCGTAGAAATTGTTTCAAATTTTCATTTTAACATTTTCAGGAATTCCATGGAATTTTATATTGTTGCCCCTAGACCTGTTCTCCAGGTATGCAACTTTCAGCTTTAGATGTTTAATTTCTTCCTCAAGATCAAAATAGGCGCCCACTAGATCGTTGTGAGCTTCTTTAAAGTCACCCATTTTATGTTCAATATAATATACTTTTTCTCCTAATGCATCAATTTCCATTTTAGATTTCTACATATATGACAGCATATCCTGCTGCATCTCTCAAAGACACTAACATCTCTTCATCAGTATCTATTATTGGGTGACCTGAGATTGGAAAGGTGTTTAATTTCTCACCTTAGGGGTTGTTTGTTAATATATCAGTTTTAAAGTCACTTTCATGTCCCTCAGACCCTGAGAACCTTTCACCTCTGTTTAGCCGGGCTTGTGATGTCAGCCAGAGCAGTGTCACAGCTCTATGTTTGCAGCTCAGCATGATCGCTCTCCCTTCCTCTGGAACACACTTGTGGGGACCCTCTCTTGTTTTTTTACTTCCCCATGAAGAGCCACTGACTCACCGCAGCCTCTGGATCCAGGATGTGCCCTCAGGCATGCAAAGTGTTGCCACTAGCTGCTGCAGGCAGACTCGTCACTCCAGATCTCAGTTAGATCATGGTCACCAACCTCTGCTGCTGGCCACGCCCCCTCTCTGGCGGTGTGTGGTTTCAACCTAACAATTTTATCCTGGATCTCAGCAATTTATGCCCAACCCTCTGCAAAGCCAAGTACATGGGCTTTGCTTTAGATTCCTTTCTGGTAACAAGGCAAGGATAACCCCTTTCTCCTATACTATTTATCTTGGCACTAGAACCCTCAGCTGCAGCCATTCGGTTACACCCGGACATCCACGGCCTCAAAATTGCCAGAGAACATCATAAACTGATGCTTTTTACAGATGATATTTTAATGTATGTGTGCTGTCACGCAGCTTTTACTGTCTAGCAGTTATTACATGTTATGTTATTATGTTATTTGGTATGATCCTTACCCCCCTGCTGTTCTGGCTAGTTTGGTTGCTCCCACCCACCATTTCCTGCTCTAAACCCATTTTGTCTTAGTTGCTTGAAAAGTCTGCAGAGTGTGGGAGCTGTGTATCTTCATTGGAAATTTACCTATGGAAAAGCCTCTATGTTTATATCCTTGTTACCTTGAAGCATAAAGAAGCATTGGAAAACACCTCTGGAGTCTTTATTCATTGAGTAAGCTGTCTGTTAAAGTCATCATTCAACCTGCTGCATACATCCTTACAGACTGGGTCTACAAGAAGCTTGTCACAGGTACAACCGATGCTTGAAACAGAACAGTAAATTTCCAGTAAATTTCCAGAAGAATCCATCACACAGCTATCTCTGCAGCTTCAGAAACGTGAGTAACCACATGTGTGTGTGAAGAACAAACATCCTAACACAGGATACCATCTGCAGGCTGTGCACTGAGAGTTAGGCCTGTGTGTGACTCCTGCAGCAACCAGAAGCATTACTCTGTGTATGAAGCCAGCCTCCTACTGAATGCTCCATAACTGTTCACTGCCAGGGACTTTTTCCTTTATTGGAGAGCAATAAGTACCTTTTGAACTGCTCAAAGACTGTATCATAGCTTCATCAAGTCCCTAGGATTTATCATTGTCAAGCTGTTTTTGGTTGTGAATCCAATACCTGAATCTACTGAAATAACTGTGTATTCCTGCCTGTATAAAGTGATAGTGAGCTGAGCCATCCAGTCTGAAACAGTTGCAGCACTAGATGTCACAAATATCCAGCTCCTCAGTTCAATCTGCCTAATATCAGAAGTCACTACAGAGCTCAGCTCTGGCAGATTTGTAACAAGACACCAAAACTACAGTACTTGTCATTATGTCTGACAGAGATCCCACAGAATCACCTGCATTTAACCAAGATAAAGCAGACTCCTTACTTTATTCTGCTCGTCCCGCTAGAGGCCCTCATCCATCCTTGAAGGCAAGAGAGGTTTATGAAGCAAGTAAGGAAGAAACATCTAGTAACCTGACTGCATTATGGCATAAGACTTTAAGTTGTATAAAAACCGCTAATGAAACTAGCAACAATCCTGAGCAATTGAACACTGCTCTCTCAAGGGTTAAGAAGGCATTTGAGAATTATAAAAGACTTTCTGAAAAGTTCTATTCCCTATTGTCACATTCCAGCATGGAGGAAGCCGCAGTGGAATTAAAGGACTTTACTTCTACTGACCAGCAGAGGCATAGCACATATCTTGAAGCAAAGGCACAGATAGAAGGTAGATTAGCACAGCTACATGAAACTACTTCCTGTAAATCTGCTTCTTCCAGACACTCAGGAAAATCTTCTAGATCTGCCCGCTCCTATCATAAATCCTCTTCTAAGTCACTGCGGTCCTGCTCTGTAAGGTCAACACTGAGTGACCAAATAGTCAAAGCTCGCCAGAAGGTCGCAGCAGCCCAGGTTCAAGCCGCCTGCTCTGAAAGAGAAGCAGCCATCAAAGCAGAAGCTAAACGCATTCAAGCAGAAACAGAGGCTCAGCTAGAGGCTCAGCTAGAAATCCTTCAGAAGAGTAAAGAAAAGGAAGTAGCATTGGCGGAATTATCCGTCTTGGAACAAGCCCTATTGGAAGAAGAAGGAGCAGCTTGTCCCAGCTTGGCTGCTTGTCAAGACCCCATTGAAAGGACCCTACAGTTCGTCTTAAGCCAGAACCACGACATCACAGTCCCACCTACAGTTGGAGATTTTTCTCATAATCATCCAGCATGTAGACCAGAAGGCAACGTGTCACAAAATCAAGCTGGTCAACTAGACACACCTGCTAACAGAGACACTCCGCAACTACCGCATGTCACAAAATCAAGTGAGTCAACCTACGCGGCTCACGTGCCACCGCAACCCTATGCAAATAGAGATTACAAGGGTACAGCAAAAGACTACAGGATGAACTCTATGACCCCTGTGATACAGTTCTCTTCAACTTCAAATGCTCAGAGACCTTCAGACATCAGACCCTTACCTAGATTGAACCCATCTGCAACAACTTTCGCTCCACCAACCAGCCAACTTCAGATACCAACCATGGCTCAAGTCGGCGCACCATCAGTATCCCCGGTGGCTATAAAAACTGAAGGCATCAACGCTACGGAGCTCAGCAAGAGTATGGCTTTACAAGAATTGATCACAACTGGACTGTATAAATTTGATGACCGCCCAGAGAACTACAGGAGTTGGAGATCTACATTTAAGGCGGTAATCAAGAGCTTGCCCGTTGAACCTCAAGCAGAACTCGATTTACTAATAAAGTATTCGGGGCGACAATCTTCAGAACAAGTAAAGAGACTTAAATCTGTTTACATCTATAACTTTAACGCAGGCCTTGATGCTGCCTGGGAACGTCTAGATCAAGACTATGGGAGTCCCGAAGTCATAGAATCTGCCTTATTCCAGAGACTAAACGACTTTCCTAAGATCTCTGTTAAGGACAATCATAAGCTTAGAGAGTTAGGCGACCTCCTTCATGAACTTGAAATTGCTAAGTTAGATCCTAGTTTACCAGGTCTTAGCTATTTAGACACTGCTCAGGGCGTGAATCCTATTGTAGCAAGGTTGCCTAGTTATCTTCAGGGAAAGTGGACTAGTGTAGGATCAAAATATAAGTATGAACATCATGTTTCCTTCCCTCCCTTTTCTTATTTTGCAGAGTTCGTGCGGAATGTTGCAAAATCCAAGAATGACCCAAGCTTCTTCTATCCAGATACAACCACCACTCCTTTAACCACCTCAAGGGGTATTGCCACCAACAGTAAGTTCAAGGATTTAAAGTATCCTATTGCCGTGAGGAAGACAGAGGTAGCATCCAACGTCTTGGCTACAGGCATTAAGGCAAGCAATCTCAATCAACAGTGTCCTATCCATAATGCGCCACATTCTCTCTCCAAATGCCGTGCATTTAAGGATAAGCCTATTGAAGAACGCAAGTCATTTCTCAAAGAGCATAATATCTGTTTCAAGTGTTGTGCATCCTCCGATCATTTAGCAAGAGACTGTAAGATCACCATCAGATGTTCTCTGTGTAACAGTGCCAAACATGTGGACGCTCTTCATTCAGACCTGTTCAAAAGGAAACCTTCACCCGGCAGCAACCCCAAGCCTACATCAGATGATGGCGGGGAGAGAAGTGAGCAACATGCCAACCCCGTAACCACAAGGTGTACAGAGGTATGTGGAGAAGGGCTTCATAGCAAGTCTTGTAGCAAGATATGTCTTGTAAGGGTTTTTCCTGAAGGATGCCCACAAAATTCCATAAAAATGTATGCCATACTCGACGATCAGAGCAATCGCTCATTGGCCAGTCCAGAATTCTTTGACCTATTCAACATTCATGGAGAGGCCTGGTCCTATACCTTGCAGACATGTGCAGGAAAGATCAATACTTCAGGAAGAAGAGCCCATGGCTTCATAGTGGCATCAGAATATGAGGACATAGAGTTTCCTCTTCCGACTCTAATCGAATGTGATCAGCTACCGAACAACAGAGAAGAAATCCCCATACCAGAGGCTGCACGTCATCACCCCCATTTAAGCCACATTGCTGACTACATTCCACCACTTAACAAGGATGTTAAGATCTTGATTCTACTAGGGAGAGACGTTCCTAGAGTCCATAAAATAAGAGAGTTATGTAACGGTCCAGACGATGCTCCTCAGGCCCAGAAACTTGATCTTGGATGGGTGATAATAGGAGAAGTCTGTTTAGATCAATCTCACAAGCTCTTGGATGTAGCTTCCTACAAAACCAATGTTTCCTATCGGTCGATGAAATGTCTATTGCATTATTATGCGAAGGAAAGACTTCATTTTAAAAACGAAGTTCCATATCAAGCACTCCAAGGTATAAACTGCAAGCTCACTTCTCAGAAGGACCTTGGTTATTCAGTGTACCAGACTACTTGCGATGACAACAAGATTGCCCCTTCAGTCGAAGACAAGGAGTTCACCAAGATTATGGATGAAGAGTTCTTCAAGGACAATTCCAACAGTTGGGTAACACCAGTACCCCTCCGAGTACCAAGGCTTACTATCCCTAACAATCGAGGACAAGCTTTAACCAGATTTGCTGCACATAAGAAAACTCTCTGTAACAAACCAGAGATGCAAGAGCACTTTCTAGCATTTATGCAGAAGATTTTAGATAACCTTCACGCTGAACCAGCACCAGACCTGTTGCCTAAATGGGAGAAATGGAGAAACTCCATGAAAGTGCTGAAAGAACTTAATATCCCACGCTGCTATTCACCCACTTCAACTTCAAGAAGTCTGAGGAAAGAGATTCACGTCTTTTGCGATGCATCTACCGAGGCTATAGCGGCTGTGGCTTATCTTAAGATCATAGATCCCTCCGGGACATCCTATGTCGGTTTTCTACTAGGAAGAGCCAAGTTAGCTCCAAAACCTGCTCACACTATTCCAAGATTAGAATTGTGTGGCGCAACCCTAGCCGTCGAAGTCGCAGAGTTCCTGCAAAATGAAATGGACGCTGAAATTGATCAGGTTAAGTACTACACCGACAGCAAGGTCGTACTTGGCTACATATGCAACAGCGTAAGGAGGTTCTATGTGTACGTGGCTAACAGGGTAGAACGAATAAGAAAAGTCAGTAGACCTGAACAATGGAACTATGTCCCAACTGGTTTGAATCCCGCAGACATTGCAACGAGGTCAGTGCCAGCAGGTGTCCTCACGCAAACCATTTGGTTTTCAGGACCCCAGTTTTTATCGGACCAGTCTTCTACAAACTCAAAAGAAGATATCGATTTCCACCTGGTGGATCCAGATACCGATCCAGAAATCCGCCCTGAAGTGATAACATTGAGTTCCAACATCTGCTCAAGAAGAAACTTGGAAGCAAGACGCTTTAAACGTTTCTCTTCTTGGAAAAGATTGGTGAAGACTATAGCAAGATTGAGTCATATTGCCCAGACTTTCCGCAAGCCAAATCAGACATTGTCTTGTCATGGATGGCACACTTGCAAGGAGTCACCCAATGCGTTAGAGTATGAGAACGCAGAATTATTCATCATACGTCTTGTGCAAGAAGAAGTCTTTGCAGAAGAGATTAAATGCTTGAGAGGCAATAAACCAGTCTCAAAGAGTAGCCCACTACTCAAACTGAACCCAATAATCAACAATGAAGGCATGCTTCGAGTCGGTGGACGACTAAATAAGTCAAACCTGCTAAAAGACCAGAAAGCTCACCGTATCCAGTGGCCAGTTGGACTTATTACAAAGGCCATCACCAGTGATGATGGAAGAGTCCGAAGTGTGGAAGTCAGGATCCTTAAGGATGGGGCTTCAAAATCTTCCTGAGACCAGTCACAGAGACAGTCCTAATAATGCCTGCTTCCAAAAATTCTGATTCAGTGTTATGTGAAGGAGTCACTTAAGACCTTTAATATAGCTAGCTTTTAGACTTGAGAAGGCTAGATAGTATGTTACTGTATGCAATGTTAATAATATGTAAAGAAAACAGAGTATAGTGGTATCTCACGATACCAGGCGGGGAGTGTGCTGTCACGCAGCTTTTACTGTCTAGCAGTTATTACATGTTATGTTATTATGTTATTTGGTATGATCCTTACCCCCCTGCTGTTCTGGCTAGTTTGGTTGCTCCCACCCACCATTTCCTGCTCTAAACCCATTTTGTCTTAGTTGCTTGAAAAGTCTGCAGAGTGTGGGAGCTGTGTATCTTCATTGGAAATTTACCTATGGAAAAGCCTCTATGTTTATATCCTTGTTACCTTGAAGCATAAAGAAGCATTGGAAAACACCTCTGGAGTCTTTATTCATTGAGTAAGCTGTCTGTTAAAGTCATCATTCAACCTGCTGCATACATCCTTACAGACTGGGTCTACAAGAAGCTTGTCACAGGTACAACCGATGCTTGAAACAGAACAGTATGCCTCTTCCCTCCATATTACCCTTCCCAAAACACTTTGCAGTCTTTTCTGGTTTTGGGTTGATCTAACACTTACAAGTTAATGAATCCAAGTCTAAAGCTCCTAACCTTATCTTAGTGTCTGACCAACTCCAGGTAAATTATCGTTTTGCTTGGCCCATCTCTTTGCCCTATTTTTCAATTCTGCTGACATTGTTCTTTGAGTCCCTAAGGCAATAAGGTTAATTATCCTCCCTTGTTCAGGGACCTGGCTGCTCTCCCTGCCTTCTGGAAACCACCATCTCTTAGTTTGGCAGGATTCACGATTTGAGAAAGATAACCTATTTATCCATACTTATATACACAGGACTGCAGATAATACTGGAGTGCCGTGAAGTGGCTCTGCAGCTTATGCACATATTTGCGAATGTGTGCAAACGAAACCGCTGTTTTTTCGCATACTGTTCAACAGAATAATTTGACAGGCCGGTCAGTAAGTTGAACTGAAAATTTTCTTTGGTTTTGAACTACTTTTTTTCAGCTTCAAATGCTCCTCTTCTATCTTTGCATGCCATTATGGAAATGCCTAGCTGGGTCCACCTAACCATCATCAAATGTTCTCCATTCTCCATATACAATACAACCTAATTTGGACCCCTCCACCCTAGAGAAATCTAATCCCTCCTCTTTACAGTCCCTTCAGTCATGAGACCTAGTGAAATATTGCTACAACCTTATCTTCTCTCATTTGCCATTGTCGGGAATTCTGGATACCCCTCTACTTCTCCCTTCTCACTTATGAAAACCCCAAAGTGGTGAAAAAGACCTGGGCAAAACTGTTGACCATGCAGACTGGAATAGAATCTGGTTGGCCAGCTCCACATGCTACTAAAACTTCTTAGCTCAGGAAAACACTTATAAACTAGTAGTGTGTTGGATGTGATTTGTCCCCAACGACTCCCCCCGGTATGCTTTTGGGGTTGTAGTTTACAATTAGACTCTTTTTCACATCTGGTGGTCCTGACCCAAGGTCTCTTGCTTTTGGATACTGCTGATAATCATTGCCCATCATTCCTGCCAATCAGTGTCCACCAGTGCCACCTATAATCTGTGTCACTTATCAGTACCCCCTACCAGTGCCCATCAGTGCAGCCTATCAGTTCCACCTCATTAGTGGCCATCAATAAAAGAGAAAAATTACCCATTTGTAAAATTTTATAACAAAATATAAAAAACTTTTGGGGTTTCTCAAAAAAATGTGGGAAAAAATGATAACAATTTCATATGGGTACAGTAATGCACATGCAATTGTCATTTAAAGTATGAACGCTGAAAGCTGAAAATTGGCCTGGGCAGAAAGGGGGTATAATTGCCCAGTAAGCAAGTGGTTAAAAATGTTTTTGCATTGGTATATGTCCCATATGTCAATGTCGGTTCTAGGTTTGTATTAACTGATTTTATGTATGGTTCTCAGATCCTCTCTGGAACTTAACCTGGGCCTATTTGCTCATCCCTATTTATTAGTACACATCATAACATTACATGTCATAATGACACAGCAGTCATATGACTGTGTAATATTGACAAGTGTTTACTGCTGTTCACACTGGCAAGCATTTATGTGTTGTTTAGCCTCTCTTACTAGCTGTGAACTTTGATTGCCCCTGAGCAAACCATCATGTGCCAGTGCTGATCACTGGAATTATTGAATGATAATAGAACTGTGCTGTGCATGGTATCCAGGAATTCAGATTCATTGCAGAATGGAAATAGCCATATTCACTTAGTGTACATACAGTACATGTTGCCGAGAATGTGTTTCTAGCACGACAGCATTGCGCTGATTCTCGGCGACATGGTGCCGACATCTCGCACTCGCTGGAATAGACAAAGCACATTCCAGCGAGCGCGCCATAAAAGCGACGGGAGATCCGACTTGGATTCCCGCCAATTCTAGGTGCGGCATTTGGTATGCATTCCTGAGAGGGAGAATCCACGCCAATTTTTAATTAAAAAACGACATGGGTTCCCCCCCCAGGAGCATACCAGGCCCTTAGGTCTGGTATGGGTTGTAAGGAGACCCACCTAAGCCGAAAAACCGAAGTAGGGGGGTCCCCCTACAATCCATACCAGACCCGTATCCAAAGCACGCTACCCGGCCGGCCAGGAAGGGAGTGGGGATGAGCGAGCGCCCCCCCCTGAGCCATACCAGGCTGCATGCCCTCAACATGGGGGGGTCGGGTGCTTTGGGGCAGGGGGGCGCACTGCGGGGCCCCCCCACCCCAGAGCACCCTGTCCCCATGTTGATAAGGACAGGGCCTCTTCCCGACAACCCTGGCCATTGGTTGTCGGGGTCTGCGGGCGGGGGGCTTATCGGAATCTGGGAGCCCCCTCAAATAAGGGGGCCCCCAGATACCGGCCCCCCACCCTAAGTGAATGGATATGGGGTACATCGTACCCCTACCCATTCACCTGGAGGCAAAGTGTTAAAGTTAATAAAAACACGACACAGGGTTTTTAAAATAATTTATTAGTCTGCTCCGGAGGCCCGCCCTGTCTTCTTTAGCTCTTTCACCAGGGGGGGCTTCTTCTTTTGCTCTCTGGGGGGTCTTCTCCGCTCTCCGGGGGGGTCTTCTTCTATATTCGCCGCTCTCTGCTGTTGACTCGGCGCACCCCGGTTCTTCTCCCGATGCCCGGTGCCTTCTCCTTCAGCGCTGGCCGCCCGCTATCTTCGTGTGTTAGCTCAATTACTAGCAGGCGGCAAGCATGCTCTTCTGTGACGTCATCTTCTTCACTTCTCTTCTTCTCCCTTCTTCCGATGTTGACCCGACGCCTCCTCTCGCTGCAATGACGAGTGTGCGGCTTGCATCTGATTTATATAGGCCTCACAGTCCCATCATGCTCCGGTACCTACCAAGTCGGATCTTCCGTCGCTTCTATGACGGCTTTGTCTCCATCGCGCTGGCTCCCGCGATGGGGCTCGTAGGTGGTCAATCTCGCCAAGAAAGGGAGCGAGATTGACACAATATCGCGGTCACCCACTGTACAGACACTGGTGTAGCACATGAAAAAGTGTAAGAGATCCTCTAATACAATTCATACATAAATTATGTTACAGCTGCTTGATAGATGTTTCAATCCCTATGTATTGGTTTTGCACTGTATAGTAATATGTACTGTATGGGGTGTTTTTCTCCTTTGTATTGTTCTGCTTTGTGTGACTGTGAGCGGCGGGTAAGTGGGAGTTCCCTGCTCTGTGTAAACCAGTGGCTCTTCTGAGGCTGCATTGATGGGCAAAGGTGAGGCTGCATTGATGGGCACTGGTGAGGCTGCACTGATGAGCACTGGTAAGCCAGACAGCAAACAACAAGTAAGCCTAAACCCCCCCCCCCCATGATGCCAGGCTTGGGTTGGACTTACTTTAAAAATTTACCTTCAGAAGCCCCTGGTCATAAGGACGACAAAGGTGACTCCGAGAGGATTGACGGGCTTCCGTTTCCGGGGGGAGTGGCTTAGGTATGGCGGAGTGAGGGAGCGTGAGAGGAGCCCCTAACGAAACTGCAGCGTGCACACAACAGGAGGACCGTGCAAAAGCAGGCTATACTTCCCGATCGCAACGGCTCATGTCGCGCAGAGGCAGAGGGACAAGGAGGTGTACTGCTCTATCGGGTGTCTCAACCCGATCACACATTACCCGCTACCTCAGAGCGAAGGAGGGCTGTTCCTCGCAAACAGACGCCAGTGACGCCAGCGACGCCGGCGACGCAACTACAGACGCCACAGACGCGGCTCGGGAGATGGCGGGGAGGCGAGATTCTCTTACAGAGGTGTCATCACAAGCGCCCGCAGTCACATACACGCTGGATAGAGGTATGTCCGGAGGGGGAGGCACAGGACAGCCGGAGCCTTCCGCTATGATGCTGAGAATGAAGGAGGTGGGAGCAAAGGTATGCCTTGGCAATTCAAAGGACACACAGACTCAGGAGCAAGAAGCTGCACTTGACATCAGACAGCTTAGTGTGCTAATACAGGCACTCCCCACGAAGGAGGACATACTAACAATGACAACCAGCATAATGGGTACTCTGCAAGCGGAGATAGAGGAAGTTCGCGCTGGGGTGACGAGGGGAGAGCTTAAAATTAATAATTTAGAGGAGCAAAATCTTATTATGGGGCTCAAAATGGCGAATATGGAGGACGAGCTCAAGAGACAGTATCAGCAGATAGCTATGATACAATTGCATGCAGAGGAAGCCGAAGACAGGAGCAGGAGGAACAATATTAGAATAAAGGGGGTCCCAGAAAGTCTAGAAGGGGCTGCACTGCGTGAAATGGTTATGTCTATATTAAACCGAGTTTTGAAAAATCCCCCAGAGACAGTGATCGAATTAGATCGGGTGCATAAAGTCCCTACCACCCGATACTCGGCACAATCAAATCCTAGAGATGTGGTTTGTAGGATCCATTTTTATAGGATTAAGGAGGACATAATGAGAATCGCATGGAAGGAAGGAACAATGAAGTGGGAGGGGGGGGACATACAGATCTTCCCAGATCTCTGCCGGCAAACAAAATGGAGGCGACGGATGCTAAAACCTCTATTAGAGCTCATACGCGCCAAAGAGGCTACATATAGATGGGGGTACCCTTTAGCAATTATTGCGAAGAAAGAAGGGCAGAGTTTCAATCTGAGGGTCCCCGCCCAATTAACAGAATTTTTTCAGTTTCTGGAAGCAGACCCTATAAATGTTCCTAACTGGTTGGAACTGCCGACAGTAATAGACAGATTCCCTATATAGGCTCTTTATTGCGATAACACACAAGAACTATATGAGAGACTAGAAGGTAGAGAGAAGAAAGGGGAGAAGAGAGGCGGACGGCGAACAGAGGGAGAGGGAAAGGGAAGAGGAAGGAAGAAGGAAAGAGAAAGATAAAGTGAAAGAGATGTAAAGAACCACACTATGATGAACAATTTTTGATGAACAATTTTTTTTTTTTTTTTTTTTGGCCCTCTGCATGGGGGTTGGATTCCCTTTCTGCAGGGTTCTTTTATTTATTTTTTTTTTTTTTGGGGGGTTTCTCTTTTGCCTTTTTTTTTTTTTAGAGAAACTGAGGGGGATAGGAAAACTGACTCTTCTCCCCGTTTTCTTTTTTTTATTTTTTTATTTTTTTTTTTTATTTTTTTTGGCATCTCTGATTAGGGGCCCTTGTTTTTTTCCCCTGGAGAGAAGGGGAAAGGGATACAGAGGCAGAAGGGATGTGGGGGAAGATAAGTATGGATATAGCAGCCACATAGACAGAGACAGTAAGAAGGTAAGAGGGTAAGGGTTGAAACAAAAATAGAGCGCACAAAACACATAAAGAGGATAAGCGGACAAGGTGCGGCAGATAAACGGACGATTGACGTCCGCCTGGAACTAGATTATCCTCTGTTTTCCCATTCCCCTTGATCTCCTCGGGGTAGAGGGGGGCAATGAAACCAATTTTTTTTTTTTATATATGTATATATCTTTTATTTTTGGGAGTTTTCTACTTTTGGATATATAAAATGATATGTGACATTGTATGTTATTATATAGTATTATAAGTACCGGCATTATTTATGTGGTGTAAATGAGGTAAATGATATAAGTTAAAAGGTAATCTCCGAGGCCCAATAAGGGGGAGGGTGGAGTTGTGTATTTGCTGCTTGTTTTTTTTTTTTTTTTCTTCTTCTTTTTTTTTTTTTTTTTTTTTGGGGAGGTGGGCAAAAATGTTGCCATAGTAAGGGTAGAAGGGGAAGGATAAGAGGGGTTGGAGAGGGGGGTGGGGAATGGGGGGGAGGGGGTAGGGCACGGAAAGTATAATAAAAAACCTACACATTAAAAAACACGTGAATACACGGGATAACAGATTTTACAGCTTTTTCTTTCTTTTTTTTTTTTTTTTTTTTTTTTTGCTGAGAGGATTTTGATTAAGAGTATACTAAATGGTATACCAACTACATTATTTACACGAATGACACTAATGACACTATACACTAGTAGGGACACGAAGAGAAGGGATAGAGAGGGGGGGGGTAAAGTAGAGAAGATTAAAGGGTGGAAGGGTCAAGGGGCCTCGGATAAAGGATGGAATTATGAATAATGGGCCAGAGCAGTGGAACATATAAGGGTACTAAGGATTTTGGATTCATATCTCGTAGGGGGTTAAAGGAGGGTTAAGGGTTAAAGGAGTAAGATAGGAAGTCCCCTTTTTTTTTTTTTTTTTCTTGGTCATTTTGCTATATATTTGCTATATATAGGGAGGGTGGGAACAGAGAGAATGTAAAAGAAAGTAAATAAGCAGAATAACAGGCTAATATGAAAATATATAAGTATATGTCATTTTGACAAGATTGGTTGATACATTAGGGGGTACAGATGGGGGTTTAGAGTTGGAGATGAGAAGAAAGATGTGTGGCAGCTGTAGGCACTTACTTGTTTGCCTACTTGCTTACTTGCTGCGTTAGTCTTTCTCTTTTTTTTTTGATTTTTCTTCTTTTTTTCTCTTTTCTGGGTTATTTATATGACTAGCTGGCCTGGGATCGCACATACGATATAATGATATAATGAGGCTGCAGATTTACGCCAGCCAGATATACGTCAGCTGGACAAGATATTGATTAAATTAAGGATGAGGGGCGAAATGCATATTATTTTATTAGTTTATTTAAAACCAGGTCGAGGATACTAGGATCTATAGTAATTAGATATAGAGTCACCTTGGGGTCTCATTCCCTTTTCTTTCTTTTTTTTTTGTGTGCTGTCGATATTTCTCGGTTTCTCTGTTATCGGGGTAGGATCACCCACACTGCACTTACCATGCAGAAGCGAAGAATGTAAAAGACTGAAGGAATGTATATACAGCATACAGTAGGCAGAATGTATAAGAATGTATAAGAAGGTATAAGAATGTATAAGAAGGTATAAGAACGAAGGTATTTAAAAGGAAGAAGGTGAGTGCAGTGCGGGAAAGAGGTGAATAGACCTACAATAAAATAAGACTAGCTAGTGTGCACGCGGGTAAACATGGGGGGGCTCCGGAGGCGCCCCACGCTCTGTACTGCATATACACTCTCCCCACCTATAACGCCTCTCCTCCAGGTGGAGGGTAAGCCAGAGGCGTTTAAAAAGAAAGGGGGTCTTTTTTTTTTTTTTTTTTTTTTCCTTCCCCTCTAGCATTCTCCTTTTTCATACCGGGGGCACCGTAGATTGATACGAGGTCCGCCAGGTGGTGAGGGGAGGGGGGGAAAGAAAAAAAACACTACTCGGGAACTGGGACGTGTGACCAGCTTCCGAGGTACGGGGGGGGGGGGTTACCTATAATCTTTTTTTTTTTTTTTTTTTTTTTTCTTTCCTCTCTCTCGTGCGCTTCCACACTCTCTCTCATCCCTCTCTCGCCATCCCTCTCTTTCCCGTCGCTCCGGGCCCCCCGTATCTCCGACTCTATTTGGTGAGACGTCTGGGTCGGACGGGAGGCTCCGGGGATCCGCAGCACGCCCCCTCTCATCAGAGGGGCTAGTAGATTAACGGTTGGGAGAGAGGGGAGGGAGAAAGGATAAAATGGAGACAGTCAACTTTACGTCCTATAATGTAAAGGGCCTAAATAGTCCAGAAAAACGTAACAAATTAATGGCGGAATTGAGTAGAATTAAAGCACAGGTAATCTTTCTGCAAGAGACACATTTTAGAAATGATAAAATCCCAAAATTGGGAGATTATAGATATCCAATTGTATATCATGGGGCCTCTCAGACATCTAAAGCGAATGGAGTAGCAATTATGCTTTCAAAACAACTGCTTTGGAAAGAATCCGAGGTAGTAAAAGATGAAGTAGGACGGATGTTAATAGTAAAGGGATGGCTAGGGGACCAAAAGATTACTCTTGTAAATCTATACTTACCCAATGAAGATCCCATATCTGCTCTGGTTAGATATCTGGAAATCGTCCAACAAAAAAGAGAGGGGGTCCTATTTGTAGGAGGAGATCTGAATATAGCCCTAGAACCGGCACTGGATGTTTCAAAAGGGGTATCGCATTTATCCAGCAGAAAACTACGAAAAGCAAAACGCATATTACAGGAGTTGCAACTGATAGATAGTTGGAGGATCCTGCATGTTCAGGAAAAAGATTACAGTTTTTTTTCTGCCAAATACAAGACATATACGAGAATCGATTATGTCTTGGTTGATCAGAATATTCTTTTACGTTTGCAAGATGCATCACTGGGTTCGTTTACCATATCCGATCATGCACCCACTAATTGTAGGATAGAATGGGGGGAGAGGAGTCCACGTGAATGGAACTGGAAAATAAATGAAACCCTTTTGAAAGACCCAGAGTACGAAAAGCAGCTGACACGGGAATTAGAGACTTTTTTTTCAATTAATGACTCAGGTGAAACAAAGCCATATATGTATATATGGGAGGCACATAAGTGCTATCTGAGAGGGGTTCTCATATCTTTGGGGGCACACAGAAAACGCTCTCTGGGTGCTAAATTGGACAGTCTGCTGGGAGAGATTCGAATGTTGGAAACGGCGCATAAAAAAGCTCAGACGCAGCGGCTCGAGGAGCAGCTGACGGGCCTACGAGAAAAATTGAATCTTATGTTAACAGATAAGGCGAAAGCTAAACTAAATCGTTGTAGAAGAACCTATTATGAATATGGGAATAAACCCAGCAGACTTTTGGCTAACGCACTCAGGGAAACGAGAACCCGGAATCAGATTGAAAAAATTAAGGCTCAAGGAGATGTGACGGTTAGCTCTACGCAGCAAATAGCAGAAACATTTAGAGACTACTACTCAAATTTGTATCAATTAGAGAGACAGTCACCAAGGGCAAAAATACACGACAGAGAAGAAAGGATAAAAGAATATTTAAGGGCCTCAGGGATGCCGAGGATATCGACTGAAGATGCAGAGAAAATAGATAGCCCTATCACAGTAGAAGAGTTTTGTGGTGCCCTCAGATCACTAAAACCGGGTAAGGCCCCAGGCCCCGATGGGTACACACTACGTTATTATAAAATCTTTTCAGAAAAATTAGCGCCTAAATTTGTTGCGGTGTTTAACTCGATACGAGAGGGACAGAAGATGTTGGCAGAAACTTTAATGGCCGAAATAACGGTAATTCCAAAGGAGGGGAAGGACCCCGCTCAATGTGCGAGCTATCGCCCAATATCCTTGCTAAATGTAGATCTAAAAATCTTTGCAAGGATATTGGCCGATAGACTATTGACACACATTCCTATGTTGATACATGCAGACCAGGTAGGGTTCACTCCGGGCCGAGAAGGTCGAGAAAATACTCAAAGAGTCTTAAGTACAATACATTTATCTCAGCAACGAAAACTGCCGTTAATACTGGTCTCCGCAGATGCGGAAAAAGCCTTTGATAGGGTGGAATGGGGGTTTTTAAAAGCTGTACTACAACACATAGGACTAGGGAGGGGGTTACAGAACTGGATTACAAGTCTTTATTCTTGCCCGACAGCAAGAGTAAAGATAAATGGGATGAAATCGGACCCTTTCCCCATCCAGAATGGAACTCGTCAGGGATGTCCCCTCTCCCCTATTATATTTGTCCTTTCTCTGGAACCATTTTTGAGAACGGTCAGAGCGAGCACAGATATAAGGGGTATTCAAGATAAGGGGGACGAGTATAAAGTGGCAGCATATGCCGATGATCTATTGTTCACAATAACTTCCCCAACAACATCGCTACCATGTTTATTTGCAGAAATTAAAAGATATGGGGAAATATCAAATTTCAAAGTGAACTATAATAAGTCGGAGGCTATGGGAGTGGAGGTAGACAGTCGGAAACAGCAGCAACTGATAGCTAATTTTTCCTTAAGATGGACAGACTCCCATGTAGAATATCTGGGGACTAAGATACCTAAAAAACTAAGCAGAATTCTTGAACTAAACTTTGTCCCATTGATAAAACAAATAAAACTCGATCTACAAAAATGGGATAAAGAAACCTTCTCGTGGTTCGGCAGAATCAACATAGTTAAAATGAATGTGATGCCAAGAATACTCTATTTATTTCAAACTTTACCGATAAAAATACCGACTGGTTTTCTGACAGATATGAGAACTAGAATTATGAAGTTCATATGGGCAGGCAAACCCGCTAGAGTACGAAGAAACATACTGACCTTATCGAAGGAAAGAGGAGGAGTTGGACTCCCAGACCCAATGGGTTACTACGAGGCCTCGCATTTGGTACGTGTAGTGGACTGGTGCACACAGCAGACAGACAAACCATGGGTAAACATGGAACGCGAGACGAGTAATATCCCGTTAGAAGGACTGGCGTGGCTAGCAGAAAGTAAAATACCTCAGTCTGCAAAAAAACACCCAACAATAAACGCGACACTTAGCGTTGTCAGAAAGGTGTGTAAAAAAATGGAGCTGCTGAAACAGATCGGCCCTATGACACCTATTCTGGGCAACCCGAGCTTTGAGCCAGGTCTGAAAGACCGATGATTTAACAATTTGAGACGGAAAGGCATCGGCAGACTGACACATTTTATGATAGACAATCATGTGATGCAAAATGAGGAGCTGGAGCAGGTCTATGGTGAGGACATAGATTTATGGAGACGCAATCAGCTGAGAACGTTCATAGGATCTTTAAAAATACGAATGGAAGATATAGGTGCACCATCGAAATTTGAGGAAATATGTTTAAAAAGGGAACCAATGAGACATATGCTATCGTATATGTATAATTTAATTAACGAAGCAAATGCACCTCAAGAACTAGTCTTCATAAAGGCGTGGGAAAGGGAACTGGACATAAAGTTTTCAGAGACACAGAAAAATAAGATCTTTTCATTTACACACAAAGCGTCGATGGCATCTAGATATCAGGAGGGAGGATATAAAGTTCTGACTAGATGGTACAGAACACCAATGATATTAAATCGGATCTTCCCAAGTACATCAAAAATCTGCTGGAGATGTCAGAAAGAGGAGGGCACCATGATACACATGTTTTGGAGCTGTCAAAAACTAAAAGAGTTCTGGAATATGGTCTCGGACATTACTCGAGAAATCACCGGGGTGAATCTGGGAGACAGACCAGCAGCATATCTATTATTTGATATACCAATGTCTCTGGAAAAATATAAGCAATCTTTGCTAAGACATCTGTTAACAGCGGCGAAGGCCTGTATACCAATATTATGGAAGAGTACTGCTCTACCAACAAGGTCACAATGGCTTAGCAGGATAAATGAGATTCAGTTGATGGAAAATCTAACGATGGGAATCCGAGAACGAGAGGAGGAATATCGGAGGACTTGGACTCCATATTCGGAGTACAGAGATCGGAATCCCTAGAGAGGGGGGGGAGAGAGAGAGAGAGAGAAATTAGGATTCTTTTGTTTGTTTGTTTTTTTTTTTTTCCCCTATTTTTGTTTTTGCTAGAGGGGGGGAGGGGCTGAGGAAAGATGGAAATTATTCTGATTAAACCTATAGAAGATGGTAATTAAAGGAAGTATTGACCTATAAAGGATAGTAATGTAATCAATGGGAGATTGGGCTGATATGGTATAGGTTGTAGAAATCGTAAACATTTAATGTGAGTTGACTAACGGATGCTACAGATGGAAAATATGACAAATTAGCTGTATTTTGTTTTTCTTCTTTTTGTGTTTTATGTGAAAAAAAGATAAGAAAAGATAAATAAAGAATTATAAAAAAAAAAAAAAAGAAGCCCCTGGTCTTTTTCCCACCTAGCAACACCCCTGGCCAGCAGGCGGGTTTTTAGACAAGCAATGTCTCTTCTGCAATAAAATGCACCTGACTGCCTGCTTGCTGTCTTCTCAGCATGTAAACTGAGCAGCATCAGCACTGTCCTTGTGTGTCGGGATGATGGCCTCCTGCGCTTGTGATGTTTATAGAGCAGGCACTACCCGAACCTGTGTGAAAGCAGCCATTGTAAGTAAATGCAGATGCAGCAAATGTATGGAGTTACAAACCACAGTTTGCATTTCGGGGCAGTGCATCCACCTCTGCATGTCTGTCAAGCTTGGCTGTGAGGGCGAGTCCATACAGCCGCTGCTTCTAAATTTTGTATTCACTTACACAGGCTGCTTGCATATAGCTCTGGGCAGCATCAGACTCATAAATACACACCTCATTCACAGCACAAAAGACCAGGCGCACAGAAAAGTGCTCCTAATTTGGTGGTTTTTACACACCTCATTCACACCGCACAGTTCGCTGCGTTTGTCTGAATAGGGCTTTAGGAATTCCGGTTAATTGTTTTTAAATATTGTCTTAATGAAAGAAAAATGGTGCAAAAAATGTTTACAGAAAAAGATATTACAAAATAGAAAATAACAACAGTAAAATAAACTGGATTAAAGATGAAAACTACTTAGCAAAGTTTATCTGGCTTTTGGTTACTGAGTCCAATTCACTCCAAAGTAAGGGCTCTTTCACACTTATGTGCTTTTGACAAACTTATGATGTGTTCATATTGCCTTACAATGGAATGTGCCTCTTTTGGTGTGCTTTTGAAAAACTGAACAAAAAATGCAGTGTGCAGGACTGTTCAAAGTGTAATGCACCTGCAGTGTGAACAGTTACATAGCATTTAATGGGGAATAATTTTCATGCACTTTTGTCGCTCTGAAAAAAAAGTGGCAAGAGTGCACCAGTGTGAAAGGGGCCTATGTCTAACTCACCAGCCCTCAGCCCTTCCAGCACATTATGCTGGAAGCCAGTGTGCCGCCTTACGCTGACGGGCATTGTTCTGACAGTCAGTGTTCCCTTGCGGATAGTGTACCCCATTCACTAGTGTTCAATGTGCCCCTTTTGCTGGCGGTCAATATGCTCCTTTATGTGCCCATCCTTACGATTTGTCAGTAAGGCCCTTTATCCTGATGCACAGTGGCCCCCCTTATACTGGTGATCATTGGTGAACCCAAGGCACCACAAACCATTAGATGCAGGGTACAGGGGGAGGGAGGGCACCACTCAGTTCCTTAACCCCTCCCTTATCTCCTAAGAGCAGCTTCTTTCTCCTAACCCTTCCCTTTCCCCAGCACTGACTGTTTTCCTATGCTGAGCCACTACTCTGTGCCCACCTGGTAAGTGGCACCTAGCTCACTGGCTTCTCCAATGTACAGGGCCCACTCTACTAGGCAGGCACTGAGTTTATACGGACAGTGCAATGCTGTACAGACTGTGATGGCCACAGATTGGCCCAGGTAGGAAGAGGGGTGAAGAATGGCCGCCCACTACTCGCGAGGAAGACAGGGACATCGCGGGGTTCTCCTGCAGGTAAGTGTCACATAATGGACTACTATGCGATGCATAGCAGCCCATTATGCTTTACCTTTGCAGGGAAACAAAGAGGAAGTAACACCCATCAGGGTTTACTTCCTCTTTAAGTAGTGGGGACAGGTTTCCTCTCCACATATGTATCCACTTGTGATGTAATATGTTCCCCTAGATATTTTAATGTAGAGACTACAGCGATCTGAGAAGCAGAGATTGGCAGACTGATCACCAAGGGAAGGGTTCCACTGGTAAAAGTACTGACTTATCCCAATTTATCTTAAAGCCATAAAAAGGAACCATATGTTTTAATTAAAGCAGAGGTCCACCCGTGTTTTTTTTTTTTTTTTTAAAGCCCGCAATGTCAGTAGACGAGGCTAAGCAATCGGTCGGTCCTCGGCTGCTTCCGCCGCCATCCTCGGTGAGGCCTTGTGGCTTCACTGCCCGATTCCCTACTGCACATGTGCGAGGATCGCAGTGCGCCGTCACCGATCCCCGCTTTCTCCTGGGAACAGTGTTTCCCAGGGGGGGGGGGGGGGGGGGGGGACAGGCGACATCACGAGGCTGAATTCCCGCGGGAGTCAGAACCCAGAAGTAGTGCAAATACATGTCTCAGACAATTTTTCCTGCAATGCCACAAAAAATCCCATTCCTTTGGAACCTGT
Source organism: Rana temporaria (assembly GCF_905171775.1). NCBI lineage: Eukaryota > Metazoa > Chordata > Amphibia > Anura > Ranidae > Rana > Rana temporaria. Next base: position 60,866,916 of record NC_053495.1, on the reverse strand, counting down.
AAATTCAGAAATAAACTTATAAACCTAAACCTTATATTTACTGCCTTGGATATATTTGGGATACAGCCCGATTGATCCTTATACACTATCTTATATTTTTTTTCTGTCAATCTAGTGGCTGATACTTTTTGCCAATAGTTTCACGTTCAAGTAAGTAATGAAATTTGGCGATATGATTCAGGGTTACTCTGGATTTTATTAGGTTTTAACAACACTATAAGGCCCCTTTCACACTTGGGCGGTTGGTGCGTCGGCGGTAAAGCGGCGCTATATTTAGCGGCGATTTACCGTAAATTTTTCGGCGCTATATGGCTGCTAGCGGGGCACTTTTACCCCTGCTAGCGGCCAAGAAAGGGTTAAAACCACCCGCAAAGCGCCGCTGCAGCAGCGCTTTGCCGGCGGTATAGCTGTGGTGCTCATTAATTTCAAAGAGCAGGAGCGGTATACACACCGCTCCAAAGATGCTGCTAGCAGGACTTTTTTTACTGTCCTGCCAGTGCACCGCTCGGGGCTTTTACATTGGAGAGACAGCAGCGGCGCTTTGCAGACACTATCTTTAGTGTTATAGCGCCTGCAAAGCGCCTCAATGTGAAAGGGGTCAAATAATTGTCACATTGCGTTTGGTTTGGGTCCTTGAAATTTTAGGAGAATGCATTCATACTATGGTGTAAGGTATATTTTGGTAGCATTTTGGGTGGTCAGCATTACCAGGCGGCAGCAGTGAGGCACGGTGCTGGGTCAAGGTTTTTTTTTTATTTTTAGGTTTACTTTAGGGTCTCATTTGTCTGTAATGCTGCGTACACACGACCGTTTTTCAGCTTCTAAAAACTTACGTTTTTTTTAATGTCATTAAAAACGATTGTGTGTGGGCTTCAGAGCATTTTTCACGATCTAAAAAATGGGCATTAAAAATTTCGAACATGCTCTATTTTTTCACAAAGTTTTAAACGTTGTAAAAAATGGCCGTGTGTGGACTTTAACGACGTGAAAAAAACGCGTATGCTCTGAAGCAAGTTATGAGACGGGAGCGCTCATTCTGGTAAAATTAGCGTTCGTAATGGAGTAAGCACATTTATCACACTGTAACAGACAAAAAAGCGCAAATCGTCTTTTACTAACACAAAATCAGCTAAAGCAGCCCCAAGGGTGGCGCCATCCAAATGGAACTTCCCCTTTATAGTGCCGTCGTACGTGTTGTACGTCACCGCGCTTTGCTAGAGCATTTTTTTTCTGTGTGTAGGCAAGGCCGTTTTAATGATCGGGGTAAAAAAACGTTTTTTCTAGACCCTTAAAAACTTAATTTCTTAGAACCCGAAAAACGGTCGTGTGTACGCGGCATAACTTTTTATGTATTAAAACCATTTAAACATAACAAAACAAGAAAGCAAAAGCAGCTCACATGTGTTTGTTCTCACAAGTTTACTTGTGACATTTCTTTCTTTGTTCAATTGGAACTACTGATAGCTGTTTATATAAAAAAAAAACACTTAGAATGTCTGACTTGCATTTATGTCATACTAATGAAGGTGTGTGAAAAGTGAATATAAAGCACTGAAAGACAACACCCAAACCATAAAGTGCGTCTGTTTACATGCCAGGACATGTACTCAACCAGATCATGCCTTCAAACAGATCAGCCCAGACTGTAGTTCACACACTTGCTTTAAATAAAGCTGTGAGGATTAGCTTGTCTACTCAATAAATTAATGGCACAATATTTACCAAAGAAAAATGATTTTAATAATGCCAAGTGTGAATAAAGGAATGCAGGCACGCAGCGACACCTGGAGGCTGTTGCTGGGATTTCAGCTGAACCAAATCATGTTTGAATTCCACTTATGTAGAAGCTATACTGCATTTTTACAAATAATTATTTTTATTGTAACATGATGCTCAAAATGTTCCTTGTCTGCTGTTCATAGTATAGCATGTGTCATAGTCATTGCGTAGGCGCCGTGTACAGCCGACTCTCAGCTCTTCATCTTTGGCTATTTTCGGCGGCTCTGTTGAGGTGTTCATACTGTGCAAGCACAGCGCAGTACAGGGGGTCCTTATCTGCCGGGGGGACCTTCATCGGCAGAATTGTATTGAGAAAAGCATCCGCCCCTTGTCTCGTCACATATGGCTACCCATAACAGTTTGCTCCAGAAGTGACATTCCGCTGAAAAATGTCACACTGCGCATGCGCGACGCCACCATATGCGTTCCAACACTTTTACGTCAAAAAAGCACACCAAAACCATAATGGGTAGCCGAATGGACCCGGCCTTAGGGCGGCAAAGGGAGTAAATCTGGGCCTGCATCCACACCTGTGGGGTGACATCACACCAATAAAGTTTGAGTCTTCTATAAAACATATCCAATAAAAAACATTTAAAAATACATACTTTTGTTAAAAAAAAAAAAAATCCCAATAAGTGTATAATGATTGGTTTGCGCAAAAGTTATAGGGGGTTATTTACAAAAGGCAAATCCACTTTGCACTGCAAGTGCAAACTACAAGTGTAAGGCCCGGTACACACGAGCAAACATGTACGATGAAACCGGTCCGTCGGACCGTTTTCACCGTACATGTCTGCCAGAGGGCTTCTGTACGATGGTTGTACTAACCATCGTACAGAAGTCCGCGCGTAAACAATACGCGGGGCGTGTCCGCGACGATGACGCGGCGATGACGCGGAGACGTGGGTGGGCCTGCCATTTAAAGGCTTCCACGCATGCGTCAAAGTCATTCGACGCATGCGAGGGACGGCGGGCGCTGGGACATGTACGGTAGGTCTGTACTGACGACCGTACATGTCCGAGCGGGCAGGATTCCAGCGGACGGTTTTAAAACACGTCCAGGAATATTTGCCCGCTGGGAAAAGGCCCGGCGGGCAAATGTTTGCTGGAATTCGGCCCGCTCGCGCCTACACACGACCGAACATGTATGCTGAAACTGGCCCGCGGACCAGTTTCAGCATACATGTTTGGTCGTGTGTACGGGGCCTAACTGTAAATCTGAGGGGTAGATCTGAAATGAGGGGAACCACTGCTGATTTTATCATCCAATCATGTGCAAGCTAAAATGCTTTATTTTCCTTGCATGTCCCCCTTGGATCTACAGCGACTGCACTTCCAAGTGCACTTTTCACTTGTAGTGCAAAGTGGATTTGCCTTTTGTAAATAACCCCCATTGGGCCAGATTCTCGTATCCTGGCGTAAAACTATGTGGGCGTAACGTATCTTGTTTACGCTACGCGGCCGCAAGTTTTACGGGCAAGTGCTTGATTCACAAAGCACTTGCCTGTAAAGTTGCGGCGGCGTAGCGTACATCCTCTGGCGCAAGCCCGGCTAATTCAAATGATCCAGGTAGGGGGCGTGGATCATTTAAATTAGGCGCGTTTCCGCGCCGATCGTACTGCGCATGCGCCATCCCTAAAATTTCCCGACGTGCATAGCGCTAAATGATGTCGCAAGGACGTCATTGGTTTCGACGTTAACGTAAATGGCGTCCAGCGCCATTCACGAACGACTTACGAAAACGACGTACATTTTTAAATTTTGACGCGGGAACGACGACCATACGTAACATTGGTTGCCCCTCATATAGCAGGGGCAACTTTACGCGTCGCAAATTCTACGGAAGTCACTGCGTCGACCGCGCGTACGTTCGGTAATCTCGCGTAAATAGCTAATTTGCATAGACGACAGGGAAAACAACGTCGGCGACACCTAGCGGCGGGAAAAAAAATTGCATCTAAGATCTGACAGCGTAAGAGCCTTACGCCTGTCAGATCTAATGGATATCTATGCGTAACTGATTCTAAGAATCAGTCGCATAGATACGCCGGGCAAGATTAGGACTTACGACGGCGCAAATGGCGTTGCGCCGTCGTAAGCCCTTTGAGAATCTGGCCCATTGTGTCTACAAACTATGGGATATTTTTATGGAATTATTATTTATTTATTTTTACTAGTAATAGCAGCGATCAAAGACTTATAGCGGGACTGGGACATTGCGGCAGATAAATCAGACACTTTTGATACTTTTTGGGGGACCAGTGACACCAGTACAGTGATCAGTGTTAAAAAATATGCACTGTCACTGTACTAATGACACTGGCAGGGAGGTGTTAACATTAGGTGCGATCAAAGTGTTAAATGTGTCCCTAAGGAGCGATTATTGAGTGGGGGATGCTTTAACTGTGGGAAGACAGATCTGTGTTCCTGCTAAGCAGGAACACGAATCTCTGTCTTCCCTACCAACAGAATGGCGTTCTGCTTCTGTCATGAACGATTGGGCGCTGATTGGGTGGTCGACAAGAGGTTACATTGTGTATACAATTCACTTCTAAACTTTTTTTTACCTTTCCTAGTATCAAAGCAGTGAGGATCTTCTGGCAATAGCTGTTTTCTGTGATTTTTCTATCAGGTGACCAGGATTTGAGGTGGAGGGGAAGAAGTCACAGGACCTGAAAAGATAAAAAGAGAAAGCCAGCAGAAGGATTCTGTACTTTTTATTGTACTTATTTAAAGTGGTTGTAAACCCACTTAAAAAAAAAAAAAAAAAACACACCTGCAAGACAAAGGCATAATGAGCTAGTGTGCATAACATACTAGCTCATTATGTAATACTCGCCTCAGATCGAAGCCCCTGCAGCCGTCCTCGTTCACCGCTCCGGCGGCCAACATCTCTCCTGGGGGTTACTTCCAGGTATCGCTGCTCTGGCCAATCACTGTGATTGGCCGGAGCCGTGATGACGTGCAGGAGACTCCAGTCAAGGCATGACCCCCTTTAGATACGGCACGATCGCCATTTCTAAAGTGCACCTGTCATTATTGTAGATATCTCCTAAACCGTGGTTTAGTAGAGAATTTGCGCACCTACAGTTCAGCCTTAATCTGGGCTTACCGGTAAATAAAAGTACAGGGTGTACAACCCACTTTAATTAAAGCTGTTAACCGTTGAAGACAATACATGAAAAAAAAGAATGTGACAAGTCCTTGGTTAGCCTCCTGTCCCCAGCAAGTATATAAAAAGTTTCATTTTTTTTTTAAAGCGGAACTTCAGTAATTTTTTCATCTTTCCATCCATTAAATCTTCTGCCCTTGTTGTTTTAACTTTGGATAGTAGAACATTTTTTTTCTGCCAGTAAATACTTTATACAGCCTACTTCCTAAAAAGCCTAGGATTATGACATCATGCACAGCTCTCTCTCTCACTCACTCTTGAGAGTTTGCTAGAAAGGGAGGGGGGATGAGTCATAAGAGGGCCAATGAGAGCTGCAGAGCTGGAGGTGTGCCTCTGTGTAAATCCGGGAAGTGAACAGGCATGAGCTTCAGCTGCCCACAGTTCAAATGGATGCAGCCAGACTTAGTGGAGGGAGATTTCTGCATCATATTTGCTAAGTACACAATCGCACAGTGGCGATTTGTCCATAGAGGGCGCTGGAGCGCCGCCCCCTCTGGCTCTCACCGCCACTGAGTCTAATAACATAGATTCATGCATTGCACGAATCTATGTTATCATCGCTGCTGCCGCTGTTCTATTCAGATGGTCGGCGCTCATGTCCGGCCATCTGAATAACGGCAGCTGGTTGGCTGTACGGAAGTGCCTATCAGAGCCAACGGCTCTGATAGGCTTTTCCGAGTACAGCCCTCGGGTCCCGGAAGCTTATACAAGGAACGCACTAGGGATGCGCTCCTTGTATAAGACTGACAGGCATCTCAGCCAATCAGGTTGACCTATTCTGACTACCAGTAACCTGATTGGCTGAGACGCCTGTCAGTCATCGAGGGCGGTAAAAGACATCGAGGGACGTGGATGGCTGACTCCATTAAAGGTAAGTGCCGGGCGGGGGGGGAAAGAGGCACTTTACAGGGCATAGCGGCGACATCAATGGGCACATCGGCGACATCAATGGGCACAGTGGCAACAATGGGCACAGTGGGGACAATTAAAGGACACAGTGGGGACAATTAAAGGACACAGTGGGGACAATTAAAGGACACAGTGGGGACAATTAAAGGGCACAGCGGTGACAATTAAAGGGCACAGCGGTGACAATTAAAGGGCATAGCGGTGACAATTAAAGGGCACAGCGGTGACAATTAAAGGGCACAGTGGCTGCGTTTGATGGCATGGCACAGTGGTGACGATTAATGGCACAGTGGCTGCGTTTGATGGCATGGCACAGTGGTGACAATTGATGGCACAGTGGCTGCATTTGATGGGCACAGTGAGGCTGCAATTTTTTTTATCGTTTGCACCCCCCCAAAAATTTTCAAGCACCAGCCACGACTGCAATCGCAGTATATATAAAACAATATGCAAAGTGGTTGGAGGGAAGCTTCAGAATGGCAAAGATGTTTTTATTACGAATTATGTGAGCATACTGCAGTTTCTCTTTAAGTTGATGACAGAGTCTGTATGTCACCTCCTTCAGGATGATCCCCCTGGACCTGTAGGGTTATAGACAGCACAAGTCAATATCACAATGCAAATCTGTATTGAGGAAAATCCTAGTACTCCATGTAATATCTAAATAACAACAGCATTCCAGATAATACAGTGATGCCTTCATCCATTTGGAAGCTAAGAAAAAAAATGGAATTTCAGAGTTTTTTTTTTAGATTCGGTTGTTTAACATTGCTTTGCCCTTTTTCTGCACAAATGCACATATAGAGAAATATAAAAGAAATCCAAAACACAAAAAGCTGCTAGCATCCAGATGATTTCACAGAACCATCCTATATGGTTCTATGACGGAACTTAGTTAAATTACTTTGTGATTATATGATAGGTTTTCTAAAAGGATGAAATAAACCTGGGAGGAACCCAGTAAAACCAGTGACTTGTGCTGGTATCAGTGAGCTTCTAGTCACAACAGGGTGGATTTGCTATGGCAAGCTCAGCAGTGGTGCTTATACATCACACACCCACTTAATAGGAATAAACACAACCCTCTTTAATGGCTGCCATATTAACCCCTCTATGCCTAAAACACAAAACATTAAGAAAATGTTAACGTTTTGCTATTGTACACTGGCAGACTAATGTTAAATAACATTTAACAAGTCAAATTTCATTCAAACCTGCATTAGTTTCACAGATGCATAATAAATAAGTTGTTTTTATGTAACATTTATAGGGATCTACTGCCACATGTTGCCCGTTTTTGCTTTACCTGGCATGTATTGCCCTAACTTGTTTTTCTTCAGCAAGCCACTGTAATGGGGAGAGAACAATGCCGTTTCATAAATTGATGTTTACTATGCACGTTGGTTTGCCTTTGGCGGAACAAAGATTTCACCAGGGGGAGTGTGTAGGGATCTACTGCCATCTACTGTTAGCTGCCAATATCACAGATTTATGTATAATTATGTACATCACTTCCTACCCCCGTGGTCTGGATTAGAATACCCTGAAGGAGGAAAGGATGAGAAAGAGAACGCTCTGCCACACATCATCTTTAGGGGAGTTGCTAGCCAGAAGAGACTATTATGTGCCTGTCGATCTCATTTCCTGCAGCCATTCCTACCAACTTTTTGAGATGAAAACGAGCGACACCTATTAGAAAAAGTATTTACGAATAGAACACACACACGCGCTGTCATGCCCCCTTAAGGTTCGTACACACGGTCGGACATCCAACAAAATTTCCCTTGGATTTTTGTCTTAATTGATTTGTCCGATCACACCCATAGCATACACACGCTCGGACTTTTCTGCAAACTTTTCTAACACTTTCCCAACATCACGTGGTTTTACTTGCTCTTTACCGCCACCCTTTGGTTAACTTCTGCTATTGTTGGTTGAGTTTAACATTGGTTCTGAGCATGCGCATTTGTACTTTGTCCAAAAGTCCGATGGTTTGCTGTACACACGGTCGGACAAGGCACCATCGGACTTTTGTTGCCAGAAAGTTGGTCCGTTCGCAGACCCAACTTTTTGTCCGATGAAAGCCAAAAAAGTTGGTCCGATGGAACGTACACACGGTCGGACAAATACGAAAAGTGCCGGATTTTGAAGTTGGTTGGGCAAAAGTCCGACCGTGTGTACGGGGCTTTAGAAGGATAATTATACCAACAAAAGATTAGTTAAACCCACAAGTGCTTTTTTTTTTTTTAACCACAACTATTCCTTTATACTGGCTTCTGAAATTTGTATATGCAGCAATTTAAAAATTGGATGAAAGGTTTAGCACTGTGAAAAACTTTAAGAGATAAATAGTGTATTTGATATACAACTATTCAGATCAGTCCAAAATAAGGGATAAAGGAGGATGACAGAGGGACTTTATTCCAAATCAGGGAGAGTTGGGAGCCGCGTCTGCACCAAGCTGACAATGTTGCACTGAACTCTCCAACAAGCTATTATTGAGAACACCTCTGCCATAGATACAAATAGCCAGATTCAAGTAGGGCGCCGCATCTTTAAGGCGGCGTATCGTATTTACGCTACGCCGCCTTAAGTCAGAGAGGCAAGTACTGTATTCACAAAGTACTTGCCTCCTAACTTACGGCGGCGTAGCCTAAATGGGGCCGGCGTAAGCGCGTCCAATTCAAATGAGGGGGGCGTGTTTTATGTTAATGTCAGTGACCCGACGTGATTGAGGTTTTTACGAACGGCGCATGCGCCGTCCGTGTACATAGCTCCAAAGTACGCCGCAAGGACGTATTGGTTTCGACGTGAGCGTAAATTACGCCCAGCCCTATTCACGGACGACTTACGCAAACGACATAAAATTTTCAAATTTCGACGCGGGAACGACGGCCATACTTAACATTGACTAGGCCAGCTATTTGATGGAATAACTTTACGCCGGAAAACGCCTTACGTAAACGGCGTATCTTTACTGCGACGGGCGCACATACGTTCTTGAATCGGCGTATCTAGGCATTTACATATTCTACGCAGAACTCAACGGAAGCGCCACCTTGCGGCCAGCCTAAATATTGCACAGGCTGTTGTATCTTAGCTAGGTTTAAGTGTATCTCAGTTTGAGAATACACTTAAACTTACGACGGCGCAGATTCCGAGTTACGTTGGCATATCTACTGATACGCCGGCGTAACTATTTGTGAATCTGGCTAAAAGTGTGCTACGGTCAGGATTGCTAGTGCCAGATAGTTAGGACTTCATTCAAGGCTGGTTGAGTAACAGCTGGAGGGTCTCTTCATCATCACAGACTGGTGTGAATGAGGTTTAGTGCAATATCCTCTATGGGAGGGCCATTTCTTATAATCTTCCATATACATTATTGAAGATTATTAACTTACAAGTAAAATGTAAGGCTTAGGACTCATATGCACCTGGGTGTTTTTGCCAGTAAGGTGTGAAAGCCAAGCGTATTTTGGATCCCAGGAGGCAGAGGTGACATGTACACAGCCAACTGCTGCAGTCTGCCAAGATTAATGTCAGGATGAAATATGTTGCAGCTGTATGCTGTTCTGAGCAGTACTAGCATACAGGGACATAGGTGCACAGGGGCGTATGCACACCAACGCACATGTGTCATAAGGAGCACAATGCATGCAGACTGGTGTGAATGAGCCCAGTCAGAAAATATAATTTTTGTATAGTGTATGGCCAGCATTAGTAGGTGATTGGACCTCCTAAAATTCTTTGTTCTTTCTAGATAGGTAAGAAGACACCTCTTACATCCAGACAATGACTTTTTTTCCTTCCTCGTTTTTTGGTTCAGCACAAAAGGACGGCAATATTATGTCTTGCGTCCTATGAAAAAAGGATGCCATTTTTGGTAGGTACAAGGAATCTGCCCTGAGAGTGACTGTCTGGCTGTACTTGCAGGAAGGGTTCCTTCGTGGATAGCGCCTGCAGATCCCCTACCCTCCTGAGGCTGTAGTAATTGCTAACACAAAAGCTAATTTTAAGGTTAGAAACTTAAAGGGAACCTCTTCTATAGGTTCGAACGGGTGTTTAGCTAATGCCTCCAACACCCTAGTTAAGTCCCAAGGCAGAAAACTACTTTTAAAAAAAAGGACAGGGGAAACTCTTTCCCTTGCTAACAGAAAACGTTTAATGAGGTCCTCTTTCGCCAGTCTTCTATCAAGATAGACTGAGAGGGCCGCTATTTAGACCCGAAGGGTACCGACTCTTAAGCCTAAATCTACTTCGTCCTGGAGAAACTCCAGGATAACCGGAACAGTAGTAGAGGTCATCTGTCTTTCTTTACATCAAGAGCAGAAAGTCTTCCAAACTTTTGAATAAATCTTTTTAGTCACTGGTTTTCTACTCAAAAGGAGGATATTTATTACCTTCTCTAAGCAGCCTTTACGCTTCAGTATCTGGCGCTCACTAACCAGGCCATCAGCGCGAAAAAATTCCGGCCTTGGGTGTAGAACTGGCCCCTGCCTGAGAAGTTCTATCCTGTTTGGGAGCTTCAGTGGTTCCGCTACAGCCATGGATTTCAGACTTGCAAACCAAGCTCTCCTTGGCCACCAGGGTGCCATCAGAAGGATCTGGTCTGGAGATCTGCTGAGCTTCTGAAGGACCCGCGGAATCAAGGCTGGGAAGGCTTATGCCAGCCTGTAATACCTGGTCTGAGTCAGTGCATCTAAACCTTCTGACTCGTTCTCTTGGGAAATCGAAAAATCCCTTTACGTTTCTGTTCTGCCGGTTGGCAAAAAGGTCTATTGCTGCATTTCCAAAGTACTGCACCAGGGTTTGAAACACCTCAGGGTTAAATTCCCATTCCCCCTGTCTTATCAGCTGACGACTGAGGAAGTCTGCCTCTGTATTGCTTGTCCCCTTTATGTGTATGGCAGAAATGGAGAGAACTTTTACTTCTGCCCAATCCAGGATTTCCTTGGATAGTTCCAGTAGGGGTACCTCCCTGGTGTCAAAGCTTACTTGAACCTCCTTGCCTGTGGTGTCCTTCTGAAAGGCTTTTAGGGCTTCCCCTACTGCTCCGAGATCCCTGTAATTGGATGACATCCGAGCTAGTGAGCCGTTGAATTGCGCTTGGGCTTTTTTCTTCTCTAGGTGGGCTCCCCACCCCCAGGAACTGGCATCTGTGGTGACGTTTACCGGGTTTCACTGAGCCCATGGTCGACCTTTTTTTAGGTTTTGGGGAATTGGCCACCACTCCAGGGGGGACAGGACCTGAGCGGTTAGCATTATCTCCTGATCCAAGGACTCCTTTTTGCCCCAGGAGGACAGGAAGAAGAAATTAAGCATCCTTAAATGGAGTTGTGCCCAGACTATTGCTGGTATACTCGCTGACATCAGGCCTAGGGCTCTCAGAATTTCCCTTCTGGAGTATGGATCCCCTATTGCTGAAGCTAGCTTTGCCACTTTGACTTCTGGCAGGAAGAGCTTCTGCTGCCTGGTGTCTACTATATAGCCCAGGAAGGTCTTGATCTGCTCTGGTTCGAGGGAGGATTTTTCTGTATTGACTACCCAACCCAGGTTTTCCAGGACCGATACTGCTTTGTTGGTATTCAACATGACCTAGGAGGCTGACTGCCTGTGGATCAGTAGATCATCTAGGTAAGGTATTAGGGATATACCCTGGAGATGCAGAATGGCTACTTACTGCCTCTGCAAAGATTTTTGTAAAAAATACTTGGACTGGCTGTTAGTCCAAAAGGTAGGGCTCTGAATTGCCAGTGAAAGATCTCTCCTTCAACTACCACTGCAAACCTCAAATATGTCTGATGGTCCACATGAATTGGCACATGGAGGTAGGCATCCTTGAGGTCCAGAGTCATCATGAAGGCTACAGGTTAGTTCAGGCCTCCCTAAAACCTGTCTCAACAAAGGTACCATTAGACCCTCCCCGGTCTTTTAGGTCTTTAAACAAAAATGTCGCTGTGTTCGGGAGAAACACAATCATTACTGGGGGAAGGGTGGGGACTTATAACAAGCTGTCAATTGATTGTGTTTCCTGTAGGGAGGAGCCCTCATCTCTCAGGTGTGCCGTCCTGATAGGCAATAGGAGAAACATTTTTTTTTTTTTTTTTTTTTTTTTTTTTTTAACGGTTAGTCTTTTTTCATTTGTTTAGCAAAAAAATTAAAAATAAATAAAACTGTGGTGATTAAATAACACCAAGAAAGCTTTTTGTGTGGAGGGGAAAAAAAGACAAAAATTCCATGTGAAAACAGTGTTGCATGACCGTGCAATTGTCCTTCAAGATGCAACAGAACCGAAAGCTGAAAATTTGCCTGGGCAGGAAGGGGGTGAAAGTGCCCAGTAGGCAAGTGGTTAAAGTGGTACAGTACTATTTAGAAATAGAATAAGTGTACACCAAAAGGAATACTTTTTCCTAAGTGGCTATTTGTACTTCTATTCTTAAATCTAAAGACACGTGCAACAAGAAAATTGCTTCAAGAAACCTGCATCATTAACCCAACATTACATTCTTGCAAATAAAAAATCTGGAAAACATGGGCAAATAGGATTTTTGTACTTCAAATCCATTTCTTGGAGTCCATTGAGTAACACAGGAAGCTTTAAAGCGGGGGTTCACCCTATCAACGAAAAAAAAACATTTTTTTTTTCTTTTACCATGAAATCAGGCATTGTAGCGCGAGCTACAGTATGCCTGTCCCGAATTTTTTACCCCCGTACTCACCTTGTAATCGTACATCGAAGATACCGGGGAATGGGCGTGCCTATGGAGACGGAGGATGATTGACGGCCGGCTCTGGCGCGTCACGCTTCTCCGGAAATAGCCGAAATAGGCTTGGCTCTTCACGGCGCCTGCGCATAGCCTGTGCGCAGGCGCCGTGAAGAGCCGAGACCTACTCCGGCTGTCTTCGGGGAGTGACGTGCCAGGGCCGGCCGTCAATCATCCTCCCTCTCCATAGGAACGCCTATTCCCCGCGGGAGCCGAAATCTTCTATGTACGATTACAAGGTGAGTCCGGGGTTAAAAAAATCGGGACAGGCATACTGTAGCTCGCGCTACAATGCCTGTCTCGATGGTAAAATCATGTGGGTGAGGGTGAACTACCGCTTTAACCTTCAATTATACTGCCACCTACAGGAGGATTAAACAATGTCATGGAAAAAAAAAAAAACACCCCCACACACAGAGGATAGTGCAGCACAGAGAGCAGCGTGCAGGAACTTATATCTGAAGCTGGCATCAGATGAGGCCAAAACATCACCTAGCAGAATGTGTGCACAAAAAACCAAGTGGCAGCTTTTCAAATCTGAGAAAGCTGCCTGATGCTGAAAAGCCCAAGAAGCACTCTCAGATCTATTTAGTGCACCTTTCCAGGAAAAGGAGGTAGAACCGGATCATTGAGACCAGAAGCTTGGATGACGGTCCTCCTAAACCACCTAGAGATTTTGTATAGTTAAATAGGTGTACACTTACGTGGTCCATTCAGGGATGATTAACCAGAAAATGGAATAAGTCTTCCTGAAAGAAGCAGTAGCTAAGAGACCAGCAGCTCAAACCACATTCAGACAATGGAGGGAAATTTAACAAATAACCCCCCAATGTGAAAGCATATTTGAAAAGATTGGTATTCAAGGCTGGGTTCCCACCATCTTTGCATGCGGCTCACAGCAGGAGTCCAGTGCGTGCCTGTTCACCGTTTTGGACCCGGAGATGTGTGAACCAGTTCCAATGAGAGCTCGTCAGTCTCCTGTCATGCGAATTGGATGTGAAAACCACATCCAATTCGCATAAGCCTATGGTAGCAAATGAAAAAATAAAAATTAAGTGCCCTAGTACATACCCAATTACAAAACATGTGCTTTGTGCATGTCTATGTAAACATAAAATTGCCCTACACAGAGTGAGCATATATGCAATGGCCATACTTCATTAGCTTTAAAGTGGTTCTAAATGTGCAATTTTAAGGCTTCACGTGGTATCCATTTGCTCCACACAACCCCCATAAATGTATATATTTTACCAAAAATGGTGTATTATGTTCATGTGTTTTAATACGGTGCCTCAGCTTTCAAAAGCTTGGGGGGGGGGGGTGAAGTAACAAAAACAAAACAATTGCTCTGTTAGAAAGTAGTGGGGTATTCAATAAAGACTTTACAACACTGGCGGTAGTTGCCGCTAGAACTAGCTGCAAGCATCTGTGCAAGTTTTTACACATCTAACATTTTACATAAATTCAGACAGTTTTAACCAATGTTACTTTAGAGCCTGGCACTATAGCAGCAACAGATTTTTTTTTGTTGTGCAGTGGCTGACAGAATTCTAAAGGGTGTCTACAACACCCCCCTCTCTCCTTACCTTGAGTAAGTTAGCAAAAAATAAAATAAAACCAGAAGAAAAGAAAAAAATAAAGGATTTGAACATTTTGCATGCAAGTAAAAGGTGCACCAGAAAGAAATTTGTTGTAAAAACAATTTTATTGATCCCATTCATAACACAATATAGGCCCAGTTCCCCAAAAAAATTAAAAACTCTACGGTGATAGTGATTCAGCTTTTGGACTACCTCTTCTTAAATCCATACTTCTTTCTTTCATAAAAAAGATCTGTTTTGGAACTGCCCAAATTCACAATTTTAGGACAACCATCCCTCTGAAAGAGAAAAAAATAAAGACATACATTACAAAAATGTGACAAAGCAAAAGAGGGCAAATGATACAATAGTTTGATTGGACACAGCGGGAGCCAATCAGTGGGTCCGAGAGAGGCAGAACGGCAATGTGTCAGAGGGGAAGATGGCGATCTTGTGTTTTCAGCACTTTTACAACAACTGTCCAAAGCATGCTCTATCATAACCACAGAATTGAAGAGCGATTTTCACAGTATAGGCAAAAAGTTAGACAGAGTCCAAGATGGATGAACTATAACCACTTGCCGACCGCACACTGTAGTTTTACTACATCCCGCTATAACTTGCTGATCGCCGCTATTACAATACACACATACATAAGAGCTGCACGATTCTGGCTAAAATGAGAATCACAATTTTTTTTGCTTAGAATAAAGATCACGATTCTCACGGTGTAACATCTTTCACATTATACAAAAAAATAAAAAATAAATTATATAAAATTCAATGACAATCTTACCACCTGCCACCTGGATCCTGTTCCCCTTTACAAATGCTACGTTCACCCTCTGGCACTACGCTACACTTACACTCTCAACTACTCCTCTCTGTCAATCCCTCCACTGGCTTCACCCAACAAATTAAATTCAAAATACTAACAACTACTTACAAAGCTATCCACAACTTTGCCCCCAACTACATTACTAACCTAGTCTAAATAAAAAAAAAAAAAAAAAAAAAAAACAACAACCCAATTCTTACCTTACCTCCCAGTACTTTTCCAGAGCATCTCCAATCCTATGGAACTCCTTACCCTCAATCTGTCTGATTATCCATTACTCTATTAGCTTTTAGACAATCCCTGAAAACCCTCCTCTTCAGAGAAGCCTACCTACCCATACCCAACAACTTTATTTTCTCCATCTGATCATCCCCCACAGCTGTTACCTTTTGTTCCACTTGACTCCCCCCCCCCCCCCTTCTAGTAAGCTCTAATGAGCAGGGCCCTCTGATCCCTTGTGCATTGAATTGTAACTGTACTGTTTGCCACCATGTTGTAAAGCGCTGCACAAACTGTTGGCGCTATATAAACCCTGTATAATAATAATAACCAGTTAAAGTGGTTGCAACGGTGTAAGCCCAGCCTCCACAAGCACTGCTGGAGGAGGAAGAACGATTTCTAACACAATCTGCACTTTCCAAAGAGTGTAGAAAGGGAAATCAAGCAGATATACATGTAAAACTTATGTAGGGAGATGGTTTTAATCTCAGTGTTAGGTTGAACTGCACCTCCTCTGTTGAAAACATTACTTGTATTCTATGAAAATACAAGAGTTACAAAGTCTTTTCTGCCCAAGCCATCCTAACGTGCGAATCTCACACTTACCGAGCCCATGGCAGCTTTGGGTCTGCACCCCTTTTCAGAGTTATATATATATATATATAAAAAAAAAAAAAAAAACGCAAGCACTTCATTCCCTGACTTCCTGTAGCATTGTGACAATCCAGGAACCTTCATATCCCATCATTCACTGCCTTACAGGATATAGTGCTTTTCTCTATGGACCACACCTCCCTCTTTTCTGCATCGCCTCATATTTGCAACTTTTTCCTACTTTCCCCTTAAGCCTAGTGCGATGCGGGAACAAGCCCGATTACAGCGCCGGCTCCCGCATCACATGTCTCCCACAGGCAGTTCACACTGCCCTCTGTGAACTGATGTGGGCGTCAATACATTGTTAATGACACCCCTAGAATGTTTCACAGATCGCAGTGCAAACTGTGGATTCGTACAGGAATCGGATCACATAGGTGAGAACACTCATGCGATCCGATTCCAGTGAGGGGGGGGGGGAAACAAGTCCCTGAACCCTTTTCTTTGTGAATCTAATGCAAGTTCAGCCAAACAACTGTATGGCTGAACTCCCATTGCTCAGACAGACATTGCATGTGATCGCACCGCAGATGCGAATCACACGCATGTCTGAGATCGCACTAATCTGAACCTAGGTTTAAGATGGTAATACGCTGTACAATCCGATTGTACAATCTTCTTTAGATCTTCCATCAAATATGTAGTGCAAGGACCTGTCTGATTTGATACAAAGGATTGTTCAGGTGGGTCCTCCCATTACATAGTTTTGGTAAATCTAAAAAGGATAAAAAAAAAAAATTGTACAGATTGCAGAATATTGAGCCAGCTTTATGCAAATACATGGAAGGGAGTGGAGACATTTAGTGGTCATTCTTGTAATGCAGCCAAGGTGAGGGATGCTGTGAACACACCACTTCCAATAACCAGTCACACCTAGCATACTGGAAGCACACTTCTTTCCAGTGCCTTTCCTGTGACGGGCATAGGGCAGACAAATTGATTGCAATGGCCTGCCCTATGCATGACAAAGGCAGCAAAGTAGCTTATGGAGCATTTTGGCAAGTTGTGGTTTGTTCGGTTTTTACTGCACGTTTTGTCGCGTTTGGGGTGTCGATGACAATTAATGGCAAGACCAGTTTTTTCACATGTTCCAGAATGCGAAAGCCTCACTGTAAACCATCCTAATATTTAATATTAATATTTAATACCCCTTTAAGACGTGCCCACTGATCCACTTTGCAGTTTGGCCACCTTCGAGCTGCATGCAGGCAACCTATAAAAGTGAATGCAGATGCAAAAACACCACCATCGCATATCAAAATTTTACATGCAATTGTCTGTGCAGCCACTGCATCTGCATACAACGTCAGCACAGGTCTCGGTGCCATTGATGTAAATCTGTTGCAGAAAATAAAAAGCTGCCCCTATGTTCTGGAGCAGGCGTCGCCTCACCCTCCCAAATCTGCTAAACACCATGTGTGCAAGGGGCCTAAATCTGGTCATCGCAGCAAAAATTGTAATGTGAAACACCTAAATGCAGCATAATATGCAAACTAGGTGTTTAACCACTTAAGCCCCGGACCATATTGCTGCCTAAAGACCCAAGGGGTTTTTACAGTTCGGGACTGTGTCGCTTTAACAGACAATTGCGCGGTCGTGCGACGTGGCTCCCAAACAAAATTGGCGTCCTTTTTTCCCCACAAATAGAGCTTTCTTTTGGTGCTATTTGATCACCTCTGCGGTTTTTATTTTTTGCGCTGTAAACAAAAATAGAGCGACAATTTTGAAAAAAATGCAATATTTTTTACTTTTTGCTGTAATAAATATCCCCCAAAAACATATATAAAAACATTTTTTTTCCTCAGTTTAGGCCGATACGTATTCTTCTACCTATTTTTAGTAAAAAAAAAAATCGCAATAAGCGTTTATCGATTGGTTTGCGCAAAATTTATAGCGTTTACAAAATAGGGGATAGTTTTATTGCATTTTTATTAATTTTTTTTTTTTTACTACTAATGGCGGCGATCAGCGATTTTTTTCGTGACTGCGACATTATGGCGGACACTTCGGGCAATTTTGACACATTTTTGGGACCATTGTCATTTTCACAGCAAAAAATGCATTTAAATTGCATTCTTTATTGTGAAAATGACAGTTGCAGTTTGGGAGTTAACCACAGGTGGCGCTGTAGGAGTTAGGGTGCACCTAGTATGTGTTTACAACTGTTGGGGGGTGTGGCTGTAGGAATGACGTCATCGATCGTGTCTTCCCTATAAAGGGAATGACGCGATCGATGCGCCGACACAGTGAAGCATGGGGAAGCCGTGTTTACACACGGCTCTCCCCGTTCTTCAGCTCCGGGGAGCGATCGCGACGGAGCGGCTATAAACAAATAGCCGCGCCGTGGTCCCGGATCGCTCCCCGAGCGGACCCGACCTCCGCATGTAGCGGGGGGGGGGGGGGGGGGGGTCCCGATCGGACCCCCCACCCGCTAATAGGCGAGGACGTACATGTACGCCCATGTGCCTGTACGTGCCATATTGTGGACGTATATGTACATGCGGGGGTCGGGAACTGGTTAAAAAGTGGCCACACACTATAGAATCTGTACAGAGATTGTACAATATTTTCCTTTAGATTTAACCAAAACTATGGAGGACAAACCCATCTATCCAATCACTCCGAATCCAATTAGGCAGGCCCTTGCCTACATAGGTTGTTATTATTGCTCTGTTCCTTCTCCTGCCCCAATGTGCACACTCTACCAAGTGAACAGTCTGTGCAAAGATAAAGAGCGGTACAAAAATGATCTATCAGAAAAAGGAGGACACTGGCTGTGTATGGAGGGAGAAAGGTGCCCACTGAAAATGACTGCATTGTAGATACAACTACAGAAGTGCGCAGTACATAGTACAGTGAGGAAGTTCTACAGCAGCTGATATAATTGAATGACACCGTGCTTCTATGATCCAACTGTTCTGCTGTCCCATAGGACAGGTCACAGAGGAGTTATTTTACAGAAGAAAGCAGGAGGTTGAGGCGACGCCTGCTCCAGAACATAGGGGCAGCTTTTTATTTTCTGCAACAGATTTACATTAATGGTATATTGGTACATAGGGAAGTGAATGATAAAGTTAGCCTTTAAACTGCACAGTAAGCATGCAATAAACCAAAGCTCGTTGTTCTCTGCTGAATTACTTACATCTTTTTCTTGAATAGTGCACTCCTTGCAGTAGTAAGCATCTGACACGCCGGGGCCACCACAAATCACACAACGGCCTTGGTACGATCCATAATTGCACTCATCACATATGCGTACTAGCGTACAGGGACGTACATAGGAGTCACATATTACGCATTTACCATCACCTACACAAATGTACATAACGAAAAAATTCAACTTTGAAATTTAGAAAACATCATTGTTCAGGTGAAGCATACAGCATTATCATACAAATATTTGCAAAAATAACAGTGAAACGTATTGGCTGTTTAAGATTTTTTCCAATCATGGCAAAAGGTAGCAGAATAATGCAAATAATAAAAGAAAAAAATGTGTATGCTGTTCTGCTATTTGTTATGCTATATTAAATACAGTTTTGCTTTGAAGGTGCATCCAATGTTCTTAGCCAAGCTGAATCGTGATTCTTAAATCGGGGGTTCACCCAAAAAAATAAATTTTAATATTACATCTAGCAGAGCCAGCATACTAAGGACATTTACTTTCGGCGTTTTTTTTTTTCCTCCGTACATACCTTTATATTCTGTTTTTGTCCAGGGCTTCCGGGTTGTGATGACTGCGGGACTGGGCATTCCTATCCTTCGGTTCGATGATTGACGGCTTGTGAAAAAGGTGATCTGTCGCACAACGCGCGTCACCAGATGTCGGGAAATAGCCGAGCTTCGAGTCGGCACTATACGGCGCCTGCGCAGTCAGCTCTACCAAGCGGGCGCAGGCGCCGTATAGTGCCGACTAGCAGTTGGGCCATTTCCGGAAATCTGGTGACGCGCGTTGTGCGACAGGTCACCTGTTTCACAAGCCGTCAATCATCGAACCGAAGGATAGGAACACCCAGTCCCGGAGTCATCAGAATGCGGAAGCCCTGGACCAAATCAGAATATAAAAGGTATATACGGAGGAAAAAAAATAAATAATAACCTGACGAAAGTAAATGCCCTTACTATGCTGGCTCTAATGTTAAAAATGTGTTTTTAGGGTGAACCTCCACTTTAAGAAAAATGGGGAAAAAAAAAAAAAAAAACTTGGTCACAGGCCTAGATCACAGGGTTGCAGGTTGAAAAAAACTGTCAGTGTGGCAAGTGTTGGGTCCAAACTGCATCATCAGGGGCTGGGCGAACCCAGAAGAATCAACTGGCCGAGGAGGTCAAGCTGGCGGCGTGGGACACAGGGTGCGACACCTGAACAGCAGATCACCGATAGGCATTTTTATTTTTTTTAAGAGAACCCAGTATAACAGGTAAGAGGTGACATTTCTCTAACTAGCTGCAACAATGCACAGCATAAGTGCAACAGTGTAAGCACATTACATGAATGACTTTTACTTTTAAACCTCTGCAGGAACAGACGATCAAATCCATACAGAACAGGGTTTCCCAAACTTTTTTTGTCTTGCTGTGCACCAGAAAGATGTAAAAATGTTTTGGGCACACCTGAAGATTTGCAATGCAGCCTCACTAGTGCCCATTAACAGTGGCATTGCTAAGGGGGTGGGGAGGCGAAACACTCCTGGGTATCAGCCACCAGAGGGGGCGACACCTGTGGGCAGCGGCACCACTAACACTGCACAGTCTGCACCCCCTACACTGATCTGTGTCTCCCTCGCCGGCCATCTCCCTGTCTCCAGGGTAAAGTTGCTGCCAGTACCCAGCCTGAGCCCAAGACTCCGGGAGTTGTAGTTTCCTCAGACTACAAGTCCCAGAATTCAACAGCGGCCGGCCGCCACAGCCGTGCCCCTGACCCTACTGTTACAGTGGCTGAGCCAAAATGTGGCGGGGCACACAGTTTGACAAACACCGATATATTGTACGATTTATACTGTGGTACTGGATAAAAAAAAACACCACAAATAGTTAATAGGCACAACCCATGCCATGTATAGGGCTACGTGTTGTACCAATTACACAGATACACTGGCTCACAAATGCAATGCAGGAGACCCCTGTTGCAAAACACTATACTGTGTCTGTCAAACAGCACAGTAAATATAGTTTGCAATACACAAGGCAGTTGTTTTTGAGACTGAATCTCATTATGTAGAGTTCTTTTAATGAACGTTTACAATACTGCGCAGTTTCCCATGTATTGCATTTAGACATGGTATTGAAGCAGTGGAGGCTTCATAAAATATATCATATGTTGATATTTTGTAACGAAGCTCAGTATTTGTAACGCCTGGGCCTCATACATTGCAAAGGTTGATGTCTTTGGGATAATATATGTACAGCTAAAGCCGCAAAGTTATTTTGTAATATCCCAATGCGTCTCTTTGGAGTGGAGGAAACACAATAACTGACCAGTTTGGCAGAAAGACCGTCTTGTATAGCGTACAATTTGCATATGTCAGAGATAACAGACTACAGTACTTACATTTCTCGCACAATCTTCCGATAGCTGTAAAAGCAAAGAAAAAAAAGCTGTTAGTCTAGGACAATACAGCATATAACATCCCATAAAATGGAGTTCTTCAAACTCTAATCATGTACATTTTTCCCTGAAAACATTTAATAATTTTTGTTTTAAAGTGTTACTAAACCCACAACAGTAAAATCAGTCTGTATATGCAGTAAAGCATGCTTGTTATACTCACTGTGGAACCTAGGGGGTTAATCCTCCGCATTGTGTAAAAAGGCAGTTTGATCCTGTATGCACAGATCCTCCCCTTCTTGCATTGCCCCCAAAACAAGTCTGTATTAGCGTTACTGGAGTCAGGCTGCACATGCTCAGTTGGGTGTGTATTGCTAGCGGGTTTTTATATTTTCCTGGGAGTGCGCATGCAATCAGCACAGGGCCAATCAGCACAGGGCCAATCAGCACTGTCCAGACAGAGGGCGAGAGGTCCTGCATCCTGATAAGACAGCCAGTGCAGTATGAAAACTCCTCCTAAAATCTTTACCAGACACTAATAGAAGTCACAAGACTGCTATTAAACGTCGTGTGAACTGGCGCTAAATGCAAAAAACGCGGCACTATGCTGTCTTCCACTAAAAACTATGGTTCCATTTGAACAAAACAAAACAAAAAAAAAACATTTAGCTCACTTGTAAAGAGCTTCACCATGCGGTGTACCAGAAGTATAATTTTAGTGTTATTAGAAGGTCTAATGCACAGGCACGTTGGTCCATACAGCATAGGGAAAAAAAAATAAAAAAATTCTGTGTCCTGGAGGCATACATTCCAGGCATTGATGCCAATATGTAGGTACTGCTGGAATGTACATAGTGTACAGCCGCTGCCTATTACTGCCATCTATGTGGAGAAGGGAAGTGTTCAGCAGTTCAAACGCTTCCTATTCTACAGCGACAATGCTGCTGCCTCACAGATATACTACAGTGGAAAGCATCCTCACTGATCCCTGCAGTCTTCTGGGACCTGTGTGTCTTCCAGAAGACAGCGGGGGGACGGAGGAGGGGCCGGACATGGCGTAGGTTGCCAGAAGTGGGAGCAAATACCTGTATTAAATGGGTGCCCCCCCCCCCCCCGAAGGTTGCCAAATGTGACACCAGAAGGTGGAGGAACTGAAAGATCCATTTTTGGGTGGAACTCCACTTTAACTTTATGTAAGGACATATGTGTTCCAGAGTGTTTAGGTGCATTTTTTATGCTTTTTACATCGCTCCAGTACAGTCAACATGTACAGCCCAGTGCAAGAAAAATGTCAGCATGTTTTCCGTTTTCTTTTTTTTTATAGAACGCACTGGTGTGAACTATACCATTAAAAACCATATAACCTCTTTCCACGTGTTAGTGATGCAGACAAAAAAAAAACATGCACTGGATTGCATTTGGTGTGAACTGGCACTTACTGACCAGTACAGCCGTGCAGAAAGCCAACTTTAGACCCCTTTCACACTAAGGGCGGTTTGCAGGTTCTATAGCGTTAAAAATAGTGCCTGCAAAGTGCCCTTAAACCAGGGCTTGACAAATTTGCTTAGGATCTAGGAGCCAGCTAAAAAAGTTAGGAGCCAGTTTTTAAATCAGTTGTCCAGCACCCAGAACTGCATGTCCGGTGCATCAGGCAATAAGAATTGCTTGGGCCTGGTGCCAAGCAAAAAAAGACCAAAAAGTAACTAAAAAAAAAATAAGGTGGCACTGATGAGGCTGCTCTAATGGGCACCGACAGGTGATACTGATGAGGCTGCGCGGATGCAGCCTATCAGTGCCCATAAGTGCCACCTAAGCAGTGCAGCCTATCAATGCTTAAAAGCGCAGCCTCATAAGTGTCACCTGTCAGTGCCCATTAGTGCTGCCTGTCAGCTCCACCTCATCAGTGCCCATCAGCGCAGCTTGATTAGTGCAGCCTAGCAGTGCCCATAAGTGCCACCTGTCAGTGCCTATAAGTGCCAATTGTCAGTGCCACCTCATCAGTGCCCATCAGCACGGCCTGATCAGTGCAGCCTATCAGTGCTTATCAGCATCGCCCATCAGTGCAGCTTATCAGTGCAGCCTCATCAGTATCGCCCATCAGTGCCGCCTATCAGTACCTATCGGTGCCATCTAATCAGTGCAGCCAATTAGTGCTCATCAGCGCCACCTATCAGTGCCCATCAGAGCCGCCTGACAGGTGGCACTCACTGTTAAGCGACATTGATGAGGCTGCGCTAATAAGCACTGATAGGTTGTGCTGATGGGCACTGACAGGTGGCACTCACTGATGAGCAATGCCGGCGAGGCTGCAGCGATGGGGTGGCACTGATGAGGTGGCTCTGACAGTGGCTTCACTAGGGTTGATGTTACCTGTTGCGGAAAAAATTTGTGTCTCCCCCCTTCAGTACAGACCCCACCCCCCCATCAGTATAGAATCCCCCCCTTAGTACAGACCACCGCAGAACACCCAATTTGGTGCAGACCCCCATCGGCATAGGCACTCCTCCCCCGCCGCACATGTCCATCTACTTAATAGAGAGTGTACAGTACAGACCTCAGAACAGCGCGGAGGTGCTGGCGGCTTCGGTCGACTTCTGCGCCTCCCTTGCTGTGTCAGTGGAGCGATCAGTGTAGGGCGGCGGGTGCTGTCGCAGCTGCCGCTATCCACGTGTGTCACCCCTCTGGCGTGCATCACCCGGGTGCGGCCCGCACCCCCGCCTGGCAACGCTCAAGCCCAGCTGTCAACCTGGGAAGATGATTTCGGAGGTGGGCAGGGAGAGCAAGCCGCGCTCATCACAGCACTGTCCACCAGAGGGCGCTGGTTCAAAGATGGAACGTGTATCCCGCTCCAGCAGGCCGCAAAAGCCGTGGCCTCAATTAATCGGCTAGCCCGACGCTAGTCCGCGCAACTGCTGCAGTGTAATCCAGGGTTTTGTCGAGCCCTGCCTTAAACTACTGCTCTATTCACACTGGAGCGGTGCGCTGGCCGGGCATCAGAAAACATCCGGCCAGCAGCTTCTTTGGAACGCATTAGCAGTGGTGAACTCACCGCTGCCAACGCGCTCCTGCCCATTGAAATCTATGGGCAACGGTACCGCCGGCAGTATGCTTCTGTAGCGGCGCATATTAACCCTTTCTCGGCCGCTAGTGGGGGTTAAAAGCACCCCACTAGCAGCCGAAATGCGCCGCAAATCCAACTGTAAAATAGCGGCATTTTACTTCCAACGCTATGGGCGTCGGCAGTGTGAAATGGTCTTACACACCTCAGAGGGACAGCTAATCTGTGTGGTCAGCCTGTTTGGATCAATGACCAGTAGATGGCTGCACGGATCTCCACACACAATGTTGGCACTACATCCGTGTGGGACCAATGCACAGTCCTCTGCCCCCCCCAAACCCACCCTTTTTGTAAGCCTAGTAGAACCTCTGTCTCTAATCACGTTCAAAGAAAATAACCAAAAAAATGCAAACAGCGGGGAAACTGGAACGCAATAGAAGCACAATGTGAGAACTACGGTTTCCAACAGCTGTGTCTGTAAAAATGGTATCTCCCATTGAGAGATACCTCCTACGATGTGCGTTTGCGCCCTGGTCACATCACTCCAACTGATCGGCAACTCAGCTGGAGTGCGGCTCCATCCTGCGCATGCGTGGGTACTTGTCAACAGAACACTGGCCCCCTAATCTACAAGTGTCCTGCATCGAATAGTGCTCGCGCAGGACGGAGCCGCACTCCAGCCGAGTTGCCGATCAGCTGGAGTGATGTGACCAGGGCGCAAGCGCACATCGTAGGAGTTCTCTCAATGAATGAATGACTTGTATAGCGCTACTCATGCGAACTGAATCGCCTCTGGGCGCTTTTTTCAGCCAAAATCTGCTTGGCTGGTACGGTCATTTTACCCCGTAGGAGCGTGACACGCTTGGGACACTCAATGGGAGATGCCATTTCATGGACATAACTGAAACCTATACAAACAGCGGGGGAAGACCGTAGTTCTCACATTGTGCCTCGCTATTGTGGGGCGGCTTTACAGTGTGCTGAACCATGCGCCATGGTTGTGTCAGCGCAAGTTTTGCTATGACGTACAGCGCATGCGGTTAGTACCGGTCACTATTCAACGTGGGGGGGGCACTTCGACAGAACACCCGACCCATGGATAGGGGGCAGCGACCATGCGCCTTGTATTACGGACCACCACTGGATGCGCATAGAGGGATAGGTGTGAGGATATGTGCAACCATCGGCCTGCCATTCATTTACACAGGCTGACTGCGCCTTCCAGGTGCATAAACACAGCCATCAACTGTACCCACCACCGTGCCCACACATGTGATGGCGGCCAGCGCATTCACTTCTGATCTATCACAAGGAACACGTGAGCTACATGGATTATGAATGGGAAACTACAGGCGCCACACGGATATCAAAGCACCGTCTCCGCCTACAACTAGGAACCCTAATAGCCACCCCAGCAGCGGACTCATCCCAGGCCGCCCACATCTCACTCCCGGTCCCCGAGAAACTCACCCACTCCGGCCTGTTTCCTGCAAAAAATCAAATCTGGATGATGTTTCGCCATCTTCCTTCACTGTCTACAACGGCGCACAGCCCGCAACACCAACGTGCGCGTTCCAAGCCTCACTGTAACATCGAATACTGATTGGCTGCCGAGTACGTAGTGACCTGTTTGTACGCAGGAGACCGTTCTTTCACTTGATTGGACAATACCGGACTTCCGTTTTCTCTTTTTTTTTTTCTCTCTCTAAAAACTTTATTTGTTTCATGTTATCACAACAAACGTTCTAATGAAAAAGTTATGTAGTGAGGTTTCTGCATATACGTTAACCACTTCAAAGCTACAGGCGCCACACAGATATTAAAGCACCTTCTCCACCTACACCCTAAAGCCTCATACACACGATCGGACTTCTTTTTTTCCGTGGATTTTGCTCTGAAGGGCGTTGGCCGTGAACTTGGTATGCATACACACAGCCAACAAACACGAACGTAGTGACGTAAGAGACGTACTAGGGGTTTTTCTGCTCTTTACCGCCACCCTTTCGGCAACTTCTGCTATTGTTGTCCGATGTTTAGCATTGGTTCTGAGCATGCGTGTTTGTACTTTGGACTTCAGTCCGATTGACTTGTGTACACACAAAGATTTCTCCATGAAAAAGCAAAAAAGTTTGTCTGATGGAGCGTACACACGGTCGGATTGTCTGCAGAAACAGGTCCGTCTGAGGTTTGTTGTCAAAAAGTCAGATCGTGTGTACCGGTCTTTAGAGCCATTACAGCAGCAGACTCGTCCTAGGCCGCCCACATCTGGGGTGGCTGATGGGCTGCCGAGTACGTAGTGACCTGAATGCGTGTACGCAGGAGACTATGCTTTCACTTGATTGGACAATAATGGACTTCCGTTTTCTCTTTTTATACCTCTAAAAACTTTTTTTGTTTCTTATTATCCACTTCACCCTCGCAAGATTTACCCTCACCACCTCATGACCAGGTCATTTTTTTGCCATACAGCACTGCATTAACTACTTGCCCTCTGGAAGATTTACTGCGTTACTTTGACAATTGCGCGCTCATTCAACGCTGTACCCAAATAAAATGTATGTCCTTTTTTCCACAAATAGAGCTTAAACTCGGAATTTGAAACAATGAACTTGGAACTCAGAATTCAGAACACTGAACTTGGAACACGGAACTTGGAGTTTGGAGCAGTGAACTTGGAATGCGGAATTTGGACCACTGAACTTGGAACACAGAACTCGAAACACTGAACTTGAAATTTGGAACACTATAGTTGGAACACAGAACTCGAAATTCATAACACTGAACTTGGTACTTTGAATTTGGAACACGGAACGCTAAATTTGGAACTCAGATTTCAGAACACTGAACTAGGAATTTGGAACACTAATCTTGGAAGTTGGAACACAGGACTCGAAATTCAGAACATTGAACTTGGAAGAAGGAACTCAGAATTTGGAACACGGAACACTGACCTTAGAACTCTGAATTTGGAACATTGTACTTGGGATATGGAAACCGGAATTTGGAATACTGAACTTGGAACACAGAACTCTGAATTTGGAACATGGAATGCTGAATTTGTAACTCAGAATTTGTGACACTGAATTTGAAATTCGGAACACTGAACTTGGAACACAGAATTTGCAACACGGAACTTGGAACACAGAATGCAAAATTCAAAACACAGAACTCGGAATTTGAAACACTGATGTGGCATTCGGAACACCGAACTTGGAACACCAAACTCGGAATTTGGAACACTTACCTTTGAATACGGAACACTGAACATGGAACTCAGAATTTGGAACACTGAACTTAGATGACGAATCTCAGTCTTCCAAACACTGACCTTGGAACACAGAACTCGAAATTCAAAACACTGAACTTGGAACTCGGAATTTGGAACATGGAATTCGGAAAACACTGAACTAGGGTTGCCACCTGTCCAGGATTCACCCGGACAGTCCGGGTTTGGAATCCTGTGCCCGGGTTTCAGGTGGACTGAAACCCGGACACATTATTCAGACTGGGCTGTGGCTCCCCAAGTAACCAAGATAGTCACACACAAATCTGTTGCTGTGGGGGGGTTGTCTGGGGGGGCAGGTTTGGCATCACTGGGAGGCAGGGCGATGATGTCAGTGATGTCAGTGAGAGCAATTTGGCCACACCCACTGTTCGCTGCAGGACGCTATGTACATCACAATACTATTGTCCTTGGGGCACCCAAAGGTGTCCCAGGCCGCTAAAGTGTTCGGGTTTGGCTTGAAGAAAAGATGGCAACCCTACACTGAACTTGGAACTCGGAATTTGGAACATTGAATTCGGAAAACACTGAACTTAGAACACAGAAATTTAAATTTGGAACGTGGAATTCAGAAGTTGGAACACTGAGCTTGAGAATTGGAATTCGGAAGTCGGAACACTAAACTTAGAACACTGATCTTAGAACTTGGAACAATGATCTCTGGATTTGACTCTCAGAACTTTATTCCGTACACAAAGTACAATGGAAAATGCCGCACAAACCATTGTCACTATAGAAGAACTATATAACAATGGTAATATTGTACCACAAATCCTATGAGAATGAATGATTGTATTTGTCTCTTCCACATACAAAGTGTAATAAGTGACACATGACAGTGCGTTGTGATGAGGAACACGTGATTAAAGGGCACAAGTGGTCACCTTCATTTGCTCTAGTCACTCAGCCCGTCCTAGCAGGTATATGGTGCACCATGCACAGCTATTAGGGATAAGGTTAAATACACCAAAATTCACACACATTTTCTTAAAATATATTCCTTTGAATCCTAGTAAAACGTCTATAGTATTTTTTTAGAATGACTGGAGGATATATATTTGAAGCACCAGCTTATATTTCACTTCTAGGACCTTTTTTCCCACACCCCTCTGTCTGTAGGAGCCACGCCCACAAGACAGTCTATAAAAAACAATGTGGTGACGTCAAGCCCCACGTGGCCTCATCTTTGTCAGTGAACAAAATGGCGTCCTACTGTCTGCTAGCTAGCCGGCTTCAGGTGAGTGAGTGAGGACATAGCGGGCGATGTGTGGCGTGTCGCCTGGGGACGTGTAAGGTTGAGCTGGGAATAGTGGATGTAAAGTGCGCTGTTTAGGCCGCGATCTCTGGGCTTTCTATGTGTATTTCTGTAGCCCGGGGTCTAGGCGTTCTCTGCGTGTAGGTGACCCGGCTGTTTCCATGGTAACGGACATATGGCATGGATTGACAGAAGTGTATTCCAATGACAGGCGGTGACATTGCGGGTTCAGTCAGATTTCCCCCCTGAGTTGGGCTGGTCAAGGTGACACCAAGGTGACCGCCGCAGTCCTATCGGGGATACACGGCTCTGCTCTGCCAAGTAGGCGGACCAATCCTGGGAGGCTCCTTACTGTCACCTTCACTTACGGCTGTCGTAAAACATCCTCCATAGGAAGCCACTTAGTGAAAGGCTCATATGAAGAATTTTACTGCAGCAATTCTGATTACATTTGAATTTATTCCATCCACTCCCTGTATTCCTATATACCTGGAGCTCATTATTTACCCCGCAACCTGCTGTGCAATGCTGCATGTGTGTGTTGTGGGGAAAAACCCCCAATTTATTTACTAGGTTGTGTGTTCTGTAAAAATTCAGTGCACCTTGTGCTATGACAGTTTACTACTTCATTGTAAACTGTCACCCCCAAGGACACACAGAAAACCATTTGTTTCCTGTGTGTCCCATTTACACTGCAATGAAATACGTCTCAGTGCACTGTACAGCTGCACATCACCCTGTACATTGCCATGTCTGAAATGTGTGTGTTTTGTACACTTCCAACAAAGTTTGTTTAAAAAAAAAAAAAAGTGGGGGTGCCCCATATGTTACCCTGAATCTTGCTCCACACTGCCCCCTCTGGCAGCTGTCAGCTCATGTGTGAAATAAGCCTCAAATGCCTCTGAAAGTGCTGTAATTTAAAGGGGTGTTCCAGTCATTTTTTATGTTTAGTCAGCAGCTACCCTGTTTCCCCAAAAATAAGACCTACCCTGAAAATAAGACCTAGCGTTATTTTCCAGGAGGGATGCAATATAAGCCCTACCCCGAAAATAAGCCCTAGTTTAAAATGATTGTAAAATCATGTAATCCACTCTATTACAGTAGTATATGATGTACAATGTGTGTGTTTCTGAAATATAAATGAGGGAAAGAGAGCTCCGGCGGGTCACAGAAGCGCAGAATGGCGCTATAACAAAGGTATTTGGCACAATTATATTACAGGAACACACACATTGTACATTATATAATACTGTAATAGAGTGGATTGTAGGTTTTTACAATCATTTTAACTCAGATCACACTGGGAATTCCTGACAGGCAGGGAGGGAGAGGGGGAGAGAAGACAGCACATTACATGGTAAGACCTACCCCGAAAATAAGCCCTACTGTGTCTTTTGTTGGCATAATTAATATAAGACCCGGGCTTATTTTCGGGGAAACACGGTACAAAAGTGTAGCTGCTGGCTTTTAATAAACACACTCACCTGCTCCACGTTCCAGCCACGCGTTGGCCGGGGCTCCTCTCCCCCCCCCCTCTCTCCGGCCGGCGTCTTCATTCTAAGTGTGGGCACCCGGCCGTGACCGCTTTCGGCTTCACGGCCGGGCACCCACTGCGCATGCGTGAGCGGCGCTGCGCCATCCGATTGGACAAGCGATCGCCTGGGACTTGTCACAGATGATCGCCTACAGGGAGGGGCTGCCAAAAGGCGATCTGACTATTCGCCTTGGCAGCCCCTTGGCGGAAGGAGGAAGTGGGACAGGAAGTCCCACTCCTCCTGAAGCACCCCCCCCCAAAAAAAATTACATGTGGCATGTAAGGGGGCGAGGAGTGGATTTAGCGGAAGTTCCACTTTTGGGTGGAACTCCTCTTTAAGCTCATGCGAATAAAACATTTTCCTCTTCCATACATGATATTACCGTATCTACTCAAGTATAAGCCGAGTTTTTCAGCACATTTTTATTTATTTTTTGTGCTGAAAATTCCCCCTTTGGCTTATACTTGATTCACCTTTTTTGCGCCTGATCTCCCGGAGTTTGGCGACCCGCTGCCGGCCATAGGTCACCTGGACCCCAAACTTGGCACACATGTAGCCCCATTCTTCCTTTACAAGTTTGTGGTCCGGGGACCTATGGCCAGAGAGCACCGATTTTTATTTTTTTTATTTTTATATATATATATATATATATATATATTATATTCGGGCACCCCTTCTATAGACTCCCATGTTAAACAGTAATATCTCCGGTGAGTTTGGGGACCTAGTGCCGGTCGTAGGTCCCCTGGACCCGAAACTTGGCACACATATAGCCCCAATTCTCCTCTACAAGTCTGCAAAGTTTGTTGTCTGTGGAGCACCAATTTTTCAAACCTGGGCACCCCTTCCATAGACTCCCATGTTAAACGTCAGTGTAGGCATGGGCACAGTGAGGCATGCAGATGGACACCCTAGGCTTATACTCGAGTCAATACGTTTTCCCATTTTTTTTGTGGTAAAATTAGGTGCCTCGACTTGTATTCGGGTCGGCTTATACTCGAGTATATACGGTACTCTGTTTTTGTTGCTTTTTAATATTTCCCTGACTGCATCTGCTGTGAATGAGCCCTTGCGTTGGTGTTTATTTTCTTTTTTTGCAGAATAAATGCATATGTAAGAAAAACAAATTGTGTTCTAATGAGCCTAGTTAGACCACTGCAGCACTTTGATGTGCACTAAAAAAAGAAGCAAAGTATTCTGCATTTTGTCCATGCCAGGGTGCACATGAATACCATGAATGCATGTAAATACAACTTGGTAAAAAAACGAATAAAAAAAATTGAGAGATTATTCAAAAAAATCCTGCAAATGCATAGAGGTCATGTGCAAACCCATATGCGGTAATGCACGATGGGGGGGGGGGTAAACAAGCCCCTTTACCCTGGTTCACACCAGTGCTGCTTTGATGCAATGGTTCAGGAACCTTTTTGAAAGTTGCTGCGACTTGAGCGGTTCCATTGCTGCAAATGTCATACAACTTGACAGTTCAAAGTCACATGACAAGTCACAATTGTGTGAACCAGGGCTTGCAATGCTTTGTATTCTCTGCATTTGACACAAACAAAAGTCGTCTTGGCTTTCCAGGACTCGTATCTAAACCTATTAACAAAAAGGATGGTGTTGCAGCTTACAGGTCTTTAGATGCAGTGGCTTCGTTGGGTCCCTTTTTGTGCTCCAAAGCTCCTGATCATACGTATGCATCCTGAGCTGTCTGCTATATCTTTGTTACAGCTCTGGGTGAGCATGCGCTCAGCACAGAAAACCTGTTTCCAATGAATTCATATATGTGGCCACTTGACCATTCACAGGAAGCTTTGTATCTCGAATAAAAGACGACCTCTGGCTGAGGTGAAGTGGATTACCTCACGATCTCCACCAATGAGAGGAAGCCTTGTACTCCTTCAGAAACGACAAGCCTTTTTGTGAAGGGCTGAGCAGATCTCAGCCTGATTTTGTTCGAAGGATGTGAATTCCTCATACGGCTGCCGCAACACAGCAGAGTGTATTGTATGTAGGCTACATACAGTTTATACAAGGCTCAAAGTGGGTGCATGTATTAGACCCCTTTCACACTGTTGCCGCCAATAGCCTCGGCGGTAAAATAGCGTTAAAAAGCTGCTATTTTACCGTCGTAATTGCGTCACATTTTGCCTGCTAGCGGGGCACTTTTAACCCCCGCTAGCGACCGAGAGGGGGTAAATACCTTTAAAGCGGAAGTTCTACTTTTGTGTGTAACTCCACTTTAAAGTGGTTGTAAACCAAATACGAGAAGTTATGGGCCCAGTGGCTTGATGTTCCGGGGCTTGCCCCGATAGACCTAGTGTATGACAGGATATTCTAGGTTGGCGCCCAGCCGGATTGGGAACACTGGTGCATGCTCTGGAGGGGGGAGGGAGGGAGGTGATTGCAGGGAAACCTACTATGTTGCGGGGATGTGATTGAAGTGCACTGTTTTGCTAAAGATGTACTCCCCCAGGGGAATTTAAATGTGACCATGCTCTGGAAATTGTAAACAGTTTTCTTTTTTAAATAAGCTCAATAAAAACCTTTGTTTGAGAAAAAAAAAAAAAAGTGGTTGTAAACTCTTACACACCAGTTTTACATACAGGTCAGCCTATAAGGCTTACCTGTAGATACTGGAGATATCCTAAACCTGCACGGTTAAGGAGATATTTACCATATACACTAAAGAGGGGGGGCATGATCGTTCCAGTGCCGTGACCTTCGGTTTCCGCGTGCAGAGTGATGTCACGTGACTCCGGCCAGTCAGAGCCAGGTTTTTTGGCCCCCGGAAGGAAGAGGGGTGAAGATGAATGCAGGGATATCGTGGGTTTTGTTTGCAAGTAAGTGGCACATAATGGGCTAGTATGCAATGCATACTAGCTCATTATGCTTTTACTTTGCAGGGGTATAAAGAAGTAAAACCTACTAGGGTTTACTTCCTCTTTAATGAAGGAAATGGCATGTTTAAACTGATGTGGTCCAAACTAAAGGTAAAAGAAACCTGTAAATCCATACAGATTTCTGAAAAGTATAAAAAAATAAAAACGAATTGAATGCATGCCTGCCTAGACCATGTCTACTTTTAGGTAGCATAGTACTGGTGTCAATGCTTTTCTTTTCCCTGGGCTCAGCTTGCTCCTCTGAGCCTGGGACCTTTGGAGTAGGACACACTATTGGGATGCCATGCTGGTGGTGATCAGGGAACAGACACTGAATGCAGACGTGCTCAGCTCTAAACTGTCCAAATCCCAGCATGGCTTCTCTAAACTGCTTATTCTAATGGTAGAGATTACATCTGTGTGTAATGGACCCCTAATGTTCCAAAAAGGGTTTTCCCCTACTATGGCATAAGGCAGGGCTTAACAAAATTGCTTTCAGTCTAGGAGCCAGGTAACAATTATTTTCAACGAAAAACCTAATTTCTTATGTAGCCCTGATGTGTATTGTTACAGATGCACGACACAAGGTACTTGCCTGCCATGACAAAAGAAATACTATTTATACATTTTCTCCAGATTCTACGGTGCCCAGCTCAATGTTATAACAACTGGGTAGATGGCACACCACACACCTGCACCATCTGAATCCAGGAGAGATGTTGCTGTGGCACTCCAGCCACTGATGCCCACTCTCTCTGAAGCTCTTGGATTCAAACACCACACACACACTCTGTGAACCATCTACCCCAGTGCCATGGAGCTGAGCTCAATCACCTGGAATCTGGGAGTTAAGCATGCATGTGCTCTTTTATTTTATGGAGACTGCCATTGCTAAGCTTTTTGAAAATGCTAGTTGCTAGGCTTCCTATGCCCTGAACACAGAATGAAGGCAGTTGTGCTCCTGGAGATCACCCTGAATGACCTATGCAGTAATCGCAGCCTTCATGTTTCTGTACAGCAGGCTTCCAGTAGTGGAAGTTGAGTGACGTTGGTGCCATGTAAACAGTCCAGCTGTGTGCAGTGTGCCTGGGCTGGACATGCCGGCAGGGGATTACCTCCTTGCATTCCTCAAGACTGCTGGTCCAGCATCTCTATAAACTGCTCCCGGCTCAGCCTCTCCAGCCAATGAAGCAGGGTGCTCTGATGTTGGAAAACTACCGACTCCGGAGCCCCCCCCTAACACCATGTCAGTGGCTGTCGCTGTCTTCCATCCCTCTCCCCTAGACATCGCCATTCCCGCTGCCACTATTCACGTTCCCCATAATGATAGTGGTGCCAGGTAGAGCTGCACGATTCTGGGGAAAAATGAGAATCTCGATTCTTTTGCTTACAATGAAGATCCCGATTCTCAAACTTTTATTTTGAATATTGCCATGGTCTGAGTCAGCTACCCATATTATGAATATTACCACGGTCAGCTACCCCAGACTCTGGGTAGCGGACTGTGGTAATATTCATAATATATTATAAGGGATAGTGGTTGCCGGTATTTTAAGTCCACTCCTCACATGCTCCTCTTTAATAGCCTGTCTGATTCTGGGTAGCTGACTGTGGTAATATTCATAAGGGACAGTGGTTGCCGATATTAAGTCCACTCCTCGGCTCGCATTCCCCCCTTTATGCTGCTGGTGTGCACACCCACACAGTGCGCACTCAATGCTGTGCGTGTTTCGTTTCCTGGCCAAGAAACGTGGTGGTACCGCCCACGCATCGACATCCAGCAATGCTGAATCATGCGCTCTCATGACTGAGGTCAGTTACAGGTGCTAACATCAGTTCCGATATCTGCCATTTGCGCTCCACGCTGGTTCTGTGGATCCGGCGGGGCGATCAGAAAATCGCGCTAATCCAGCCTGGAGATTGCGGGGGGGGGGGGGTTTGAATCGAGATCATGATCTTATAATAATTAATCGTGCAGCTCTAGTGCCAAGCAGTGCTCTACTGTGTCCAGGGCTAATACAAGACCCAGGCTGCTGCCTCCACCTTCCCGCCCAAGACTAGCCTCACAGCCCACCCTGTAATGACGGGTGTCCCAACTGCTGACAAAAGCCCAGGCACCAGGATGCAATTTCTAGTCGACTTGGCGCCTGGGATTTGTTGAACCCGGATATAAGGGGCCTTGTGATGGGTAGAGTGGGGGATAAAAACTAAAAAATTATTACAAGAATGA
Source organism: Rana temporaria (assembly GCF_905171775.1). Lineage (NCBI taxonomy): Eukaryota > Metazoa > Chordata > Amphibia > Anura > Ranidae > Rana > Rana temporaria. Next base: position 60,831,210 of record NC_053495.1, on the reverse strand, counting down.
AAGTATAGTCTCCAAAAAATAAATAAATAAATAACGCGCACCAGATCCGAACGACCCCCCCTTCCCACTTTTCATCACACGAACATGAGTCATTGTGAGACTTTCATTTTAGGGAACCAGTAGGTTTGACACAGCTGACTAATGAGATTTAAGCGTGATTATTTGATTCCTTGTAAAATTTAGATGTCATGTCTAATTTCCTTCTTCTGTTCTTGTTTTAGCAAGCCTTAGGCCATGGAGCTCGGAGGTACCACATTTCAGCCGTCCTGTGCCAGAGAGCCAAAGTTTCAATGAGCCAGTTTGAGCCCAATGAATATATCAGCTATGAAAAAGTGGAAAAAAATATTGACATTGTTCGTAAACGGTAGGTGTTATGGTCTTGGTCTCTATGCAGAGTTGCACCAGATTTAGCATACTCCAGTTTTAGTAAATGAAACCCTGTATAGACACACATTGTGCTGAAATAAAAAAATATTCAGGGAAAATATATAAATGCCCATTGCGGACTCTTTAAACCAGCAGGTTATATTTACATTATATAGTTGGGGTAGGACGTTCTGTCTCCAAATATCGATGTCGATTTTGGGGCAGTGAAAGTTAAAGGAGTTGTAAAGGGAAAAAATTTTTTTTTGCCTAAAATTAATGTCTGCAAGGTAGACAGACAGAATAGTGTAATGATTCTGTTAAAAAACGAGTAAATACCTATTAAATTCCTTCATCTATATCACCTCCGGCGTTCTAGTTTCTGTTCTCTCATTCACTTCCTGGTTTGCATCGCTCGTTCATGTAAGAACTACATTTCCCAGTATGCATTGCGGCACGTCCAGTAATTCACACCTCCTTGAAGTCTCTAACACGTAGGGAGCGTCCTGCTGCACAGATGTAGTTCCCAGGAGGGGGTGAGCATGTCACTGACCACCGCAGTAAAGCCTCCCATCACGGTGGTATGTAAAATCAGACAAGCAGGAAGTGAACAGAACAGAGAAGAAATAGAGCAACTTCTGAGCGAAAATGAACAATGAGAAAGTGAAAAGAGGAATGTCTGCAGGTAAAGGATGCTTATTATGGAAACCTTTTTTTTCCTTTACAACCCCTTTAATCTAAAAAAAAAAAAAAAAAAAAAAAAAAGTCTGCAAATGACAGCCATTGCATTTCTGTGTTGCTAAAATCAAATTGTAAAAACAGGTGCTGAACCTATCCAGCAGGAGGTGAATGGTCAATTCGCTCTGTTTAAGAGCTGTGGTACGTAGCAGTCTTCACACCTGACCCTTTGTATGTTGGGTGCCTGGTCCACTGCTGTGCTTTGGTTCTTCCTGTCACTGCTTTGTCCTGTAGTAATGTTGGGCCAATGGGAGGTACCATATTGCATGGCAGGGGACACGTGCCAGAGCACTGTGTGGATTTGCACTCCTCACATTTGCAGAACTTGTATTTTCTCAGAATGCAATGGTCTCTGTAATTTAGCTAGGAAGATCTGGCATTAATCTACCCCTCCATTCACAGAATGCATTGCAATATGTTGAGAGGAAATACTATGAGTGTTGTGAATGCCTAAGGGGACAAGAAAGGAAGGGGAATCTGCAAAATGCTTGACTCCTAACCCCTGCAGTGCTGTGGGCAAGTGTCCAGCATCACTGAGGGGGAGGTTGACTGTAACCAGCAGAACAAGGCATACACATTTATTACACTGGTGCGGTATGACACACAATTTTTACTTTGACTTTTTTTTTTTTTTAGCTTTTGAAATTTGTTTGCACTTGGCCTGAGTGATGAGGTTGGACCGCTCTGCAGAAGACATTTGACAGGTGTTAAGGAGGCGTTACTGCCTGCTGTGCATGACCTGGGGGATGCATTTTGTCACAATGCAGAATGGCATCTGTACACCCCCTTCTGCAGCTGGATAGTGGTTAGGGGGTGGAAAAATTGCAGCTCAGCCATGTTTTTTTCCACCTCCTGCCTCTTCCAAGTATAATTAAAAACTTGGTGTACCTGTGTGTTGCTTTTAGAACCAGTAAATTGTCTCCTCCTGGGGTGCAGGCATCTCAAAGTGAACATGTTTATTTTTACTTTAATTGCCTAGTGCCCTACTAGCTGGGATTTATGGGATGTTCTGAAAAAGGAAACGTCCCTTCATGGCTGCTGCACCTGTTTGGTGGTCAGTGAGTCTGCAATAAAAGGCACAGGTTGTGGAAAGGGGCCAGTGTAAATATTGTATGAAAGCTGATTACATTCTCCGTTTTAAAAACGGAATTCCACCCAAAAGTGGAACTTCCGCTCATCTGATTTCTCCCCCCACAATTGGCACCTTTCGGGGGAGGGGGGACAGGATACCTGTCTTTGACAAGTGTCCTTTTTCACTTCCAGGAGCCTCAACTGTGGCTATTGACATCACAGCTGGTGCTCTCTCCTCCTCCCCCAGCCGCCGGGCCAGCAGGAGAGAGGAGCGGGCTTCGCGCATAGGCAGTAGCATTCCCGGCGTGAAGCCAAAAAGCTACACTGCTGGGGTACCCTCCCCCGCAATGGCTGAAGCAGCACCCAACAGCTGATGGGCAAACAGCTGCAGTGCCGACATCGCTGGACTTCAGGAGTATGTGTAGCTGATGTGTGTTTTGTTTTTTTGTGGACCTCCGCTTTAACTCCAGGATTATAGGTTCAAAAATTCAAGGATTTTAGGCTTTGTCGCTTGGTAAAGTAGGTAAAATGTGTGCAGGCATCTGAAGAGGTGAAAACTAAACATCCCTAAAACTACTGCCTAGGTTTTCTTTTTAATATTAAACAAGATAATGCTGCATTACAATGTTTTAGCTAAATTCATTAATTATTTTTAAGTTTGGACCGTCCCCTCACGTTGTCGGAGAAGATTGTATATGGTCATCTTGATGATCCGGTAAAGCAAGACATTGTGCGAGGCAAGACTTACCTTCGTCTACGCCCTGATAGAGTTGCTATGCAAGATGCCACAGCCCAGATGGCAATGATGCAATTCATTAGCAGTGGATTGCCCAGAGTGTCAGTGCCTTCAACTATCCATTGTGACCATTTGATTGAGGCCCAGCTTGGTGGCGATCAGGACCTTAAAAGAGCAAAGGTATGTGTTGTGCTTTGCAAACACTTAAACTAAGTGTATTTTTACTTCAGTGTTTACAATGAGGTGGTCATATGGAGGGGTGTGTGTTATATATTCTAGTCTTGGAGAGCAGGGCTCAAAATTTCAAGTCCTGAGATACTAGCCAGGCCTTAAGAGTTACTCGCCACCAGTTGCCCTACCCTGCCCCTAATTCTGCCCCTAAACACACCATAGCAAATTATCTCATGAAATTACATTGTTAAATGTTTTTTATACAGAATTGAAGTACACAATATATATTAGTGCTTGTCAGTGTCGCCCAATCAGCACCTATCAGGGCATGCGTGGGGGAATTGAAAGCAGAAACGGTCGGATCAGAGAGGGGATCTCCCGCTGTGACTCAGCTTGGATCTGAAACGCCGGCCGCTGCGCTGTCAAAGTCCCCCTCTTCTGGACTGTCTCATCTGATAGTCATCCCAGTACTTCAATTTCCAGGCATTGGACCAATGCGCTGTCTATCATAGGAGCCCGTCCAGGAGGCTGGAGTTTCAGATCCAAGCTGTGTAACAGGAGTTCCCCTCCGTGTGATCCTCTTATTCTCCCTAACCTACAGTTTCCTGGCTATTTGCTGGGAGGAGACTTGGCTCCTATTAAACCCCGCTTGCGCACCCCCCCCTTTCCTGATGGCGCACACACTCCATCTCTGCTCATTTCCACTCGCCAAATGCGAGCAGGTGAATGGATATTGAGGACTGTTATAGAGAACTACGTTTTTCCTGCTCGGTCGTATGATGGCCTGATGCATTCTTCCAACATCGTCCCTGTTCTTACTCAGGCCAAGATTAGTTTCTTTACTTTTTAATTTCCCTAAAAAAGGATGGTTACTTGTGTATCCTGTAGCCATGTTCATGATTTGTTCAAGACTAAAAGGTTGTACTGAAATTTGCTCATAGTCCTAAAACTATTTAAACCGACTCAACCTTTAACTCACAAATGACACTATTTTCATATTTTGCTTCAAAACTGCTAAAAAGGTGAGCAGTTATACAAGCTCCCACAAGTTACAAATGGTATGGTGCTAGTGTAGGGTGGAGTTCCTGATTGGCCCTTGTAGTGGAAGAGGCCGAAAGGTGACTCTGCCTCATATAGACCCAATACTATAGTTGTGATTTGGAAGTACTAGCTGGCCATTGGCCAGCTAATTAGGACATAATGTCCATTAAAATATGACAGGGGCTCCAAGCTTTCCCCCAACACTATCAAAAATTAACTGTTTTTGTCTTTTGGCTATCTTTTTAGGATATAAACAAGGAAGTCTATAATTTCTTGGCATCTGCTGCAGGGAAGTATGGTGTTGGTTTTTGGAAACCCGGATCGGGCATCATCCATCAGGTGAGACCAGACTATTTCTGTGGTACATAATGGCAAAGACGGGTTACTGTGTACTTACCTTGGATGCGGTCACCCTACATGTTCTATATGTAGGGTGTTATGAGAGGTGTTCTGTCCACTTGTATTAGCTCCAGGCTTTAGCAAGCACTGCACCCTAAAGCTACACGCAATAAGGCCAAGGAAAGCTTTGAGTGGAATGTAATTGTAAAATTGCTGGCTTTGGCGTCTCGAATGTGGAGATTTGGTCTCCCCATTTTGGAAATCAAATGATGTTTGGAATCCTGGATTCGGGGGGCTTGTTGGAACTTTTAAACCGTAATAAGGAGTTGGTGCTCCTCAAACATTAAGGTTTTCAGAAATGGTAAGCTATTGATTAGGAACTTAGACTTGCATCTTAATCCTGTGTAAGCTTAAAGGGCTAAGGCTGCTTTGTGGGCTTTTTTTTATTTTAAAACCTTTTTTTTAGAGGGTGTGTGGGGAAGAGCTGGTCTAAGCCCACCAATACAAGCTCCCTGGGAAAGGACAACAATACACCATTGAAGTGTGCGGTTATGTACAAGTAAAAGTTAGAGGGAACCCCATAGGTCTTTGAGACAACTGGTCTCTACAAAGTACACAACTAGGAAGGTCAGTAAATTGCAACAACCATACAAAAGACTCGCCCTTTTTGCAATTCTAAGTTTCATTCCAGATTGCATGTGGGCTCATGGCGCTTTACGCATGGGAGTTCTGTCAGGTCTACACGCTAATGAGCTGCTCCATGAACAGATTTTAATGAAAGTGCCAAGTCACTAATAAACTCCTCAATGCAGAGAGCTTGTCCTGGCTGAGACCTCCTAGGTTTCCTGCTGCTTCCTGAGAAGCCTCCAGTGCTCTGAGAGATGGCAGTGAACTGGCGGAGTCTTTATTTTTTCTGCCTGTGGCAGTGGCTAGTAATCACGTGGCGGTCATTGTACCAATGCTAAAAATATTCTGTGTAAATCAATGGCGGTTTAGGTTTTAAAAGCATATAGTGATAAACTTGAATCGTAAATTGTGGTCCCAGAGTTATCAGCCTCGCTAACATTCATGTTACCTGACGTATATGGTGCAATTTATGTTGTGCGTGTCTTATTGATCTAAAAATAATAAAAATTAAAGGAAATATTCTAGCTAAAATGGCTTTGAAGTACTAAATGACTATTTTTGGGCATTGCTATATTCAAAGCAGACTCTGTCCCAGGCAGTAATGTTTCACTGTTACATAATGGCAGCTGACCTAGTATGGAGCAAGGTGGCTCTAACGGTAAAGCAAAGAATTGGTAGATTTAGATTATCTGTGGATGTTCCTATTACTTCCCCCATTTAACCCTTACCATGCGTTTTTGTTTTTTAGCACCAAATAGAAATCTTGGTACCAAAAATTTAGTTTTTAAAAATGTATTTTTATATATAATTTTTGCTTTTTTTTTTATTTTTTTTTTATTTAATGAATTTTAAATTAATCTGAATTTTATTGTTGGCCATTGGCTTTTTTTTTATTTTTTGCGCAAAGGAAAAGTATTCCTTTAATTCTATGTATGTCTTCACACTGGTCCATTGTGGTGTAAAAAAATCTTGCTTGCTGCATTTTTAGTCGGTAAAAAAAGCACCAAAAACCCACCTCCTATTATGGTTTTACCCTTTCGTCTTCCAGGACAGCCCTGTAGATGTAGCTCCTCCCTCCGGGACAGGAAACACAATCACCCCCAATCATAAAAGGCGGTCCTCCAGGTCCTCTCCTCAGTTTTTTTGTGTTTCCTGCCGGACGGGAGGAGATACAATCAGGGAACGTGTTTGTTTGTTTGTTTATGTGAGAGAACCTACCTCAGCCTTCAGCACTCCTCTGGCCCTAGGGGTAGAGAGCGTAGCTGGAGTCTCCTCCGCCGTGAGCTCGGCGAGAGTCGGACCCCGTTGACGGTGGGATCCGTCCCCTGTAGTGATCCGGGTGGCGTGGCCGCGAGGGTGAGAGTCGCCATCGATTCGGCGCGCCGCTTCCGGTATTCGATGAGGGGGCGGGTTCCATGCGTTCCAAAGAGAGGAAGGAGTATTCTCGGCGGAAGCGCGTCATCAGGGGGCGCCCGGAAGTATCGTTCCTACTTCAAAAAAAGGGCGCGGAGGAGACTCGAAGGACCCGGCGCTGGTGTTTATTCAGGGAGACTGAAAACGATTACACAGGACCATGGAGGCAGCAGCGGCTATTTCCGATCCTGGTCCAGCAGGCACCGGTACCTCTCAGGTAAGGCCTGGTGACGGCACATGGCTTACTCTGATAGGTAGGGGATTTTTACCCCAGATACCCCCCTAGGTGGTGAACCTGTTTGGTGGAGGTTTTTTCTTTTGCACCTTCTAGGAAACCTTGTCACAGTGGTGAATGAAGGTTTAGCTGGTTGTAATGTGGTCAAACTGTGTTGTTTATTTTAACAGGTCAAGGCCCATGATAAGAACCAGCCTCCTAGGAAGAAATGTGCAGTGTGTGGGACAAAGCTAAGTTCAAATTGGGATAAGCCTTTATGTCCTGACTGTGTTAATAGCTTGGTTAAAGAAAGTTCGTTAACCACTTGTAACCAAATGTTATCATCCTTTAAAGATGAGATGGCATCCACATTTCAGTCGTTTAAGGGACTGATTGATAGGATGCAGGTTCCAGCCCCGTCCCTAACTAGGGCCTCTAGTACTCCTTCCTTACAAATTCAGGAGGAAGAGGAGGAAATTAGAGACAGAACTCCCAGATCAGTTGTTTCCTCTCAGGCAGGTTCAGCATCTGAATCAGAGGGAGAGGAGGATTCCTCCAGGGCGGCCAGATACAAATTGTCATTGGATGATGTGGGGGATCTCCTGAATGCCATCTATGACACTTTAGATATCCAGGAGGAACAGGTTCAGCTCTCACGGCATGACCTCATGTATCAGGGGAATGCGACCAGAACCAAAGTTTTTCCGGTTCATAAGTCTTTGATTGATATGATTCTGCGAGAGTGGGAACAACCTGAAAGAAGACCCTTTTTTTCAGGCAGCCTCAAACGTAGGTTTCCATTCGAATCAGATGTGTCTCATCCTTGGAACAAGGTTCCTAGACTGGATGCCCCTTTAGCCAAAGTCTCCAGAAGAACAGATTTGGCATTTGATGACCTAGGTTCCCTTAGGGACCCAATGGACAAAAGGGGGGACCTACTTTTGAAAAGAGCTTGGGACGCCTCTGCGATCAGTTTAAAACCAGCTCTATCGGCTACTTGTGTAGCAAGAAACTTAGAGTGTTGGCTCACCCAGTTACAGGCACACATCTTGGCAGGTACCTCTAGACAAGAGCTTTTAAAATCTTTTCCACTCTTGTTTAAAGCAGTGGGTTTTCTAGCTGACGCCTCAGAGGAGTCAGTAAAGTTGGCTGCCAGGTCAGCAGCCTTGGTCAATGCAGCCAGAAGATCAGTATGGCTAAAAACTTGGACGGGAGACGCCGCCTCAAAATTAAAATTGTGTGGTCTTCCGTTTTCAGGAGATCACCTTTTTGGACCCGGCCTCCAAGAGGCTTTAGAACGTACTCAGGACAGGAAGAAGGCCTTTCCTGAGAAAAAGAAAAAAGCCGAAGGAAAGAGTTTTTTTCGTGGCTTCAGGGGTTCAAACTTTTGGCAAAACCAGAAAAAGGAAGGCCAACCCAAGAAGCATTGGGCAGGCCACAAGGGGCGTGGTAGAGGAGGAATCCTGTTTAATCCTCCTCAACCCCCCCCAAAACCGCAATGACTCCTGTGTCCCCGTGGGAGGAAGGTTGGGGCAGTTCCTCCCACAATGGACCAAGGCAACCTCAAGCCCGTTCATTCTAAATTTAATAGAGAACGGATACAAACTGGAGTTTGCGTCACTGCCTCAATGGAACTTCAGGGTGACTCATCCTCCCAGAGAAAAGGCAAAAGCAGAAGCTCTCATGCTGTCGCTAGGAGAATTAGTGGATCAGAGAGTTCTAATTCAGGTACCCCTGGAGGAGCAGGGACAGGGAGTATATTCCCATGTCTTCATAGTAAAGAAACCATCAGGGAAGTTCAGGATGATCCTGAACCTTCGGCCCCTGAACAGATTTGTAAAATACAAAAGGTTCAGGATGGAGTCGATCTTTACAGTTGCAAGATGTCTGTTCCCGGGGTGTTACATGGCGACCCTGGATCTCAGGGATGCTTATCTGCACATCCCTATACATCCAGATTACCAGAAATTTCTCAGGGTAGCAGTGAGGGCAACTTTAGGGATTCAACACTTCCAGTTCCAAGCTCTGCCCTTTGGTCTATCCTCGTCTCCGAGAATTTTTACCAAGGTTCTGGCAGAAGCTCTTGCCCCTCTCAGAGATCAAGCTATCACGGTAATCCCATATCTGGACGATCTACTGTTTGTAGCCAGATCGGCTCAACAGTTAGGGAAGGATTTACTGGTGGCACAGGAATATCTCTCCTCACTCGGGTGGATAATCAACCGGGACAAATCCCAGTTGGTGCCATCCCAGGAAGTGGTTTACCTGGGGTACAGGATATCTTCGGTAAGGAGAAAAATTTATCTCCCCGAGGAAAAGGTTATCAAAGTAAGTCAGGCCGTTGCCCAACTACAGTCCAATCAGTGGATTTCAATCAGAGAGGTAATGAGAGTCCTGGGGTTCATGACATCCTGCTTCCCTGCAGTTCCTTGGGCAAGACATCATCAACGCCCATTACAGGAACTTATGCTCCGTCTCTGGAGCGGCCAAAGTCAAGATTTAGAGTCACTGATTCCAATCTCAGCCAAAGTAAAAAGGAAGTTGTGGTGGTGGCGAAAACATCACAACCTGAGCAAGGGTCTAGACTGGTCCTTCCCGGTGGAAGTAATAGTGACTACGGACGCAAGTGCCTGGGGCTGGGGAGCCCATCTAGGGGAAGCAGTAGCCCAGGGAGCATGGTCTCCTGTGGAGGCAAGTCGTTCCTCCAACCAAAGAGAACTGTTGGCAATTCTAAGAACCATAGAGTCATTTCAGGGAAGGTTGGTAGGACATCACCTGCAAGTTCGTTCGGACAACGCAGCGGCTGTTGCGTACCTGAACAAGCAGGGAGGGACAAGAAGTCCGGCTTTGCAAGAGATATCCAACAAAATCCTCTCCTGGGCGGAGACCAACTTGTTTTCACTGACAGCAGTTCACCTAAAGGGTACTCAAAACTCTCTGGCAGATTATTTAAGTCGCCAGCCAGTGAAACAGGACGAATGGTCCCTGAACGAAGAAGTATTTGCTCAGATAACACAAAGGTGGGGTCTCCCGGAAATAGATCTTTTTGCCTCAGAAAAGAACAAGAAAGTAACCCAGTTCTTCTCAATAGATCCCAGAGATCAGGCCTTAAGGATAGACGCATTTTCCAATCCCTGGAGGTTCAACATTTGCTACGCCTTCCCCCCAGTAAGGATGATAGCAGCAGTGCTCCAGAAATTTCGGTTGGAGGCGACAGACTTGATTTTGATCGCGCCCTGGTGGCCAAAGAGGCCTTGGTTCGCAATCCTGAAGGAACTATGCATTTTTCCTCCATTTCCCCTTCCAGTCCGGAAGGACCTGATCTCGCAGGGTCCAATCCTACACCCGCAGATAGACAGATTGAATCTAACTGCGTGGTATCTGAGGAAGAGTTATTGAGAGCAGAGGGTTTCTCAGAGAAAGTAATAAACACCCTATTACAGTGCAGAAAGCCAGTTACAAGAGCAATCTATGCCAAATTTTGGAAGAGATTTTGTTCCTGGATGAGAGAACAAGAGTTAGATCATCCAGGTATTCCAGCTATTCTGGATTTTTTGCAGGCTGGGGTAGATCTGGGTCTCTCCCCTAGCACTCTAAAGGTACAGGTAGCAGCCCTGAGTGTCTTCTTGCAGTGTTCCCTTCAGCAGAATTCATACGTTAGGAGTTTTTTCAAGGCCTTATCAAGATCTAGGCCAGTGAGGGTCTCGACCTGTCCTTCTTGGGATCTTTCATTGGTGCTCAGAGCACTCTCAGGCAAACCTTTTGAACCTCTGGAGAAATCCATCCTGAAATGGGTCACACTTAAAACGGTCCTCTTGGTGGCAGTGACCTCAGCCAGACGGGTGAGTGAGCTACAGGCTCTTTCAATCTTGGAGCCTTTTTTGTTGATTTTTGATGATAGGATTATTTTGAAAACAGACCCCAGTTTTCTTCCTAAAGTTGTGTCCAAGTTCCATAGGACACAGGACATTGTCCTTCCTTCTTTTTATTCCACCTCAGACTCAGAGGGAGCACCACAAAACTTACTAGATGTGAGAAGGTGCCTTTTAGTTTACTTAGAAGCTTCCAAAGAGTTTAGGAAGAGCGATTCCCTTTTTGTTAATTTTTCAGGTAGTAAGAAGGGTCATAAGGCATCAAAATCCTCTATTGCCAGATGGATCAGAATGGCAATAGAGAAGGCTTATGAGTTAGAGGGCCTACAAGCCCCATTTGTTAAAGCACACTCGACTAGAGCAGTTTCGAGTTCATGGGCCGAGAGGGGCGGAGCCTCACCAGAAGAGATTTGCAAGGCGGCAACGTGGTCAAGTTATACGACCTTCGCCAAGCATTATCGCCTGGACTTGATGTCTGAGAAGGATCAGGCATTTGGTAGGAGGGTCCTCCAAGCAGTAACCCCACCCTGATAAGTAAGTTTCTTGTTTATCATCTACAGGGCTGTCCTGGAAGACGAAAGGGTAAAACCGAAGTTAGGCTTACCGGTAACTCTGTTTTCAAGAGTCTTCCAGGACAGCCTGGCTTCCCACCCGGTGTATATTATTCTAAACTGGAAATGGAAGTTTGTACTAACGATATGTTGGTAAGATTATGTTTTTCAGAGTCCGTCAGGAATTCTTGGATGAACTGAGGAGAGGACCTGGAGGACCGCCTTTTATGATTGGGGGTGATTGTGTTTCCTGTCCCGGAGGGAGGAGCTACATCTACAGGGCTGTCCTGGAAGACTCTTGAAAACAGAGTTACCGGTAAGCCTAACTTCGGTTTTTGATGCGGTTTGAGTCACATGACCTATGAAAAACACCATAAGCACTGTAAAATTGCGTGCATTTTCGGCACCTTTTTTTTAATGGCCAAAATTTGGGGCTATGTAAAAGGAATGTCTAACCATGAAGCCTCACTTGGTTTCATAATTTTGCAATCGAGCATAACTTGGGAAAGTTTGCAGGAACAGCGATAATCTTTTGGGCTGTGCATGCCCTGAAGAGTTTTATTTGTAATGTTTGCTTTGCCAGATACTTGTCCTGCCAACTTGAAATCGCTGTAAAGTCTGTAGATAAAAACTTGGACACTGTTGAATGGAGCTGTGGAGTTCTTAAATGGCTAAATGCAAGTGTGCCCCACCTTCTTTTTTTGTGCCCCCCACCCCCTTCTAAGACTCTCTACCCTGTAAAAGAAAAGATGTCTATTTTACCATTTTGAAGCCACTCGGGTCCAGTCACATGATCGTGTTCAGCTTCAGTGTAGAGGAGAGGCGGTGACAATGGCTTTAGTGTAGAGAGCCAACCAGGGCTTCATCTCCTAGACTCTGCAGCCATTGTC